>NC_133324.1:265831605-266181792 GCF_042186555.1 Aquarana catesbeiana
TCTCATCTTAGACCATGTGCACCCGGGTCTCAGAGGAGGAGACTGGAATAAGATCCTATTACAAATGGAATCCCGATGGATATACAATTTGAAGGCTACTCAGCCCCCGGGTTTGAACGAAACCATTTGGTTCAAGCCATTTCTCGAGGGTTTTTCCTCAGGTGGCAGGAAACAATAACCATCACTGTTCCCCCCCACCGCCTCAGTCTCTCCGCCTGGGACCCGGATGCATGCGGTTGGTCAGCACTTTCTTTCCTAATCTGCTATCACTTCTTTCCACCTACATCTGTGTCACATGGTTGGAATTTATAGGCCAACAACGAATCCCTGGCATGCATAATTATCCTGGCAACATTTTTTTCTATAGTAATTCAAATATCTTGGGTCCAAATGGTAATACATATTTAGATATATTTAAATGTACATATGAATTTGTCCACATATATGCAAATTCTTTATCTTATGGTGGGCCCATGTTAGTATATGTCACTTTCTGCCACTCAAATTTATACACATCCCAGGTTGCCAGTCTAATCTGTATGTCTCTAGATTACGTGTGTTTTTGGCCTAAATGCTTGAATATCTTTGGAGATTTCCTTTGTTTAGAATGACTATTTTTTACTGACTGCTTTGACTATTATATTACAATGTTTGTAAATGAAAAGATAAGATAGTTGATCCTGCCACTAATCTCTATAGTTAATATGCAAATCGATCATTTGATCTTATAATGTCATGTAAATCTATATTTATTCATCCTATAATGTCATATCAACCTGTGAGATGTTGCTTGTCACCAGCGCTTTCTTGGTTTCGACAAATACAAACCACGCCGATGGTAATTTATATACCTTTATATTTATTTTTTGGTGATGTTCCTTTAACATCACGTCAGTACACCGCTGAACTAACTTGTTGCTCGCCCGCCACACAAAGCCGCCCGGGCTTTGCAACCCGCGGCGGCTTTATGTGAGGCTACAGTACATTTTCATCTTTGGCCTCCATCTTGCGACCCCGCCGGGGAAGCCTAATGTGTCGGTGGGTGGAGTGGGCGTGGCCACGTTCCGACGCAAGTGCCCGCTCATGCGCGCTTCGGGTGCGGCGGCGGTCACTCCTCCCGGGGGGCCATACATGGCTCGTACCTGCCCTTCCTCCCTCCCATACCATCAGCTGTTGTCATTTTCATCAACAGCTGATTGGGGGAGGAGGGTCTTATATACTCAGCACTTGTTCATGCCGGACATCCTTTGCAGTTTGCAGGATGACGCCGGCCTGAACAGACATCCACCTATTTTTCTTGATATGTAAGTAAACTTTACCTCTTAAACGGCTGTTACTTTAGCCCAGGCTCATTGATTACATCTTTAAGAACCTCTGCATTTAGACCCTGTCTGTGGTCTGTTTTGAACAGTTAAAATGGCTCAACTTAATATAGAATCCATTTCATCCCCTATACTCTATATACTCTCTGAAAATCCCTGTATTAAGACATTATCCGTGGTCTGCTTTGAACAGTTAAAACAGCTCAATGTAATATAAAATTTATTACACCCTATACACTCTATATACATCAAATAGTTTTGAACGTAGTAACATAATTTTACTAGAATTTTACTAGATGCCAAAACACCGCAGTATTTCTCACTCTAATTTTTTGCTTTGAGTAACATATATTTAAGGAGTCAGTTTACTTAATTAATCGTACCTCTATATTTTTTTGTCTGTTACTATTTTTAGCTACCCACCACACACTCTTTAATGCCATCTACTGAGCCATTACCAGGTATGGGTTAAATTCTTTATGATAGCTTTCTAAATACTATATCCATTTTTGAACTTTTACACCGCATGATTAAAACGATTCGTTACTATACACTTGCAATATTACATTTTTTGCAGGACCTGCCCTTCGGCCTCAGTGGAGCCTCAAGTTTCTACCTTTTTTATACACCCTCCTCGGGCCTTCTCTTCCCTTTTTTTTGAAGAGAATACTATATACATACATTTTGTATTTAGATAGAAACCTCATTGCTACCTACATAGTAATGCTATCTGCGATACGCAAACAAACACCTTTTTATCGGAATCAAGAATATGCTGGGTAGACAGACCATGTCAGTGCCTTTGCTTTTAATTTAAAGTGTCATGGAATGCCAAGTCAGCTTATACAGTGTCAACGTAAGTGAAAATGAAATGAAAAGCATACTATGTAATGTTTCTATGTCTATGTATACCTATATGCTTATCATTATTTTTTCAACATATTTCTTTCAATGTAGAATTATCTGTAACTCATACCCACCCTTGAGGAAGGAGGCTAAGTAACTCCGAAACGCGTCGGATGCAAGAGTATCGTTTCAAACACTGTACCAATGTAAAATTGCTTGATCCGCATTCCTAACAATTACTGTTACATTATTGTCATATGTTTTACTGTTTTTCTATTCAATAAACCATAGTTTATACTTTATATAATCTTTTACACCTTTTTGTATGTGCCTATAAAGTCCACCACTAGGGGAACCCTCTTTCTCTGTATACAGTATAATCTTAGAAAAAAAACATTCCCTGTGTGTGGGCCAAAGGCCACCGGGTGGCGATCCTCTGAATACAAAAGTATATATATTCAAAAAAGATAGGGACAAAAGGTCCCAAAAGGTATTCTTCAGAAAGGATACAAAAAGTGTAAAGGACTAATTTAACTTTATTTAATTGTACAAAAACAAATAAATACTTGCAAAAATACTTGTCTAAAATAATGAAAAAGTTCCCAAATCCCTCCTCCAGGCACATTTAATTAAAATTAAGACAAGAAGGTCTTAATGGAACACCGGTGTCCATAGCAAATCCAGCCATACACATCAGTCAACCATCTCACACACACGGTTCAAGCTGATTGTTGTATATTCACCGCAGATTGGCCTGGTAACTCAATAGAGACAAAAGTCACTGTGATATAGATGAGATTAGCCAGCAGTGATTATGTATGGAGAGTTTGTGTGTTCCGCTCAGCATGTAACTTTCACTCAAACTTGTAAAGCAGCAATGCATATGGATTTCAAAATCGCACAGATTGAAAAGCGCAGGTCTTTGGTTGCTATGTAGGTATGGATCACAATTGATTAATCAGGGATAACATCGGTCAAAGGATGTTCAGCAAGTAACTTCCACTCAGACATGTAAAGCAACAATGTATATGGATTTCAAAATCGCACAGTTTGAAAAGCGCAGGTCATTGGTTGCTTTGTAAATATGGAGCACAATTGATTAATCAGGAATAACATCGGTTAAAAGATGTTCAGCAAATAGCTTCCACTCAGACTTGTAAAGCAGCAATGCATATGGATTTCAAAATCGCACAGAGTGAAAAAAGCAGGTCATTGGTTGCTATGTAAGTATGGATCACAATTGATTAATTAAGGGTAGTATCGGTCAAAGGGTGTTCAGCAAATAACTTCCATTCAGACTTCTAAAGCAGCTATGCATATGGATTTCAAAATTGCACAATTTGAAAAGCGCAGGTCATTGGTTGCTATGTAAGTATGGATCACAATTGATTAATCAGGGATAACATCAGTCAAAGGATGTTCAGCAAGTAACTTCCACTCAAACTTGTAAAGCAGCAATGCATATGGATTTCAAAATCGCACAGTTGAAAAACGCAGGTCATTGGTTGCTATGTAGGCATGGATCACAATTGATTAATGAGGGATAACATCGGTCAAAGGAAACTGTAACGCTATTAAGGCAGGGGGTTAACCCAATACAGCTCACCGTTCTGACATCTTGATCCATATGTCTGTATCCCCTATATTCATACAAATGGACCAGTCGCTCAGCGATAGAGACTCATAAGTTACCGGATATACTCAGTCATTGGAGATATTAAGTGGATCTTCCTTCCTGATCAAATACCACCAAAAGAAATCTCTATTTGTGGGAACAAAATGATAAAAAATTTGTTCGGGTACAGTGTAGCATGATCCATGCAATTTCAATTTGAAATTCAAATTGAAATTCAATTTCATCCAATTTGCGACAGCGCTGAAAGCTGAAAATTAGAGTAGTTCAGTGTCACCATAGTGACACTTTACTACTCTAGGGGGTGATCAGAGATTTATTTACTTTTTTACACTGTTATTGCTTATAACAGTGATGGTGATCACTGTTATAAGTAACAGTTAACTGTAATGAATGGCTTTCCATTATTGACAGCTTGCTTACTGTTGACATGCTGTGATTCGTTACAGCTAATCACATAGTATAGGGTGCTGTGGCTGGCCCAGGTACCATGTGATAGCTGTGGGTCAATCACAGCATCACAATAGTAACTAAAACAGTCATGAATGGAAGCTATTTATGTCATTTTTGTTTACATTGTAATAATGTAATTGCTATGACCAACCAGCGATCACATGATACCCCGGCTGCTTACATCGATGTGATCCACTATGTCCACTGTTCATGGGATCTCGCTGCTGCAGGCCCCCAGGGGCACTCTAGTGTGCACGCGCTAGGCGACATACCAGTATGTCGCCTATCCTGGCTTTGTCACCAGTCCGCAGTAATTGTACTGTGGGCAGGCACCAAGCCGGTAATATAATTTTAAATGGTCATTTTAAAGAGGTTGTAAACCGCTGGTCTTTTTTTTTTTTTTTTTTTTTTGGGGAACCTGCAAGATAAAGGCGTAATGTGCTAGTATGCTTGTTAAACTGGGAGCCGCCGTTCACGGCAGAGGTCTCTGAAGGAACAGCACGGGTGCACGTTAGGAGATATTTACACTACCTATAGGTAAGCCTTATCATGGGCTTACCTATAGGTAAAAGCAAAAGATGGAATTTTAAGAATTGTCAGTGCTTGTATCATTTATATTCACTGACAAAGATGCATTTATACACGATGCTAAAAGTGTTTTCAAGTTCAACATAAAATAGACACCTTTTCCCCTTCTCTCTGAGACCATCTCCAATTCATACGAGAAGCAAATGCAAGTGTTTCTTCCTCAAAATAGAGACCCCTCCATTAGGAAATGCTCTCTGTACCTTATAGCTTATGCTTTGCTTACTCATTAATCCAAAGTAAATCTTGTTTATCAAACATTTGCTAGTGTTATGTCTTTTTATTTTATTTGTACCAACTACCAGTAATAACTCCAATTGATTTTAGAAGGAAGAAGTGCCAAACAATTAACTCAAAACTGTATAATCAACTTTTATTGTTCGTTCTGCTTTCTATTTATGTAGAGGAGCTTTTACATACAAAGCCATCTGTGCAGGCTGACTTTACAATTCAGGTGTATCATCCTGTCACTCTGACAAGTTTCATCTTCAAATTATGTTTTGTAGCTTCAAGTTATCAGTGCCAGTAAACCATTTCTCTTTTGCATTTTGCCATAAGTCCTACTGGCCAAACAAATCTGTTTTAGAGTAATGTGAGCTATAGGTTTAATATTCTGACCTCTTTCTCTGTGTCCATAATTCCAAAGGCAAACAGGCCCTAGGGCTTCCATGAATATCCCTGTCTGCGATTGTTGTAGAAAAGTTTATAGATCAGTGTTCAGTGCATCTCACTGTTCCTAGTTTATTGCCATCAAGCTGTCCCTGGGCTGCTTTATTTATCACTTTGTATATCACCCTGCTTTTTCTTTATCATCCCTTTTCTCTCCCACTTATTTTAATCAATCACGGGCTGAACTGAACAGGGAATTATTGTCAGTGGGATGTTGCTTATTCTTTGGAGATAAATATGGATTGGACTGAAGGAAAACATAAATAAAATAGGAACTGGTCTTTTAAAATAAATACCAATGGGAAGTAGAATAGAATTGTGGCCAGACTATGGACAATAAAATATATACATATTTTACATTTTATATATATATATATATATATATATATATATATATATATATATATATATATATATATATATATATATATATATATACACTGTATTTATTGGCGTATAACACGCACTTTTTTACGTTGAAAATCGGGTGCAAATAGTGTGTGCGTGCCAAGGAGGGAAGGGGGGCGGGACAAGAGACATCAGATTACATACAGCGAGAATCTCCTGTTTACTCAGAAGCCTCTGTATTTGGAAGTCCCATCTCCTGGGCCGGCATTGGACCAGTGTTCTGTCTATCATAGAAGCTGGTCCAAGAGGCGGGACTTTGTATTAAAGAGGCCGCTGGGTAAACGGGAGATTCTCGCTGTATGTAATCGGACGCACTCATCCCACCCCCTCCCTTTCCCCCTCGAGGCAGCAGTAATCTGAGGTGAGGCTGCAGATGGGCATTGATCAGGCTGCATTCATGGCAATGGTGAGGCTGCATATGGGCATTGATCAGGCTGAAGATGGGCATTGATCAAGCTGCATTTATGGGCAATTGTGAGGCTGCAGATGGGCATTGATCAAGCTGCATTGATGGGCAATTGTGAGGCTGCAGATGGGCATTGATCAAGCTGCATTGATGGGCAATTGTGAGGCTGCAGATGGCATTGATCAAGCTGCAGATGGGCAATGGTGAGGCTGCAGATGGGCAATGGTGAAGCTTCATTGATGGGCACTGACTCTTATTTTTCTTCAAAGTTCTTTATTTAAAATTTAAGTTTTTTTTCCTGAAACTTCCCTCATAAAATGAAGGTGAAGGTGCGTGACATGGACATTCACTGTACTGTTCATTTAAGCACAAGAGACTCCACTTTATTCTCACTGTTGAAATGTGTTCTGTAACCTTCACCGAACACACAGACACTTCTACTAAACGCTCTCTACACCCCCCTCCCTTCTCAATGTTTTATTTTTGCAATTGTTCTATTCGCTAGTTTTTAACAATATATTTCTATTTGTTAGCTTTTAATAACATATTTCTATTTGTTAGTATTTAATAACATCTCACACCACCCCTTTCTTATCTATGTATAAAATAACATGTAATAATACATTTTCACGGAACGGACATTTTAAACACAGTGATTGAGTCCTGTGAATCTGTTCCTACAGCTGCAGTATTAACTTTGTTTTAGAGTCCCAATCAGAAATCAGTCATATCAGCTTGGCTAGCCAGCCAGGAGTTTGGCAGAGTCTCCAGAAGGAACCGCGCTTCGATCAGGATCATCGGGAAACGCAGACCTCAAATGCCGGCTAGGTAAGCTGCCCTTATGCTTGTTATATTTCTGCCTTTTCCTATGTATCCTATCTGTCGGTTCTCAAGGAAATCAGACCACTCTTGGACCTTTCTGGTTGGGTAACGTGTGAATGTGTTTGTGTCCCCCTTCACGGGTTGGACTGTGTGTGGATAGGGAAAATCCTCTGCAGTTCCCTGCATTGACTCCTTGTGGGCGACCTGGATCAGAGGCGGATGGTAGGATCAGATAAAACTCACAGAGAAGAGAAGAGACGAGGAGGGTCTCTTAATGAGTGTTTTGTCTATTGTCATAAACCCCTTCTATCCACGTAGATAAGTGGAGACTATTCTTGTAAATCTGCAGATTTGCTGTACTATTTGTTTTAGAGGCAAGAGGGTATAGGCACAAGTAGAGAAGACTGGCCAGTCATTAAGGGCATTAAATTAATTAAGGGTATGAAGAGAGAGAGAGGCCTTCAGAAAATGCCCAGCGCAAGATGAGCGCTAGAGAATATATGAACCGAAGGTACGGTTCCGCCTATACTGAGCAACCTAGATAAATGGGTAGAATGGACAAAGGGAACAGCTAAACCTTTAAAATCTGAAGGGACTTTTGATTTACAAGTATGGCAAACTTTTCTGCACAATTATGGCCCACTACTGTGCAGTGAAGGAACGTGGAGAATAGCTTGCACATGGGAGACAGAAGCTAAAGTAGCAAATCAAACTGGCTTGACGGAGATGTTTAATAAAAGTACTGCCCAAATTTACTAAGTTTGGCCAGAAGACTCTGTAGAGGAGGACCCCCCACCTTATGTGTCTGCCAGTTTGGCTTTTAGGGGTCCACGCACAAAAGCAAAAGAATTAGATTACATGGAACACACAAAAGATGAGCTATGCAATATAGTAGAGAGCAGAGGTTTAACAGCCCCATATCAACCTACAAAGAGAATTTTGGCTCGTATCCTAGAAACAGATGATTGGCATAAATCAAAAGGCACATATGCAAAACTAGATCTCTCTGAACTTAAGGCTTTGGCCAGAGAAAGAGAGATAGTCTGAACTTCCGGAGCAAACCATAATTTCCAAATTGTGGCAGCAAGATGAAGAGAGAAGGAAGGGAGATGCCAGCCCTTCTGCCCCTGGCATAGAGCAATCTGTTGCAGTTTATCCTGTCAGAACCCAATTAGTTTTTGAAGGTAATGCTGTTGACAGTAAGTCTCAAATTAAATGGCATGTACCTTTTAGTCCCCAAGATATGAGAGCCATATTAGAGGGATTGGGAGATCCTAGAAAGAATCCAATTGGGTTTGCAAACAAACTTAGCGCTGCACAGGAAGCATATGAGGCTTCTGCTACTGACATTCATCAGCTTCTTATTAAAGCAGTGGGAAGCAACATGTCTGGCTATATACTTAAAGAATGTGGTGTAGACTTCAAAAATCTAGGTAAGATGGTTGACGGGAGGTTTGTGAGAAATTGAAGAAAAAATTGCCCCAAATATATGGAGAAACCAGACATGCTGAATTTATGAATGCTAAGCAAGGGAAAGAGGAAGCAGCAGGGGCTTATTGGAGGCGGTTAAGCGATATGGCTGAGGAAGCAGGCATTAAAATAGAGGAAGAGAAGGCGGGAGAAACTGCAAATCCATCTACACAACTGGTGAAACAAAGGTTTCTTGATGGTTTAATACCCCAGTTGAAAGAAAAGTTGTTCACAGCAAGGCCTGAGGCAGGCAATATGTCTATTCGAGACGTCCTGCCTATCCTGTTATCCATAGAAAACAGGATTAACCAAAAATACAGCAAACCCAAGGTTATGTACATGGGGAAGCTGAGAGGAAGAGGCAAAGGCAATTTCAGAAATCATGGCAATCGGGACCAATTATATGCTACAATTGTGATGGGGAAGGACACATAGCCAAATTCTGCCATCTTCCTGACCGTAGACTGGAAAAGAGCTTAGAGGCGCCTCATGCTGATCCCAGTTCTCTGCCAAAAGCAGTGGATCAGGCATAGGAAAATGGCATGCCAGTATCAATCATGTTAAATAGGGGAGACAATGGTCCCGAGGCCAGAATAAAAGTATTTTTACAAGAACTCCCCTATCCTGGAGGAGAAACAGAATTAACCTGTTTAATCGATACTGGTGCAAGCCGAAGTGTTTTTAATATAGAGGATTTACCTCCAGGATTATTATCTACAAATGTTATCTCTGGTGTTGGCCTAACCGGGGCCTCTACTGATTTGGTTGAGTCCAAGCCACTTAAACTCAGGCTAGAACAGCAAACAGAAATTGTCACTAAAGTGTTAGTTTCAGACACAGTTCCTACCAATCTTTTGGGAGCTGACATTTTGAACCAAATTTTAGCAAACATAGACTACACTCCTACAGGAGTCCAAGTGGTTAGTAGTCTGTCAGGAGAAGTTTTAAATTCTGCCTGTGGAGTATTTTTAATCCAGGACTCCACTCCGCCATTTCCACCAGAATTGAAAGTGATTCCCGCTGAATTATGGGCCACCAGCAAAAATGATGTAGGTCTGCTGGATTGCACCCCAGTCATGATAAAAATTAAACCAGGAGCCCATCTCCCACAGATTAAACATTACCCACTGAGTATTGCTCAGACTGAGGGGATAAAGGATCAAATCACTCAACTGAAAGCAGCACGGGTTGTTGCACCAATTAAGTCCCAAGTCAATACACCCCTGTTCCCAATTGCAAAGAAGCCAGACAAGAAGGGTGGGCAGGTGACATACCGCATGGTGCAGGATTTGAGAGCCATTAACAATATAATAGAGGCAGATACCCGATCGTGCCCAACCCCCGCACTTTACTAAGTGGAATACCTGCCTCCAGCACCTGCTTTACAGTAATTGATCTTGCAAATGCTTTCTTTTCGGTGCCCCTGCACCCAGATTGCTGGCACCTTTTTTCATTTACCCATAATGCCCAAAAGTTAGCATGGACAAGATTGCCCCAAGGCTGTGTGAGTAGCCCCTCTGAATATAATACTGCGTTAAAGCAAGTATTGGACCAATGGTTCCCCTCACACCCAAACACAGTTTTTCTTCAGTACATAGACGATTTGCTTATTTGTTCTGATACAAAGGACATTTGTAGCAGAGAAACAGTAAGCCTTTCGTGTTTCTCTATAACAGTAACAACAAAGTTAGCAAAGATAAGCTACAATACTCTCAAGAGAAAGTGATCTTCCTGGGTCACTGGATTTCACATGGAATCCGTCACCTAACCCCAGATCGAGTTAAAACTCTACAAAACTTTGAAAAGCCAAGAAATGTACGGCAACTACGTGCCTTCCTGGGGTTAGCGGGATATTGTAGGGACTGGATTCCAAATGCATCAGAACTTATGGCTCCTCTATATGAGGCTACCACTAGAAACCCTTTCAAACTCACATGGGACAATGAATTGCAGATGAAGGAGCTTATTAAAATTTTGTCTGAAGCTCCCGCCATTGGACTTCCTGACTATACTAAAACTTTCTCATTGTTCTGTCATGAAGTCAATGGGTTTGCTGCAGGTGTACTCACCCAGCTACATGGAGACAAACGGAGGCCTGTGATGTATGTATCAGCCTCATTAGACCCTGTCATCAAAGGCTCCCCCAGTTGTATGCGAGCCATAGCAGCCTGCATTTTGCTGCTAGACAAAGTAACAAGGCTTGTAGTAGATTCTGCTCTGATCCTGTATGTGCCACATGCAGTACAGGAAATCATGAATCAAGTAAATACCAGACATGTGTCTGCCAGTAGATTTGACAAGTACCAGTCTGCTCTTTTTGCTCCATCGAATTTAACAATCAAATGATGTGTTACTTTAAATCCGGCTACTCTTCTTCCTATAGTTGATGAGGAAGATGCAACAAATGGTACTGATGTAGAACCTGAGAGTTTTTCTCATGATTGTATGGCTCTGATGGAGGTAGAAAGGGCCTCTGTCACACCAGCAAAAGATGAGCCTTTATCAGATTGTGACACACACTTATTCGTAGATGGTTCCAGATTTTACACGGATGATGGTCAGCCACACACAGGGTTTGCTGTAACCACTACAGACACCATTTTACATCAGGAAGCATTGAAACCCCAGATCTCAGCACAGGAAGCGGAGTTGTGTGCTGTAGTCAAACCATGTCATCTCCTAGAGAATCAAAGGGGAAACATTTACACTGACAGCAGATATGCATTCGATTTTGGGCCTATCTGAAAAGCACGGAACTTTCTGACTAGAGCAGGGATGCCAGTGAGACATGCAAAACTCATAGAGCAGCTATTTGAGGCTTTTCAGAAACCAGCAGAAGTTGCAATCTTGAAGGTAAAAGGGCATGCAAGGGGAAATGACATGACAGCCAGAGGAAATGCTTTAGCGGACCAAGCGGCAAAGGATGCTGCCCTTATGGCATTTGGAGTCACAGCCACTGTAGGGGTCGCCCAGGTAGTGGGGACAGATTCCCCTCATCAAGAGCAGTGGGATGTAGAAACTCTAATTCAGTTGCAGAACCAGGCCCCTGATGAAGAGAAGGATAAGTGGATCAAATGTAATGCTAGCCAAAATCAGCAGGTCCTGTGGAGCGCTGACAACAGGTGGTGTCTACCCAGGAGTTTGTACCCAGTTTTAGCACAACTGGCACATGGCGTCAGTCATCTTGCTAAGGGCGCGATGGTGACACTTACTGACTGCTATTGGATAGCACCTGGATTTAGTGCATTTGCAGCCAGGTTTTGTGCTTCATGTCTCACTTGTGCTCTGTACAATGCAGGGAGGCTTGTCCATGTTCCCCAAAAGCATTCTCCTAAGCCAGATTTCCCTTTCCAAAGAATTCAAATAGACTACATTCAGATGCCCAGAATAGGCACCTATGAGTTCGCTTTAGTGTGTGTTGACATGTTCTCAGGTTGGCCCGAGAGCTGGCCAGTAGCTAAAGCAAATGCAAAAACAACAGCAAAGAAAATTTTGAATGAAATAGTTTGTAGTTATGGAGTTCCTGAAACTATTGAGAGTGGAACCCATTCTACTGGGGATGTAATGAAAGAGGTAATGGAAGCACTTCACATACAGCAAGCTTTCCATACACCTTATCATCCACAAAGTAGTGGTAAAGTTGAGAGACTTAATGGAATTTTGAAAAACAGATGTGCAAAAATTAAAGCAGCTACAGGAAAAGGATGGGTGGAAGCTTTGCCTTTAGTCCTATATTCTGTACGAACTACCCCTAAACAACCACATGGGCTGTCCCCCTATGAGATTTTATTTGGAGGGCCACCCAAAGCAGGGCTATATTTTCCCCAACAGTTGCAGGCTTCTCACTCTAATCTGTTAGAATATGTTCAGATTTTGCAAAGAACATTGAATAAAATACATGAAGGTGTTTATAAATCTATCCCAGACCCAGATTCTGTTTCAGGTATTCACAGAATCCAACCAGGTGACTGGGTAGTGGTCAAGCAACACGTCAGAAAGCCACTAGAACCAAAATTTGACGGACCACATTTGGTGCTTTAGACAACCGGTTCTGCTGTCAAGTTGGAAGGAAAGCCCACCTGGATTCACGCCAGTCACTGCAAGAAAATCCTGAAGTGATGATATCCTTTGAATAATGATGATAATGTTTCTTTTCTTTTTGTTGTTTGTGAGAACTGAGACATGGAAAAATAACCCTTTCATCCAAATGTTAAAATTGTATGCAACCCACAGCAACGCTAGTAACTACTGTGTGTCTTCTCACTTACATCCTCAAACAGGAACAATACCCATGATAGCAATGCCTCTCAATTTCACTGATCTAAACGGGACCAGAATACATGGCTCATACATTGTCTCCACAGCTAATGAGCACATATCAGTAACTTTGATGGTTTCAAAACAGATAAACACTCCACAGATTTGTGTAAACATTACATGCCCGTTTAACACTAAATGTACACGGTTGGGCAATTCAGATTGCACCAGAGCAAAAATTACAGTTTATGGAGGAAACTATGGTCTATATTATTATATCCCAGATCCAGAACTAAATAGAACCCTTTATAGTACAAATTGCTCACAGTTCCCAATATGTGAAAATATCGGTTACCTGAGATTTCATGTTATTGTTTCCAGTTTTTTAGGAGCAGGCATACCGTCCATACGTGGAGGGTTATATTATATATGTGGAAATAAAGCTTACGCCTGGCTTCCTACTAATGTTACAGGCACATGTAATATTGGGAAGTTAGTACCTGCTTTGGCTGTTCGCAAAGATACAGTGCGACCAGATCAAAGTCCAGAATACCCTTTAGCGTTCAAAAGAGAGCTGTTCACTGAAGGTGACATGGCATGGTCATGGTTCCCTTCCTGGACAGGATGGGGAATTGAAGCAATGAAAAGACTAAATAATTACACTAGAATTGTAGATGAGATTATTAACCTTACTACCACTGATATAGGTTTATTAAATGAATAAATGGCTCAGCTTAAAGCGGGGGTCCACCCACACCGCCAAAAAAAAAAAATATTAAAAGCCAGCAGCTACAAATACTGCAGCTGCTGACTTTTAATACATGGCCACTTACCTGTCCCAGGGTCCAGCGATGTCGGCAGGCGACCGCCATCCTAGGTGAGGGAATCAGGAAGTGAAGCATTGCGGCTTCACTTCCAGGTTCCCTACTGCGCATGCGCGAGTCACGCTGCACGTCCCAAGTGGTCCCCGCTCTCTCCTGGGAGCTGTGTGTTTCCCAGGAGACAGCGCGTTGGGGACGGGAAGAGGCGTAGACTCCCATGGGAGTCTATGCCGGAAGTGGGTGCAAATACCTGTCTTAGACAGGTATCTGCACCCCCCTCCCCCCTGAAAGGTGCCAAATGTGACACCGGAGGGGGGAGGGTTCCGAAAAGCGGAAGTTCCATTTTTGTGTGGAACTCCGCTTTAAAAAAGTAGTATTATAGCACAGATTAACATTAAATTATCTCACTGCAGCTCAAGGTGGGATGTGTAAGGTATTTTGCACTGACTGTTGTATATACATTTCTGATAATGAGGACATTATTAAAGGGCATCTTGCTAAGATAAGAGAACTACAGAATAAGGCCAGGGATATTGCTAAAGATGGATGGAACCCCTTTCAGGGTTTAGGAGGTTTTGGTGATGGTGATTTTTTATATGGCATAGCAACATGGTTACAGAAACTAGGCACTTACATTGTGATGTTCCTATTGCTCATATTTGTTATTTACTTCCTCATCAGGCTATGCCTCTGTGTGGCTACCCGCTGTACCAACAAATGGTCCACCAGCCCTGATGAACCCATTATTGTGAGAAAGCTAGGAGAGAGCTGAACAGGACGCCGTCTCTCTGCGCCAGTGTAACAGAAGTTACCAGCAATTGGCTGAATGTAACGCGGAGAAGAATGGTGTCAAATAAACAAAAGGGGGGAAATGACATGGACATTCACTGTACTGTTCATTTAAGTACAAGAGACTCCATTTTGTTCTCACAGTTGAAATGTGTTCTGTAACCTTCACCTAACACACAGACACTTCTCCTACTAAACGATCTCTACTCCCCCCTCCCTTCTCAATGTTTTATTTTTGCAATTGTTCTATTCGCGAGTTTTTAATAATATATTTCTATTTGTTAGCTTTTAATAACATATTTCTATTTGTTAGTTTTTAATAACATCTCACACCACCCCTTTCTTATCTATGTATAAAATAACATGCAATAATAAATTTTCACGGAACGGACATTTTAAACACAGTGATTGAGTCCTGTGAATCTGTTCCTGCAGCTGCAGTATTAACTTTGTTTTAGAGTCCCATCAGAATCAGAAACTGATCAGAAATCAGTCATATCAGTGTGTGTGTATATATATATAATGTGCTGCAGGCACTGTTGAGTAATTGAAGTTTACTGCAGAAACACCTTTACTTTCAATTAAGCAGGTCAACTGATTCTGCTTCCCCTCCCAGCAGTGACCTGGCAGCCTACTAACCTTCTAATCCCTAATGTACATGTAGCACCCCCCTGGGTCCATGGCTATAATGGGGAGATTTGAACAGAAATTGGACGCCAGTCACTTTTGATCTTTTCAAAGATTTATACTAAATTTAATGTAGAACTTTAAGAAGAAGGTAGTAGGAGATAGGGTTAGGGATCTCAGATACCAGTAGTGGATCACTTCACAGACTCCTTGGATCCGGAAAAAGCACAGCTTCACAGTACCAGAACCTTTAAGCTGACTCGGCGATACTGCAAACATGTTTTCAGATGTAGGACAAAATCCAGCTTCACAGTGTCAGAACCTTTAAGCCAACCCAGCAACGCTGTAAGCGCATTTTAGATGTAGGTGCGTCCTCCAAAGGAGTCACCAGGTCCTCCTGAGAGACCAGCCTTCACCCTGGCTCTCTCCAGAAAGGGTCTACCTCTGGATCTTCTCTATTTGGCTTGGCTTCTTCCACGCTGGGCAAGACAGCCTAAGGACCACCTTTAGGGTTAGTAGGCCCCAGACAGGCTTCTGGGCCTACTTGCAGAACTCACTTAAGCAGCACGTCCCCAAGCCAGGCGGGCCTGAGGCAAGAGAGCGAGCACATGGGTCCATCCGAATATATATATATATATATATATATATATATATATATATATATATATATATATATATATATATATATATATATATATATATCTTCTCCCAGAATGCACCAGTGGCAAAAAACTCCCACTGGGCTGGCTGCAGTAAGAATAAATATTCATAACTCAACCTAGTTGTACTATCTCATCCTGCACTGTGATACCAGTGACACCTACTGCCGACAGTGAGAAATGCACAACCAAATTGAGATTAGGGAAAGACCAGATAAACTGTACAGTCAGTCGGAGCTGCCTACAGCCCAGCCAAAAACTAAATTTACATGATAGCCCCAGTTTAGGACCAGGGGGCTAGATACACACTAAGCAGCTGCATGGAAAGAGGTAGAGAGCAGAGTGTGGAGTCTTTTCTTATGATCTTTGAGGACAATTTACTCCACAGTGTTTGCAGCTGCATAGGTCATTGAGGGCTTGTTTCGCTTATCAACCATTTATTGTTTGATAAGAATGTGTAAATGTTTGAATGTTCATAGCTGGACCACAGTATAACAGAAAGCAAAACAAACATGTTTTATGTATTTGAATATACTTGGAAAGAATTAGTCAGGTCTGCTTTGTATATTGCCCCTCCCATGTGCAGCTTTTATTTTTTTTGCTAGTTTCTAAATGAACCAAGTGGTTCCATTATTATTTTCTTGAATTCGTTTCAGAAACACAGTGGAGGTTTTTACTTGCCTTGAGTGACGATGAGCTTCTGTTACTGTACATTTAGGAAGCAGAGGGCTGTTGTCTGTTTACCTGCAACACAATAACTGCAAAAAAAGGAGAAAGGTCTCTGCAAACCTCCATGTATAATCCTTGCAAAAAGGGAGAAAGGCTGGTGCCATGGAAGTCAGCTAAAATATTGTTTTAATATTGCAGGTGAACAACAGTCATGGCTGTTTAAGGCCTGATGGCCGAAACACATTGGCTTTTTTGACTGTTGTTCACCTGCAACAACAAATCAATGTTTTAGCCGACCTCAATGGCATCAGCCTTTCTCCTTTTTTTGCATGGATTATATATGGAGGTTTGCAGAGACTTCCCAGGCCAAGTGCTGTGTTCTTGAGGCTCACCAGGCATTACACAGGAGGTAGTAGCTCAGATGCAACTGTCCCACAACACAACACCTACCTCAATTAATGCATTGCTATAATGTATATATGTCACATAGTTGGAAACTCATTTTTGCTAACGCTAACTTCACTTTTGTGGGGAAAAAAATGGCAAATAAAGAAAAAAAAATATAGCGTGCACAATTGCAACACGAGTCATATTGTAATGAAGTGTTATTAAAAATGACCCTTCCTTTTCAATCTGCAGCCTCTATACATGTTTTTATATATGCACTGCAATATGGCTACATGGAGTTGTTCTGTACACAGAGTGTTTACTGACCACTCCCCCAGAAACATTATTTCTAGCTTGCCTGATTGGCTCACCAATTTTCCCAGAAGTCTGCCTAAGATCGAGTCAGATTTCAGGCATCCCCTGCAACAAAAATGTAATTTTTGGTGAGAAATTTCCAGTAGGAACATGTCTAAAGGGATGCAGGCCCAGCAGCTTCCTCATTAGTTCCTAGCAGCTGCCCCAGCTGACAGTTAATTAGGAAACCACTCCCATTAGACTCACTCAGAACAGAGGCACAGACAAACACATATGAATTTCTACCGAATAACGAAAGGTAGATATCTGCAACAAAGTTTGTTATAATCCTTGCAATGTACATAGATCACCCAGGGGGGAATGTTTTTTTCTCAACAAAAGTGGAGTCACACTTTAACCACTTGCCGACCGCCTAACGCAGATATACTGAGGCAGAATGGCATGGGTAGGCAAAATCACTTACCTGGTACGTGATCTGCCTCCCGCGGGCGGGGGGCGCATCACCCCCCCCAGCGCCCAAGGCAGTCGGCTTTGTTAGGGGAGCGATCCAGGCTGAGGGGGAGACCACTCATTCGTGGCCACCCCCATGCGATCGCTCCCAACAAATGAAAATCTTCCTCTGTTGCTGTAATGTAAACAGTGGCAGAGGAAGTAATGTCATCTCTCCTCGAGTTGGGTCTTGCTAGCACCTGCATTTTGCCCCTCCGCCAAGCCCAGCCCACCCAAGTGCAGTATCGATCGATCACTGTCACCTACAAAACACTAAACACATAACTGCAGCATTCGCAGAGTCAGGCCTGATCCCTGCGATCGCTAACAGTTTTTTTGGTAGCGTTTTGGTGAACTGGCAAGCACCAGTGGACTAGTACACCCCGGTCGTAGTCAAACCAGCGATGCAGTAACACTTGGTGATGTGGCGAGTCCCATAAGTGCAGTTCAAGCTGGTGAGGTGGCAAGCACAAGTAGTGTCCCGCTGCCACCAAGAAGAAGACAAACACAGGCCCGTCGTGCCCATAATGCCCTTCCTGCTGCATTCGCCAATCCTAATTGGGAACCCACCACTTCTGCAGCGCCCGTACTTCCCCCATTCACATCCCCAACCAAATGCAGTCGGCTACATGAGAGGCATTTTCTTTATGTCCTCCGGAGTACCCCCACCCAACGAACCCCCCCCAAAAAAGATGTCGTGCCTGCAGCAAGCGTGGATATAGGCGTGACACCCGCTATTATTGTCCCTCCTGTCCTGACAATCCTGGTGTTTGCATTGGTGAATGTTTTGAACGCTACCATACGCTAGTTGAGTATTAGCGTAGGGTACAGCATTGCACAGACTAGGCACACTTTCACAGGGTCTCCCAAGATGCCATCGCATTTTGAGAGACCTGAACCTGGAACCGGTTATAGTTATAAAAGTTACAGTCACAAAAAAAAGTGTAAAAAAAAATAAAAAACACAAAAAAATATATAAGATAAAAAAAAAAATAGTTGTCGTTTTATTGTTCTCTCTCTCTATTCTCTCTCTATTGTTCTGCTCTTTTTTACCGTATTCTATTCTGCAATGTTTTATTGTTATTATGTTTTATCATGTTTGCTTTTCAGGTATGCAATTTTTTTATACTTTACTGTTTACTGTGTTTTATTGTTAACCATTTTTTTGTTTTCAGGTACGCCATTCAGCTGCAGCGCGGATTTTTTTATGTTGACAGCAACAGCGTTTGCTCCCACGATACATAAAGCCGTGACTCCAGCGCTGTCGGAGGTGATATATGCTGAAGCATGTGGGCAGCAGGGGCGGAGGAGCGATTTGCTCCTAACTTTTGGGCCGGATGCCCCCATGCTTCGGCATATATAACTGGTGCATGTATGCCCATCATTAGAAGTGGGTGGATGAAGGGAGGTATTTTAATGGTGGGCATACTCACCAATCAATCTCTTTTTTTCGTTCAGCCCACAGGCTGCATGAAAAAAAGATTACAATATATGCCCAACAAGGACCAGCAACGTACTGGTATGTTGCTGGACTTTGAGTGGTTATACCAGAATGATGCCTGCAGGTTTACTTATTATCGTGGTATCATTCTTTTCAGCCAGTGGTCAGCTTTCATGTAAAAGCAATCCTAGCAGCTAATTAGCCTCTAGACTGCTATTACAAGCAGTGGGAGGGAATGTCCCCCCTCCCCACCATCTTCCATGTTTTTCTCTGGCTCTCCTGTCCCAACAGGGAACCTGAGAATGCAGCCGGTGATTCGGCCAGCTGACCATAGAGCTGATCAGAGACCAGAATGGCTCCAATCATCTCTATGGCCTAAGAAACCGGAAGCTACAAGCATTTCATGACTTAGATTTCGCCGGATGTAAACAGCGCCATTGGGAAATTGGGAAAGCATTTTATCACACTGATCTTGGTGTGGTCAGATGCTTTGAGGGCAGAGGAGAGATCTAGGGTCTAATAGACCCCATTTTTTTCAAAAAAGAGTACTTGTCACTACCTATTGCTATCATAGGGGATATTTACATTCCCTGACATAACAATAACAATGCTAAAAAAAAAATGAAAGGAACAGTTTAAAAATAAGATAAAAAAGAAAAAAAAAATATTAAATAAATAATAAAAAAAAAAAAAGCACCCCTATCCCCCCCTGCTCTCGCGCAAAGGCGAACACAAGCGTTGGTCTGGCGTCAAATGTAAACAGCAATTGCACCATGCATGTGAGGTATCACCGCGAAGGTCAGATCGAGGGCAGTAATTTTAGCAGTAGACCTCCTCTGTAAATCTAAAGTGGTAACCTGTAAAGGCGTTTAAAGGCTTTTAAAAATGTATGTAGTTTGTCGCCACTGCACGTTTGTGTACAATTTTAAAGCATGTCATGTTTGGTATCCATGTACTCGGCCTAAGATCATCTTTTTTATTTCATCAAACATTTGGGCAAAATAGTGTGTTTTAGTTTATTAAAATTTAAAAAAGTGTGTTTTTTCCCCAAAAAATGCTTTTGAAAAATCGCTGCGCAAATACTGTGTGAAAAAAAAAAAAAATGAAACACCCACCATTTTAATCTGTAGGTCCTTTGCTTTAAAAAAATATATAATGTTTGGGGGTTCAAAGTAATTTTCTTGCAAAAAAAATATTTTTTCCTATAAACAAAAAGTGTCAGAAAGGGCTTTGTCTTCAAGTGGTTAGAAGAGTGGGTGATGTGTGACATAAGCTTCTAAATGTTGTGCATAAAATGCCAAGACAGTTCAAACCCCCCCAAATGACCCCATTTTGGAAAGTAGACACCCCAAGCTATTTGCTGAGAGGCATGTTGAGTCCATGGAATATTTTATATTGTGACACTGCCTATCATAGTTTTGGAGGCCATGGAATGCACAGATGGCACAACTGACCCCATTTTGGAAAGTAGACACCCCAAGCTATTTGCTGAGAGCTATGGTGAGTATTTTGTAGACCTCGCTTTTTGTAACAAAGTTTTGAAAAAAAAAAAATAAAAAAATAAATTTTCTTTTCTTTCTTCATTTTCAAAAACAAATGAAAGCGACAAAATACTCACCATGCCTCTCAGCAAATAGCTTGGGATGTCCACTTTCCAAAATGGGGTCATTTGGAGGGGTTGTGCCATCTTGGCATTTTATGGCCTTTGAAACTGTGATAGGTAGTGAGGAGTGAAATCAAAAATGTATGCCCTTAGAAATCCTGAAGGCAGTGATTGGTTTTCGGGGCCCCATATGCAGCTAGGCTCCCAAAAAGTCCCACACATGTGGTATCCCCATACTCAGTATTGGGGTGTAATTCCACATATGCCCATGGCATGTTTAAGCAATATATAATTTAGTGACAACTTTGTGCAAAAAAAAAAAAAAGTTTGTCATTTTCCCGCAACTTGTGGCAAAATATAAAATATTCCATGAACTCAACATGCCTCTCAGCAAATAGCTTGGGGTGTCTACTTTCCAAAATGGGGTCATTTGGGGGCGGGGGTTTGAACTGTCCTGGCATTTTATGGCCTTCAAAACTGTGATAGGTAGTGAGGAGTGAAATAAAAAATTTACGACCTTAAAAATCCTGAAGGCGGTGCTTGGTTTTCGGGACCCCGTACGCGGCTAGGCTCCCAAAAAGTCCCACACATGTGGTCCCTCCATACTCAGGAGAAGCAGCTAAATGTATTTTGGGGTGCAATTCCACATATGCCCATGGCCTGTGTGAGCAATATATCATTTAGTGACAACTTTTTATAAATTTTTTTTTTTTGTCATTATTCAATCACTTTGGACAAAAAAAAGAATATTCAATGGGCTCAACATGCCTCTCAGCAATTTCCTTGGGGTGTCTACTTTCCAAAATGGGGTCATTTGGGGGGGGTATTGTACTGCCCTGCCATTTTAGCACCTCAAGAAATGAGATAGGCAGTCATAAACTAGACATGTGGCTGAATACATTTTGGACTAAATGTAAGACTAAAATTGAGTTTATTGGATTTTTTTTATAACAAAAATTAGAAAATATTGTTTTTTTTCAAAATTTTCGGTCTTTTTCCGTTTATAGCGCAAAAAATAAAAACCGCAGAGGTGATCAAATACCATCAAAAGAAAGCTCTATTTGTGGGAACAAAAGGACGCAAATTTCGTTTGGGTACAGCATTGCATGACCGCACAATTAGCAGTTAAAGCGACGCAGTGCCAAATTGTAAAAAGTGCTCTGGTCAGGAAGGGGGTAAATCCTTCCAGGGCTGCAGTGGTTAAAGAAAGATCCTCAAGATACTACCTGTACTTAATGTACAGTATCTCACAAAAGTGAGTACACCCCTCACATTTTTGTAAATATTTTATTATATTTTTTAATGTGACAACACTGAAGAAATTACACTTTGCTACAATGTAAAGTAGTGAGTGTACAGCTTGTATAACAGTGCAAAGTTGCTGTCCCCTCAAAATAACTCAACACACAGCCATTAATGTCTAAATCACTAGCAACAAAAGTGAGTACACCCTAAGTGAAAATGTCAATATTTTGTGTGGCCACCATTACTTTCCAGCACTGTCTTAACCCTCTTGGGCATGGAGTTCACCAGAGCTTCCCAGGTTGCCACTGGAGTCCTCTTCCACTCCTCCATGATGACATCACAGAGCTGGTGGATGTTAGAGACCTTGCGCTCCTCCACCTTCCGTGAAGGGAGGGGCTCATGCTCTGCTTTAGTATGTCACATTGGTTCCCACAATGAGCTGTAGCTCCCCAGTGCTGGCAGCACTCATGCAGCCCCAGACCATGACACTCCCACCACCATGCTTGACTGTAGGCAAGACACACTTGTCTTTGTACTCCTCACCAGGTTGCCGCCATACACGCTTGACACCATCTGAACCAAATAAGTTTATCTTGGTCTCATCAGACCACGGGACATGGTTCCAGTAATCCATGTCCTTAGTCTGCTTGTCGTCAGCAAACTGTTTGCAGGCTTTCCTGTGCATCATCTTTAGAAGAGGCTTCCTTCTGGGATGACAGCCATGCAGACCAATTTGATTCAGTGTGTGGCGTATGGTCTGAGCACTGACAGGCTGACCCCCCACCCCTTCAACCTCTGCCGCAATGCTGGCAACACTCATCAGAGACTGTGCCACAGGGCAGTATTCCCACATGATAATGACCCCAAACACACCTCCAAGATGACCACTGCCTTGTTAAAGAAGCTGAGGGTAAAGGAGATGGACTGGCCAAGCATGTCTCCCAACCTAAACCCTATTGAGCATCTGTGGGGCATCCTCAAACAGAAGATGGAGGAGCGCAAGGTCTCTAATATCCACCAGTTCCGTGATGTCGTCATGGAGGAGTGGAAGAGGACTCCAGTGGCAACCTTTGAAGCTCTGGTGAACTCCATGCCCAAGAGGGTTAAGGCAGCCCTGGAAAATAATGGTAGCCACACAAAATATTGCCTCTTTTTCACAATTTGGACATTTTCACTTAGGGGTGTACTTACTTTTGTTACAAGCAGTTTAGACATTAATGGCTGTGTGTTGACTTATTTTGAGGGGACAGCCAATTTACACTGTTTTACAAGCTGTACACTCAGTACTTTACATTGTAGCAAAGTGTCATTTCTTCAGTGTTGTCACTATGAAAAGATATAATAAAAGATTTACAAAAATGTAAGGGGTGTACTCACTTTTGTGAGATACCGTATATATGTCTACAATTTGCAACACACCATATAGTTGTAGACATGTGCGCCATCAATAAATTTGTTTCGTTTCGTTCTGTTCCATTTCGTATTAGAATTAATTCGTATTTCGTAATTTGTGTCTGAAATTTCGTACGAAATATGAAATTTCGTTAGGTTCATTAACTTTTGGTAACAATTACGAATGTTCGTTATGATGAACTTATCATTATGAGGGGCTCCCACCATACCTGTGCTGTGCTGACTTCCTGGGTTTTTAACTTTTAGGTTCGTTAACTTTTCGTAACAATTACGAATGTTCGTTAGGAATTTGGATCCGAAATTCATAAACGAAATTTCGTATTTCGTACAAAATTCGTACGAATTTACGGAAATTCGTACGAATTTTCGATTCGTACGAAACTAATCGCACATGTCTATATGGTTGTAAGAATGGAAAGTCAGAGCAAAACATGCAGCAGTCCAGAGAAGGTACACACCCAGGCTTGTTGTATAGTAATAAAGGAAAAGAAACACAGTGCCTCTAAGTACAGTATTGGTAAACCATTTAATGATAAGTCAAAAGTGAAACTACTCACAAAGGAAGCACAAACACAGCATGATAGTAATCCTGCAGCAAAATCCAGGGGTGGTTTTCTATATACGCTCATGTCTCTGAAGTGCAGCTGACAGCTGGTGCGGGTGGATTCCAGCTTTCACAGCCTATGGGAACAGCAGGGAACACAGCGGCGAACGGAGATGATGTCACTTCCGGATGCAGGGTAAAAGGAGAAACAAGGTGGAACAATTGCTAATTATGCTTATCAATTTTTATAAATTTTTATCAATCCTTATTAACCTTACCGTTTTTATTAGTTATTATTAATTTGTATTCATTTTTTTTTATTCTCATTTCACCATCCATCCCCATTTTATCCAAGCGTTGAATGTATTTCATAGAGTCAGTGCCACCTTGGTGGATCATGTGACTGGGTGGGTTTATCTCCCCAGCACACATATACCACAACAAAGATGGCATTTTATATTGCCTGAGGAAGGAGCAAGCATGCTCCGAACGCGAAGCAGCCTCCTCTCACCTTGTCCCCTGCTGTTCCCATAGGCTGTGAATGGAATCCACTCACACGAGCTGTAAGCTGCACTTCAGAGACACGGACGTTTAGGAGAAAACCACCCCTGGATTTTGCTGCAGGATTACTATCATGCTTGTGTTTATGCTCCCTTTGTGAGAAGTTTCACTTTCGACTTATCATGAAATAGTTTACCAATATTGCACTTAGAGGTGCTGTTTATTTTCCTTTGTTGCATTGCAGAGACTTGTTCTAGCTCTTTACACTGGCTGCCCTTAGTGCTGGTACATAGATTCCTCTCCGTCTTCATCTTAGAAACTGTTGCTATTGACTTTGTCACTCTTATTGAGAGACTTTTTTAATCACATCTATTTGATCTGTGTACACCTCCAGGGTCTCTCCTCAAACGATCGCTGAGTTTATTTTTTGTCTGTTTGTATCTGCACAGAAGCATCACTCATGCTGCTGTTAGGGACCCTGTGTAGCCCACATAGATATACAGTATAATTTCTCTATATGCCCATATGTGTATGTGTTATTCTATGTTCATGTACAAGTACACATGTGCATCCTGAATTCCCCCTCCCTTCCCCCTGTGTGTCTTTCAAGTGGCAGATACTGCCATTGATAAATTCCCATTGTGATTCCTTATAATCTATTTATTTATTTTTAGCGATTTCCTTTTTTTTTGTGATTACTCTTTATTGCGATTTTTTATTATTTTTTTTTCTTTGGGATCTCTCATTGTTATTTTTATTATTATTTTTATTGTAATCCTTTGTCGTTAGTTCCTATTGTGTATTTTCTATTATTAGTACAGTTATTAGTATAGTCTTTTATTACACATCTCATCACTTGCCTTACCATGGATATCATTCTAGATACTGAAACAGTTAGACATGATATCCTGGAAGATTTGTGTATGGTCTTTCCCCCTAATTTGTTCTGACCTAAACATATTAGCCAGAATACAATATATAAACAATTATGTACTACATTCCATAAAAATGAGGATAATATTATAGCTGCTAATCACCAATGGTGGGAAAAGTTTTTTCTAGGACTATATATTAAACATAATCTCTCTCCCAGAGGCCTCCATATTATCAAAACTTGCGACTTCCTCACCACTGACCTGAAACGAGAATGATGGACACCATTATCAAACAAAGAGATTAGTTACCAGGAATTTGTCACTAAGATTAAATCTCTAGTAGAACTACTAATCACTAAAAAATACATACTTACCTGCTACTTGGTTGAACATACTTAAACAGCATACTAAATATAGTAAAGACTTGTTCATCAAAACCCAATTAGGGAAGCTACGCAGAAACGTTGGCGATTATAATGTCAATCGAGTCTTTAGTTGGAAAAAGACCTAAACATCACACCCTCCCATGGGCTGCTATCCCTCCTCTTATACCAAGGCCATTGCCGCCAAAACCTGTACCCCTTATGACACCAGCATATTTCCCTCTCAATTGTTACAATATCCCACATAATAGACCTCTCTTGACACCAAAACCCAAGTGCCCCAAGATACGCAGAAGGAAAACCAAACCCCATACTGATAGTGCTGAAACTCATCATTCCAATCTGACAATGGCCAGACTTCTGAGGTGGTGCACAACATATCTCCCACCTCAGAATCCCATAATGCCTATGATATACCCCATGAGTTGGATAACTCCACCCCCATGGTAGCCAACACCGACTTGTCAGTAACCGTACCATCTTCATCCACCACTGTCTCATCTGACACACTGTTGGTTCACAGTATCAGTGATTTAGTATCCTTATCATATACTTCTGCTCTTGCTAACCCAGATATCTCTGTGTCTTTTTTAGTCCTAACCCCCATACCTGCCTCCAAAAGAAAGCACACAGAAGAGGCAGAAGAGGGGGAAGAAGAAAAGCAAGTAGAAAGGAAAGGCAAATCCCACAAAATATGAGGATTTTTAATTTGTCCAGTCATAATCTATCAGACTCTGATACCTCCCTACTCAGTCGAGGATTCAATTTTGCATCCACCGTTCCACTGAAGCCATTTACCCTCTTTGTAGACCTGAATAGATTTATCAGGAACCTCACGGTCAGGCGCTTTTACAATATACAAGCGGGCAAAAAAGGTACTACTAATATCGATACCAATTCCCCTTCTTCACCATGTGATGATGACATTGAAGAGACTACCATACTCTCAGATGACATAGCCGTAGCTTGTCTTGAGGAGCTTTATAATGATGATAATGAGGATTACACCTCATATCTCACACAACATATGCCCACTTTGCCTGCAGTTAAACATACCAATTTTCAGCCGAAATCCATCTTTAATCCTACATATGCTAAAGGACCCTTTCTTCAGAGCTTTTATCAGGTAGTTTATGCAGAAGTACAACATATGTGCCAGAACACCAACAAATTCTTGCGAACGAACCTTACTCCATCAGAGACATAGTCTTTATGACAACTAGCCCACAATTCTGACCTCATAATTAAACCAGAGGACAAGGGGGGAGCCATAGTAGTGCAGGATAAGTCTGATTACTTTTTGGAATCCACAGGACTATTATCCGACACTATCACATACAAACGACTCACAAGTGACCCACTACCACAGTTCAAAATAGAGGCCTATGCCCTCATCAATAGAGTTTCAGATGAGGGCATTATTAACGCTATGGAAAAGGCTTTCCTTAAGAGAGAATTTTACCAAAGACCTTATTTATACCATCTTCCCAAAATTCATAAGGATCCCATCCACCCCCCAGGACATCCTATAGTAGCCGCTATGGAAAGTGTGTCTAGTTATTTTTTCATCTACATAGACCACTTTCTACAACCCTTAGCTCAAAATCTTCCATCTTATGTTCGAGATAGAATCCACTTGTTGAATATGTTAGAACACTACACCTGGGAAACCACATACACCTGGCTCTCTCTGGACGTCAGATCACTATATACCTCTATACCCCACGACATTGGGTTAAGAGCAGTGACACATTTTATTGCTGATGACCCCTCCATCAATTCTCATCAGGCTGAATTTATCGTGAAAGCAACCAAATTCTGCTTAACACATAACTATTTTGAATCTGAAGGTAGTTATTACCTACAGACCCATGGGACAGCTATGGGTGCAAATTTTGCGCCCACATATGCTAATTTGACCATGGGCCTGTGGGAACTTAACTATATCTGGCACAATAATCCCTTCATGAAGAATTTAATTTTTTATGGCAGATATATTGACGATATTGTCATTATATGGGATGGACCAGCCACTCAGGTGGAGAATTTTGTCCAACATTGTAAGGACAACGATATAGGACTCTCCTTTACCTCTGTGTGCGACCCAGACAAACTAGCCTTTCTAGACCTAGAATTATGCCATGAAGGTAGTGATATTTATGCCCATAACTATAAAAAACATACAGCAGGAAACTCTTATTTGCATTACCAGAGCTGCCACTACCCTCGCTGGGTGCATAACATACCTAAGAGTCAGTTCTGTCGCCTTAAGCACAATTGTACCCGCAAAGAGCAATAGGCTTAAACTAAAATTCTTGGAGAAGGGGTATCCTGAGGCATTGGTTGAAGATGCCTTTCTACACTATTCAGACAAACCCACGAGTACATACGCCAGCCGCAACAACAGATCCCCAACCCCTCAGGTTCACCACAAGGTTCCACTAAAAATTCAGACAGATGGAACGCATTCTACAGAGACACTGACCAATCCTCTTGGAGGACCTACAGCTCAAGCCTTCCCTGACTGATAGGCCAAAAGTCTCCTATAGGCGAGTTAAAAACATTAAGAGCCAAAATTCCCCTAGCAAACATAAAGTTACTCGTCCTCAAAAGTCTCTCACCTTTCTTGATATCAAGGAGATGTATCGGTGTTGTAAACCCCTGTGCCTCATGTGCAAACATGTCCAGCATGAACAGAAAAGCTTTGCCCACAAAGGTAAAACCTACACCTTTCTGGAATTTTTTAATTGCTCTACTGAGTTTGTGGTACACTGTAGGGATGAGCCCGATGTTCGAGTGGAATATAAGTTCCACTTGAACATTGGGTGTTCCCTCGTTCGCCAAATACCGTACATTATGGGGCGTTCGCAGGAAATTTGAGCGCTTGCGGAACGCGCCATAATGAACGGCGAGACCGTCAGTGCACTTTGAGATCGCAGTGCATTGACAGCTGCTGATTGGCCAAAGCATGCACCTGACCTGCATGCTTTGGCCAATCACAGTGCGCTCTACTGTGAGAGCCATAATTGGCCAAAGGCAGGGTGTCCACGCTCTACACTATGTAAGGCTGCTTACACGGCAGCCGTACATAGTTTTATGAATGAAAGCAGCATAATGACATTTGTAAAGGATAAAATGTCATTAAAAAACTACTCGGGGCTGTAATGTATTGCCAGATCCCGGCAATTTAGATAAAAATCATTGAAAAAAACAGCATGGGTTGCCCCCAGTCTGCATCAAACAATAAAAAATTGCGTGGGGGTCCCCCAAAATCCATACCAGGCCCTTCAGGTCTGGTATGGATTTTAAGGGGAACCCTGCGCCAAAATTTAAAAAAACGGAGTAGGGCCCCCCACAAAATCCATATCAGACCCTTATCTGAGCAGGCAACCTGGCAGCCTGCAGGAAAAAGGGGGATGAGAGAGAGCGCCCCCCTCCTGAACCGTACCAGGCCACATGCCCTCAACATGGGGAGGGTGTTTTGGGGTCCCCAAAACACCTTGTCCCCATGTTGATGGGGACAAGGGCTTCATCCCCACAACCCTTGTCCAGTGGTTTTGGGGGGTCTGTGAGTGGGGGGCTTATCAGAATCTGGAAGCCCCCTTTAACATGGGGGCCCCCAAAACCCGCCCCCCTATGTGAATGGGTATCGGGTACATTGTGCCCCTACACGTTCACCCAAAAAAGTGTTAAAATGGTAAAAATGACAGTAGATAATGACAGTAGTCCTTTATTTTAAAAAAAGTGTCCCGCGATGTCCATTGATCTTCGATCACAGCACCCGATGGACAGAGCAAAAAATAAGAAAAATGGGAGAAACTCCACCTCCATGGGTGGCTCCCGCTGACTGCAGGCTTTCTGCATTGACAGCAGTTATATAGCTGAGAGCGGGGCCACCCAGTGACGTAAACGGGTGACCCCCCTCACACGTTACGTGACATCACATGACGTCAGAAGGGGCAGGGTCACTAGATAACAGCTATCAATGCAGAAAGCCTGCAGTCAGCGGAAGCCTCCCATGGAGGCAGTTTTTTTTTTTGTTTTTTTTCTCGGTCCGTCAGACACTGTGATTGAAGATGAATGGACATTTTATTTTTTTAATAAAGGACTTTTTTTGGTGAATGTCTAGGGGTACAATGTACCAGATTCCCATTTACATAGGGGGCGGGATCTGGTGGTCCCCTTGTTAAAGGTTAAAGGGGGCTTCAAGATTCCGATAAGCCCCCCGCCTGCAGACCCCCACAACCACTGGGCAAGGGTTGTGGGGAAGAGGTCCTTGTCCCAACATGGGGACACTGGTCACTTTACCTTTATAGTATGGTATGTCGTCACTATATTACTAGTTTATACTTCATTACCATATTCAATAATTTTCTTCATGTATGTATGTTTTTTAAACATACATACTTTTATAAAATCCCCCCCCCCTTTCCTCCCCCTGTATATGTGTATGTGTAGGTGTGTATGTGTATATGCATATATGTATGTATATGCATGTGAACAGATCTATATGCATATCTATACTGCATATCTATACAGTCATAATCTACTTTTTAATTTAATTGTGTGTAGATATATATATATATATATTTTTATTTTTTTTAATACGTGTGTGTGTGTGTACTTCATTAGTACACTGGTCAATTTACCTTTATGGTTTCAAGTCGTCACTATATTACTAGTTTATACTTCATTACCATATTCAATAATTTTCTTCATGTATGTATGTTTTTCAAACATACATGCTTTTATAAAATCCTCCCCCCCTTTCCTCGCCCCTGTATATGTGTATGTGTAGGTGTGTATGTGTATATGCATATATGTATGTATATGCATGTGAACAGATCTATATGCATATCTATACTGCATATCTATACAGTCATAATCTACTTTTTAATTTATTTGTGTATATATATATATATATATATATATATATATATATTTTTTTTTTTTTTTTAAATACGTGTGTGTGTGTGTACTTTATTAGTACACTGGTCACTTTACCTTTATGGTTTCAAGTCGTCACTATATTACTAGTTTATACTTCATTACCATATTCAATAATTTTCTTCATGTATGTATGTTTTTCAAATATATATTTATATATATATATTTTTTTTTTTTAATACGTGTGTGTGTGTGTGTGTGTGTGTGCATATATATACATATATATATATATATATATATATATATATATATATATACATATGTTTAGTATTACTAATCTGCTACTGGAACAATTGCTACCCATTCTTATCAAGTTTTATTAATTCTTATCAACCTTACTGTTTTTATTTGTTATTAGTAATTTTTATTCATTGGTGTTTATTCTCATTTCACCATCCATCCCCATTTTATCCAAGCATTGAATGTATTTCATAGAGTCAGAGTTCCACCTTAGTGGCTCATGTGACTGGGTAGGTTTATCTCCCTAGCACACAAGCACACATACCACAACAAAGATGGCGTTTTGTATGGCCTGAGGAAGGAGCAAGCATGATCTGAATGCTAAGCTGCCTCCTTTCACCCTGCACCCAGAAGTGGCATCATCTCCGATCGCCAGTCCCCCCCCCCCCCCCCCGGATTTTACTTCAGGATTACTATCATGCTTGTGCTTGTGAGTAGTTTCACTTTTAACTTATCATTAAATGGCTTACCAATACTGCACTTAGAGGCGCTGTGTTTCTTTTGTGGGGCGGGGATTGGAGGTGGATGGATCAGATCTGTGCCTGTTGGGTTTCGCCGATCCCTGTTGGCTGCATCAGAGGCTTAGCATAGAATTGGATCTATCCCCATGTGTCTAACCCTGTCTCATAAATGAGCACTCCAGCGTGTAACCACGCCATGTCCGTCCCATGTGGTGGGTGTGCCTTGGATTACATCATCACAGTGTGTCGTCTCTCCCCTCCTTCATTGTCCAACCTATTGTGTGTTAGACTATACTTCCATATGTGTGCACATGCCCGCACCTCCCAGGCACATCCAAATCCATGTGAATTATTGTACCATGCAATATCCATAGCACAATCAAAATGGATACATTGCATCTTTTTGTCAATATGTTTAGATACTCAATCTCCAAACCCCCACTAGGTCTGGAGGTACTGAACACATTGACACTAACGGTCAGTAGGGGGACTAAGGAGACACATGTTAACTCATAGAAACTTAAAGTAGTACTCTAACCTAAACATATGTTCAAATACAAATGATCTAGCGAAAAATTATGAAATTATCCTAAAACAATGAAGAAAATTTATAGAGAAGTAAAGAAAAAATGGGGGAGAGTAAAAAAATAAATAAATTAATTAAAATGGTAAATTATATTTTAGATTTTAAATTTAATTGCATTTCAAAAAGGGGACAAAGTTCAAACTTTCATTCAGGCCAGGCGCCTTAGTGGCCTCCAATTTCCAGATCCATCTAGTTTTTTGTTGGAAGACTACTTGGTCAAAATTGCCTCTCCTTGAATCCTGGGGTATTACCTCCAGTACCCAACATTGGAGACAAGTGGGATTCCAATTGTGCTGCAGACATATATGTCTCGCTAAAGGGGCTTTTATATTATATGTATCGATTTCATAAATGTGCTCCTGAAGTCGCTTCCATACCGGCCTGATGGTTTTGCTGACATAGGACGACTTACAGGACCACACAATAACATATATGGCCCCTGACTTATTACAGTTAGCCTTCTGTCTGCATTAAATGTCTACCAGTTGGCAGAAGTAGGGAATCCCATTCTATCATGTATCCACAAAATTCGCAATTACCACATCTGGTCATGCTTGCCTTAATTGGACGATTTACTGGTTTCCAAGAAACATCACTGTGTACCAAAAGATCATAGAGAGAAAGGGCCCTGCTATAGACCAATTGTGGTCTGTGGGAAACAAATTTACTTACAGAGGTATCCTCTCTCAGAAGGTGCCAATGTGAGTGTAAGACACATGGGGATAGATCCAATTCTATGCTAAGCCTCTGATGCAGCCGATGGGGATCAGTGAAACCGGTCAGGCACAGATCTGATCCACCGACCTTCAATCCCTGACCCACATCCCTGAATGTGAGAGATGACATCACTGAGGGAGCTAGGGAGGAGGTGGAATCTTTATGGGTAGAGCTCCAAAGGGATGAAGCTAAGGGGAAAATAATACTGGGAGTATGCTATAGGCCCCCTAACCTGAGGGAGGAAGTGGAGACGGATCTCCTATCACAAATTGGATTAGCAGCAAGGATGGGAAGTGTTATCATAATGGGGGATTTTAATTATCCAGACATAGACTGGGCGGAGGGAACCGCGCATTCATTTAAGGCTCGCCAGTTCCTTAATGTCTTGCAGGACAATTTTATGGGTCAGATGGTAGACGCACCAACTAGAAATAAAACATTACTGGATCTACTGATTACCAACAATACAGACCTGATCACAGATGTGGAAATACGGGGCAATTTAGGTAACAGCGATCACAGGTCAATTAGTTTCAGTATAAATCACATAAATAGGAAACATGAAGGGAACACAAAGACACTGAATTTCAAAAGAGCCAACTTCCCTAAACTACAAACCTTGCTAAAAGGCATAAATTGGGATAAAATATTAGGAACAAAGAATACGGAGGAGAGATGGGTTTGCTTTAAGAGCATATTAAATAAGGGCATTAGCCAATGTATCCCATTGGGTAATAAATTTAAAAGAGCAAACAAAAATCCTGGATGGCTTAAATCCAATGTAAAAATGCATATAAAAGCAAAGGAGAAGGCCTTCAAAAAATACAAGGTTGAGGGATCATCCTCAGCATTCAGACTTTATAAAGAATGCAATAAGAAATGTAAGGGTGCAATTAGGACGGCTAAGATAGAACATGAAAGACACATAGCGGAGGAAAGCAAAAAAAATCCCAAGAAATTCTTTAAGTATGTAAACAGTAAAAAAGGGAGGACAGACCATATTGGCCCCATAAAGAATGAGGAAGGACATCTGGTTACAAAGGATGGGGAGATGGCGAAGGTATTGAATTTATTCTTCTCCTCAGTCTTCACGAGTGAATCGGGGGGCTTCAGTAACCAAAACTGCAGTGTTTATCCTCATGACACAACACAGGAAGCACCTACATGGTTAACAGAGGACGAAATTAAAATTAGACTTGAGAAACTTAACATTAATAAATCACCGGGACCAGATGGCTTGCATCCGAGGGTACTTACGGAACTCAGTCAGATGATTGCCAGACCGTTGTTCCTAATTTTTACAGACAGTCTATTGATTGGAATGGTACCAGCTGATTGGAGAAAAGCCAATGTAGCACCAATATTTAAAAAGGGCCCAAAAAACATCCCTGGGAATTACAGACCAGTTAGCCTAACATCAATAGTATGTAAACTCTTGGAGGGGATGATAAGGGACTATATACAAGATTTTAGTAATAAGAATGATATCATTAGCAGTAATCAGCATGGATTCATGAAGAATCGTTCTTGCCAAACCAATCTATTAACCTTCTATGAGGAGGTGAGTTGCCATCTAGATAAAGGAAGGCCCGTAGACGTGGTGTATCTGGATTTTGCAAAAGCATTTGACACAGTTCCCCATAAACGTTTACTGTACAAAATAAGGTGCATTGGCATGGACCATAGGGTGAGTACATGGATTGAAAACTGGCTACAAGGGCGTGTTCAGAGGGTGGTGATAAATGGGGAGTACTCAGAATGGTCAGGGGTGGGTAGTGGGGTTCTCCAGGGTTCTGTGCTGGGACCAATCCTATTTAATTTGTTCATAAACGACCTGGAGGATGGGATAAACAGTTCAATCTCTGTATTTGCAGACGATACTAAGCTAAGCAGGGCAATAACTTCTCCGCAGGATGTGGAAATCTTGCAAAAAGACCTGAACAAATGAATGGGGTGGGCGACTACATGGCAGATGAGGTTCAATGTAGAAAAATGCAAAATAATGCATTTGGGTGGCAAAAATATGAATGCAATCTATACACTGGGGGGAGAACCTCTGGGGGAATCTAGGATGGAAAAGGACCTGGGGGTCCTAGTAGATGATAGGCTGAGCAATGGCATGCAATGCCAAGCTGCTGCTAATAAAGCAAACAGAATATTGGCGTGCATTAAAAGGGGGATCAACTCCAGAGATAAAACGATAATTCTCCCGCTCTACAAGACTCTGGTCCGGCCGCACCTGGAGTATGCTGTCCAGTTCTGGGCACCAGTCCTCAGGAGGGATGTACTGGAAATGGAGTGAGTACAAAGAAGGGCAACAAAGCTAATAAAGGGTCTGGAGGATCTTAGTTATGAGGAAAGGTTGCGAGCACTGAACTTATTCTCTCTGGAGAAGAGACGCTTGAGAGGGGATATGATTTCAATTTACAAATACTGTACTGGTGACCCCACAATAGGGATAAAACTTTTTCGCAGAAGAGAGTTTAATAAGACTCGTGGCCACTCATTACAATTAGAAGAAAAGAGGTTTAACCTTAAACTACGTAGAGGGTTCTTTACTGTAAGAGCGGCAAGGATGTGGAATTCCCTTCCACAGGCGGTGGTCTCAGCGGGGAGCATTGATAGCTTCAAGAAACTATTAGATAATCACCTGAATGACCGCAACATACAGGGATATACAATGTAATACTGACACATAATCACACACATAGGTTGGACTTGATGGACTTGCGTCTTTTTTCAACCTCACCTACTATGTAACTATGTAACATGAGATTTTTCTAAAGTTGGAAAAAACCTTATATTGGATGATTTCTATATGGACTGAGGATTACTTCATCTATAATGAAATCCAATAAGTATACTATACCATTGGATTTGCTATCTCTGTGTTTGTAACTTATGTTATCTACAAGGAACTAATTACACATCACAGCTAATTTATGTCTAGCACCTGTGGTGGAACTACCGCTATAACGACCCATGCAGGCGCTATGGGGCCCGCAGCTGAGTTGGGGCCCGGTGAGTGGCGTTGCTAGGTGGATGCGGGCCGCACCGGGTGACACCCTTGGGTAGTGGCAGCCGCACCACTAACACCGCTCGCTGTGCCTCGCACCGCTGTGTCCTTCAGCAGCGTGGACCGAAGTCACCTCCCCTCCTCTCTGTTTACATCCACAGAGGAGGAGGAGCCTGCACTCGAGCTTCGAGGGACACACACCGCTATGTGTATATGGAGACTGTTAGTGCTGTTCTGAGGTATGTAAGAAGGAGGGGGGGCGTCTATACTGCTGGGGGGTCTGCACTGAGGGGGGTCTGCACTACTGAGGGGGGGTCTGCACTACTGAGGGGGGTCTGTACTGCTGGGGGGGCTGCACTACTGAGGGGGGTCTGCACTAAGGGGGGTCTGCACTACTGAGGGGGTCTGTACTAAGGGGGTTTGCACTGAGGGGGGGCCTGCACTGAGGGGAGGTCTGTAATAGGGGGGTGTCTGTACTGCTGGGGGGTGTCTGTACTGATGGGGGTCTGCACTGGGGGGGTGTCTGTTCTGCTGGGGGGTCTGCACTGAAGGGTGTCTGCACTACTGAGGGGGGTCTGCACTGAGGGGGGTCTGCACTACTGAGGGGGTCTGTACTAAGGGGGGTCTGCACTGAGGGGAGGTCTGTAATAGGGGGGTGTCTGTACTGACAGGGGTCTGCACTGAGGGGGGTGTCTGTACTGCTGGGGGGTCTTTAATGCTGGGGGGTCTGCACTAGGGGGGTGTCTGTACTAAGGGGTGTCTGCACTCCTGGGGGGTCTGTACTACTGAGGGGGGTCTGCACTGAGGGGCGTCTGCACTGAGGGGGGTGTCTGCACTGAGGGGGGTCTGTAATGCTGGGGGGTCTGTAATGCTGGGGGGTCTGCACTGGGGGCGTGTCTGTACTGAGGGGGGTGGTCTGCACTGGGGGGTGTCTGTACTGCTGGGGGGGTCCTGCACTGAGGGGGGTGTCTGCGCTGAGGGGGATCTGTAATAGGGGGGTGTCTGTACTGCTGGGGGGGTCTGCACTGAGGTGGGGTCTGTAATGCTGGGGAGGGTCTGCACTGCTGGGGGGTCTGTATTACTGAGGGGGGTCTGCACTGCTGGGGGAGGTCTGCACTGAGGGGGGTGTCTGCACTGAGGGGGGGTGTCTGTACTGAGGGGGGTGGTCTGCACTGGGGGGGTGTCTGTACTGCTGGGGGGTCCTGCACTGAGGGGGGTGTCTGCACTAAGGGGGGGTCTGTAATGCTGGGGGGTCTGCACTAGGGGAGGTGTCTGTTCTAAGGGGGGGTGTCTGTACTAAGGGGGGGTCTGCACTGAGGTAGGGGGTGTCTGTACTGATGGGGGTATGCATGTGTGTCCTTCAGAGGCTGCATACAGTATACTGCATACTTTGTTGCTCGAAATTAATATAAGCTGTTGCCTGGGTACTGTACTACATGAGTGTGGTAATCTGTTGTTCAATGGCATTAGTTCATTTTTTTTGTGGGGGGGGGGGGCTGTTTGCGGGGGGGGGCATAAAACATTTTGCTATGGGACCCTGTGATTTCTAGTTACGCCCCTGTCTAGCACAGACTATATGGTTAGGTCTTTGCTGTCAGACCATAATTTGGATTCAATGTGACAGTGCGAGGGAGGTTTCTAGGCTTAAAAAAATGGGGACAACTACATAACCCAAAAGGGAATTACTATACAACAAGCCTGGGTGTGTACCTCCCCTGACTGCTGCCTGTTTTGCTCTGACCTTCCATTCCTACAACCATATGATGTGTTGCAGATTGTAGACATATACAGTGCCTTGAAAAAGTATTCATACCCCTTGAAATTTTCCACATTTTGTCATGTTACAACCAAAAACTTAAATGTATTTTATTGGTATTTTATGTAATAGACAAACACAAAGTGGCACATAATTGTGAAGTGGAAGCAAATTGATAAATGGTTTTCCAAATGTTTTACAAATAAATATGTGAAAAGTGTGGCGTGCATTTGTATTCAGCCACCTGAGTCAATACTTTGTAGAACCACTTTTTGCTGCAATTACAGCTGCAAGTCTTTTTGGGTATGTCTCTACCAGCTTTGCACATCTAGAGAGTAATATGTTTGCCCATTCTTCTGTGCAAAATAGCTCAAGCTCTGTCAGATTGGATGGAGAGCATCTGTGAACAGCAATTTATCAGTGGTGTACCCCAAGGTTCAGTGCTGGGACCCTTACTTTTTAATATCTTTATAAATGATATTGGGCCTGGGATTAAAAGTAACATTTCTGTCTTTGCAGATGATACCATGTTATGCAGTGGAATAACGTCTTTACAGGATGTCTCCAATTTACAAGCCAACCTTATTGCACTGTCTAACTGGGCGACTATGTGGCAGATGAGGTTTAATGTTGATAAATGTTATAAAAAGTTATGCACTTGGGGGAAAAGAATATGCATGCATCATACATACTAGGGGAGTACAACTAATGCCGCGTACACACGGTCGGACTTTCCGGCATACTTGGTCCGGCGGACCAGAGTGTGCCGGACAATCCGCCCGTGTGTGGGCGGCGGCGGACTTTTCCGGCGGACTTCTTCCCAAAAGCCCGCCGGACCTAGATTTTAAACATGTTTGAAATCTTTCCGTCGGACTCAGTTTCGGGCGGAAAGTCCGCTCGTGTGTGTGCTGGTCCGACGGAAAGCCCGCTCGTGTGTAGGCTGGTCCGACGGACCAAATACGACACGAGGGGATGGTATTGCATCTCGCGCTCGCTGCAATAGGAAAAACAAATCTTCCTATTGCGGCGAGCGCGGGGCATACCAGGCCCTTAGGTCTGGTATGGATTATAAAGGGGAACCCCGCTACGCCGAAAAAACGGCGTGGGGTCCCCCTAAAATCCATACCAGACCCCGATCCGAGCACGCAGCCTGGCCGGTCAGGAAAGGGGGTGGGGACGAGCGAGCGCCCCCCCCCTCCTGAACCGTACCAGGCCGCATGCCCTCAACATGGGGGGTGGGTGCTTTGGGGGAGGGGGGCGCCCTGCGCCCCCCCCCCCAAAGCACCTTGTCCCCATGTTGATGAGGACAAGGGCCTCTTCCCGACAACCCTGGCCGTTGGTTGTCGGGGTCTGCGGGCGGGGGCTTATCGGAATCTGGGAGCCCCCTTTAATAAGGGGGCCCCCAGATCCCGGCCCCCCACCCTATGTAAATGAGTATGGGGTACATGGTACCCCTACCCATTTACCTAGGAAAAAAGTGTAAGTAATAAAACACACTACACAGGTTTTTAAAATATTTTATTAAACAGCTCCGGGGGGGGATCTTCCTCCGGCTTCGGGGGTCTTCTTCCGGCTTCGGGGGTCCCTCCGCTTCATCTTCTCCCGGCGTCCGGTTGGTTCTTCTCCGCTCTCCGGCCTCTTCTCCCGGTGTCGCAGGTCTTCGGCCGGCCCCTCCGCTCTCTTCATGTAGCTCTATTGCGAGCGGAGGTCCGGACTTCTGGGCTTCTTGGCTTCTTGGCTTCTTGGCTTCTCTTCTCTTCTCTTCCCCCAGATGTTGACACGACGCTCTCTCCGGCTGGACTGGTCTCTGAGGGCTGCGTTGTGACTTATATAGGCGGAGACCCCGCCCCCATATGATGTCACAGTCCCTGGGCATGCTGGGACTGTGACGTTTTAGGGGGCGTGGTCGGGGGGCGTGGTCGACCACGCCCCCTAAAACGTCACAGTCCCAGCATGCCCAGGGACTGTGACATCATATGGGGGCGGGGTCTCCGCCTATATAAGTCACAACGCAGCCCTCAGAGACCAGTCCAGCCGGAGAGAGCGTCGTGTCAACATCTGGGGGAAGAGAAGAGAAGAGAAGCCAAGAAGCCAAGAAGCCAAGAAGCCCAGAAGTCCGGACCTCCGCTCGCAATAGAGCTACATGAAGAGAGCGGAGGGGCCGGCCGAAGACCTGCGACACCGGGAGAAGAGGCCGGAGAGCGGAGAAGAACCAACCGGACGCCGGGAGAAGATGAAGCGGAGGGACCCCCGAAGCCGGAAGAAGACCCCCGAAGCCGGAGGAAGATCCCCCCCCGGAGCTGTTTAATAAAATATTTTAAAAACCTGTGTAGTGTGTTTTATTACTTACACTTTTTTCCTAGGTAAATGGGTAGGGGTACCATGTACCCCATACTCATTTACATAGGGTGGGGGGCCGGGATCTGGGGGCCCCCTTATTAAAGGGGGCTCCCAGATTCCGATAAGCCCCCGCCCGCAGACCCCGACAACCAACGGCCAGGGTTGTCGGGAAGAGGCCCTTGTCCTCATCAACATGGGGACAAGGTGCTTTGGGGGGGGGGGCGCAGGGCGCCCCCCTCCCCCAAAGCACCCACCCCCCATGTTGAGGGCATGCGGCCTGGTACGGTTCAGGAGGGGGGGGGGGCGCTCGCTCGTCCCCACCCCCTTTCCTGACCGGCCAGGCTGCGTGCTCGGATCGGGGTCTGGTATGGATTTTAGGGGGGACCCCACGCCGTTTTTTCGGCGTAGCGGGGTTCCCCTTTATAATCCATACCAGACCTAAGGGCCTGGTATGCCCCGCGACGGGGCTCGCAAGGTGTCAATCTAGCCGATAAAAGCGGCAAGATTGACATCCTTTTCTAGTCCCGTCGCACCCGAGTCACGTTCAAAATGAACGGACTTATCCGTGTGTGGGCAAGTCCGTTCATTCTGAAAGTCCGCCGGAACTCCGGCGAAAGTCCGTCGGAAAGACGGGCGGACTTAGCCCGCCGGAAAATCCCGGCGTGTGTGGGCAAGTCCGTTCGTTTTAAAGTCCGGCGCACCTGGCGGACAAAGTCCGTCGGAAAGTGTGCCGGACCAAGTAGGATAGAAAGTCCGCTCGTGTGTACGCGGCATTAGGGAATCAATGGTGGAGGAGGTTCTGGGGGTTTTGGTAGATCATAAGCTCAATAATAGCATGCAATGCCAAACTGCGGTTTCCAAAGCAAGCAAAGTCCTTTCTTGTAATAAGAGAGGTATGAACTCCAGAGACAAAGATATCATTTTGCCCCTGTACAAATCATTAGTAAGACCTCATCTGGAATATGCAGTTCAGTTTTGGGCACCATTCTCTCTTGAGAAGAGGAGATTAAGGGGGGATATGATCACCATGTATAAATCTATAAGGGGTCCATATAGTGAACTTGGTGTTGAGTTATTCACTTTACGGTCAACACTGAGGACAAGGGGGCATCCTTTATGTCTAAAGAAAAAGAGATTTCATCTCCAAATACGGAAAGGTTTCTCCACAGTCTGAGCTGTGAAAATGTGGAATAGACTCCCTCCAGAGGTGGTTCTGGCCAGCTCAGTAGATTGCTTTAAGAAAAGCCTGGATTCTTTCCTAAATGTACATAATATAACTGGGTACTGACATTTATAGGTAAAGTTGATCCAGGGGAAATCCGATTGCCTCTCTGGGATCAGGAAGGAAATTTTTCCCCTGCTGTAGCAAATTGGATCCTGGTTTTCTGGGGAGGGTTTTTTCGCCTTCCTCTGGATCAACTGTGGGTATATGGGATTGTATGATATTTTTTATTTTATTTTTTTTTTTTTTATGGTTGAACAAGATGGACTTGTGTCTTTTTTCAACCTGACTAACTATGTAATTATGTAACTATGTAAGTCTTGCAATAAATTCTCAATTGGATTTATGTCTGGACTTTGACTGGGCCATTCTAACACATGAATATGCTTTGATTTAAACCATTCCATTGTATCTCTGGCTGTATGTTTAGGGTCGTTGTCCTGCTGGAAGGTGAACCTCTTCCCCAGTCTCAAGTCTTTTGCAGACTCTAACAGGTTTTCTTCTAAGATTGCCCTGTTTTCGGCTCCACCCATCTTCCCATCAACTCTGACCAGCTTCCCTGTCCTGGCTGCTAATAAAAAAGCATCCCCACAACATGATGCTGTCAGCACCATGTTTTACGGTGGGGGTGGTGTGTTCAGGGTGATGTGCATTGTTAGTTTTCTGCCACACATAGCTTTTTCCTTTTAGGCTAAAGTTTAATTTTGGCCTCATCTGACCAGAGCACCTTCTTCCACATGTTTGCTGTGTCCCCCACATGGCTTCTCGCAAACTAGAAATGGGAATTCTTATGGCTTTCTTCTTGCCACTCTTCCATAAAGGCCAGATTTATGCAGTGCATGACTAATAGTTGTCCTGTGGACAGATTCTACCACCTGAGCTGTGGATCTCTGCAGCTCCTCCAGAGTTACCATGGTTCTCTTGGCTGCTTCTCTGATGATTGCTCTCCTTGCCCGGCCTGTCAGTGGACATCCATGTTCTGGGAGTTTCCAGTTGTGCCATACTCTTTTCATTTTCAGATGATGGATTGAACAGTGCTCTGTGAGATGTTCAAAGCTTGGGATGTTTTTTATAACCTAACCCTGCTTTAAACTTCTCCACAACTTTATTTCTGGCCTCTCTAGTGTGTTCCTTGGCCTTCATGATGCTGTTTGTTCACTAAGGTTCTCTAAAAAACCTCTGAGGGATTCACAGAACAGCTGTATTTATACTGAGATTAAATCACACACAGGTGGACTCTATTTACTAATTAGGTGACTTCTGAAGGCTGTTGGTTCCACTATATTTTAGTTAGAGGTATCAGAGTAAAGGGGGCTGAATACAAATGCAGTGCTGAAAAGGCTTTTCACATTTTTATTTGAAAAAAAATTTTGAAAACCATTTATCATTTTCCTTCCACTTCACAATTATGTGCAACTTTGTGTTGGTCTATCACATAAAATCCCAATAAAATACATTTACGTTTTTGGTTGTAACTTGACAAAAGAAAATTTTAAGTGGTATGAACACTTTTACAAGGCACTGTATATATAGCTGAAGTTGTTCCATACACAGCACAATCTGCGGATGCTTGGGACAGTAATGCTGCGTACACACGGTCGGATTTTCCATCAGGAAATGTTCGATGGGAGCTTGTTGTCGAAAATTCTGACTATGTGTAGGCTCCATCGGACATTTTCTGTCTTAATTTCCAACAAACAAAATTTGAGATCTGGATCTCAAATTTTCCGACAACAAAATACGTTGTTGTAAATTCCGATCGTGTGTACACAATTCTGACACACAAAGTTCTACGCATGCTCAGAATCAAGCAGAAGAGCCGCACTGGCTATTGAACTTCATTTTTCTCAGTTCGTCGTACATGTTGTACGTCACAGAGTTCTTGGCGATTGGAAATTCCGAACAAGATTTGTGTGACCGTGTGTATGCAAGACAAGTTTGAGCCAACATCCATCAAAAAAAAAACATGGATTTTGTTGTCGGAATGTGCGATCGTGTGTACGTGGCATTACTCTATGTCAGGGATATGCAATTAGCGGACCTCCAGCTGTTGCAGAACTACAATTCCCCTGAGGCATAGCAAGACTCTGATGGCCACAAGCATGACACCCAGAAGCAGAGGCATGATGGGACTTGTAGTTTTGCAACAGCTGGAGGTCCGCTAATTGCATATCTCTGCTCTATGTGAAGTTCATCCTCATTATCCATAGGATTTTCCCTTGGAATTCATACCAATTCATGAAGAAATGGCAATTTCCTTTAAATTAGTACATTTCCTATGATTATTTCCAGTGGGTCTAAGGAGAATATACATATACGGCGGCTGTCATATAGGATGCCGTCCACCCACGATCGTGGGCATGAGAGCCAGAACGGGGATTTGTGTGTGTAAGGAGAGACAGAGCGTCTGTTCCTACTAAGTAGGAACAACAATCTGGCTCCTCCTCTAGTCAATCACATCCCCTCACAGTTAGAAACACTAACAAGGGAACACATTTAACCCTTTGATCGCCCCCTAGTGTTAACCCCTTCCCTGCCCGTGACATTTACACAGTAATCAGTGCATTTTTATAGCACTGATCGTTGTATAAATGTCAAGGGTCCCAAAAAAGTGTCAAAAGTGTCCGATCTGTCTGCCACATTGTCACAATCCTGATATAAATCGCTGATTGCTGCCATTACTAGTAAAAAATAAATAATAAAAATGCCATAAAAATGCCATAAAATCTACTTTTATTTTGTAGGCGCTATAACTTTTGCGCAAACCAATCAATATATGCTTATTGCGATTTTTTTCTACCAATAATATGTAGAAGAATACTTATCAGCCTAAACTGATGAAGAAATTTGTTTTTAAAAAAAATGTTGGTTTTTTTTTACTATAGCAAAAAGTAAAAATTATTGTTTTTTTTTTTACTAAATTGTCGGTCTTTTTTTGTTTATAGCACAAAAAAAAAAAACGCAGAGGTGATCAAACACCACCAAAAGAAAAGCTCTATTTGTGGGAAAAAAAGGACGTCAATTTTATTTGGGTACAACGTCACACGACCATGCAATTGTCAGTTAAAGTGGCGCAGTGCCGTATCACAAAAAATGATGGTCGGGAAGGGGGTAAATCCTTCCGGGGCTGCAGTGGGTAAAGACCAAACCTTTTTCTGACAGTTGTTTTTTACAAGTTAAAATCTGTATTTTTTACTAGAAAATTACTTATAACCGCCAAACATTATATATATATTTTTAGCAGAGACCCTAGAGAATAAAATGGCGGTTGTTGCAATATTTTATATCACACTGTGTTTGTGCAGTGGTCTTTCAAACGCATTTTTTTGGGGGGAAAAAAACACACTTTAATGAATTAATAAAAAACTAAACAGTAAAGTTAGCCCAATTTTTTTGTATGATGTGAAAGATGATGTTACGCCGCGAGAATCATGAGAGAATGTATGGACAGCCTTATGCCCCGTACACACGGTCGGACTTTGTTCGGACATTCCGACAACAAAATCCTAGGATTTTTTCCGACGGATGTTGGCTCAAACTTGTCTTGCATACACACGGTCACACAAAGTTGTCGGAAAATCCGATCGTTCTAAACGCGGTGATGTAAAACACGTACATCGGGAATATAAACGGGGCAGTGGCCAATAGCTTTCATCTCTTTATTTATTCTGAGCATGCGTGGCACTTTGTCCGTCGGATTTGTGTACACACGATCGGAATTTCCGACAACGGATTTTGTTGTCGGAAAATTTTATATCCTGCTCTCAAACTTTGTGTGTCGGAAAATCCAATGGAAAATGTGTGATGGAGCCTACACACGGTCGGAATTTCCGACAACAAGGTCCTATCACACATTTTCCGTCGGAAAATCCGACCGTGTGTACGGGGCATTAGAGTTAGGTATCACACTCTATAGAGGTGTCTTGACACAGCAGCGTGACTTTACAGATATTTGCTAATGTATACAACAAAAACCTCTGTTGTTAACCTTAGTAGTTAAGTTTTGTAATGCTCTGGTCATGTTTGCTAACTTTAAATTGATCTGAACTGTTGCCACAGTTGTTTTTAGGTTGTTAGTGAGGAGATTTCCACTTATTTCCTGGGACAATTGTCCCTGTAACAGAAAATGAGAATGAATTTCTCTGACAGGGACACAGATAGCATTTTTTACCAAAGTGGGTAAAGAGGACCCTTTTTCTGACAGTCTCAGGAAGTCAGGAGAAAAGTAGACATTTATGGCCCAAATTTAGTTAAAAAAATCAGGAAAGGGACATGACTCACTATCAGTATAATGTGTCCCTTGTGACACTGGCTCCAAGTTTAGTTGAATTATTCCTCCTCCAGTCCCCCCAAATCCACTGCAGCATAGAGGCTGTACAATCACGTCTATGAATGATTTATGAACGGAGGACAGGCGGGCGATTGAAAGGTCTGCCTCCTCCACTCATACAGTATATTGTGTTTCAGTCATAGAAATTATAGTACATATTCTACAAATTGAGGAGATGGGAAGAAAGAGTGGGCATAGTTGGGCACTCTTGATTAGTACCTGTTACAGCTCCCCCAGCTCTAATAGCCCCCGCTGCACTGGAAGATTATGGGGCATTGAAAAAGGAAGATTTCAACCAGTGGCGGAACTATAGGGATCACTGTAGTCGTACCTGTGACTGGACCCTGCCGTTCTGCTGCTGTGGGGGTCCAAGGCATCTCCCCTGCAATCCTGGCTGTCCATTTAACATGCAATGGGTTGAGGTGGGAGGCGAAGATCAGCAGCTTTATGGTGCCCGTGAGCTGCGGCTTGTAGTTCTCTCTCCGAAAGAATACAGTGGAAAGGGGAGGGGCCTCTGGCCCGGGCATGTATCAGCTTCACTTTTCAGTGAGTCCCTCTGCTTCTACACTCTTGATGATACATGCCCGAGTCAGAGGCCCCTCCCCTCTCCAGTGGATACAGTCGGAAAGAGAACTACAAGCCCCAGGGAGATCCCCCGGCCCGCGGACACCATAGAGCTGCCGATCGCTGCCTCCCACCTCCCCCTGGGTGGGGGGGGGGGGTACAGAGATGTGCTGGGGGTCCAAGGTACACAGGGGAGACCAGCCAGGTACAGGGGAACCTCTGGAGGGGGGCCTGTCTGTGGACCCTGAAGTAAGGGGGCCATCTGGGGACCCTGATGTAAGGAAGGGGCTCTCTGGGGACCCTGATGTAAGGAAGGGGCTCTCTGGGGACCCTGATGTAAGGGGGCTCTCTCTGGGAACCCTAATGTAAGGGGGCTCTCTTGGGACCCTAAAATAAGGGGGGCCTCTGGGGACCCTGAAGTAAGGGGCCCTCTGGGGACCCTGATGTAGGGGGGGCTCTCTGGGGACTCTGATGTCAGGGGGGCTCTCTGGGAACCCTGATGTAAGGAAGGGGCTCTCTGGGGTCCCTGATGTAAGGGGCCTCTCTGGGGACCCTGATGTAAGGGGGGCTCTCTGGGGACCCTGATATGTAAGGGGGGATTCTCTGGGGATCCTAAAGTAAGTAGGGAGGCTGAGGATCCTGATGTTAGGGGAGGCTCTATGGGGACCCTGATGTAAAGGGGGATCCTCACTTTGTAACGATATTATATACAGTGTATATATAGATAGATAGATAGATAGATAGATAGATAGATAGATAGATAGATAGATAGATAGATAGATAGATAGATAGATAGATAGATAGATATAGATAGATATATATATCTATATATACAGTATCTCACAAAAGTGAGTACACACCTCACATTTTTGTAAATATTTTATTATATCTTTTCATGTGATAACACTGAAGAAATGACACTTTGCTACAATGTAAAATAGTGAGTGTACAGCTTGTATAACAGTGTAAATTTGCTGTCCCGTCAAAATAACTCAACATACAGCAATTAATGTCTAAATCGCTGGCAACAAAAGTGAGTAAACTCCTAAGTGAAAATGTCCAAATTGGGCCCAGTTCGTCATGTGACTCATTGGTGTTACAAGGTCTCAGGTGTGAATGGGGAGCAGGTGTGTAAAATTTGATGTTCTCACTCTCATTCTCTCATACTGGTCACTGGAAGTTCAGCATGGCACCTCATGGCAAAGAACTCTCTCAGGATATGAAAAATAGAATTGTTGCTCTACATAAAGATGGCCTAGGCTATAAGAAGATTGCAAAGACCCTGAAACTGAGCTGTAGCACGGTGGCCAAGACCATACAGCAGATTAACAGGACAGGTTCCACTCAAAGCAGGCCTTGCCGTGATTGACCAAATAAGTTAAGTGCATGTCCTCAGTGTCATATCCAGAGGTTTTCTTTAGGAAATAGATGTATGAGTGCTGCCAGCATTGCTGCAGAGGTTGAAGGGGTGGGGGGTCAGCCTGTCAGTGCCCAGACCATACGCCACACACTGCATCAAATTGGTCTGCAAGGCGGTCATCCCAAAAGGAAGCCTCTTCTAAAGATGATGCACAAGAAAGCTCGCAAACCTTTTTGCTAAAGACAAACAGACTAAGGACATGGATTACTGGAACCACGTCCTGTGGTCTGATGAGACCAAGATAAACTTATTTGGTTCAGATGGTGTCAAGCGTGTGTGGCGGCAACCAGGTGAGAGTACAAAGACAAGTGTGTCTTGCCTATAGTCAAGCATGGTAGTGGGAGTGTCATGGTCTGGGACTGCATGAGTGCTGCCGGCACTGGGGTGCTACAGTTCATTGCGGGAACCATGAACGTCAACATGTGCTGTGACATACTGAAGCAGAGCATGATCCCCTCCCTTCGGAGACTGGGCCACAGGGAAGTATTCCAATATAACAACCTCAAACACACCTCTAAGACGACCACTATCTTGCTAAAGAAGCTGAGGGTAAAGGTGATGAACTGGCCAAGCATGTCTTCAGACCTAAACCCTATTGAGCATCTGTGGGGCATCCTCAAATGGAAGGTGGAGGAGCGCAAGGTCTCTAATGTCCATCAGCTTCGTGATGTCGTCATGGAGGAGTGGAAGAGGACTCCAGTGGCAACCTGTGAAGCTCTGGTGAACTCCATGCCCAAAAGTGTTAAGGCAGTGCTGGAAAATAATGGTGGCCACACAAAATATTGACACTTTGGGCTCAATTTGGACATTTTCACTTAGGGGTGTACTCACTTTTGTTGCCAGCGGTTTAGACATTAATGGCTGTGTGTTGAGTTATTTTGTGGGGACAGCAAATTTACACTGTTATACAAGCTGTACACTCACTACTTTACATTGTAGCAAAGTGTCATTTCTTCAGTGTTGTCACATGAAAAGATATAATAAACTATTTACAAGAATGTGAGGAGTGTACTCACTTTTGTGAGATACTGTATATATAGATTTATCTATCTATCTATCTATCTATCTATCTATCTATCTATCTATCTATCTATCTATCTATCTATCTATCTATCTATCTATCTATCTATCTATCTATCTATCTATCTATCTGTCTATCTATCTATCTATCTATCTATCTATCTATCTACACACACACACACACACACACACAAACATGTACCGTATATTATATGTCTATGCCCACTCAAGCATATAACTTTCTTTACTTCGCTGCTATGGGCTCTAGCCCGAGATCTTTTGTCGACCTAGCAATGCCCCTGGTGGGGGCCCTTCGTGGTTTCTTGCACCGGGGCCCTGAAGATTCTAGTTACACCTCTGATTTCAACTCTGTGCTTCTAAAGTTACAATGTTTTTTTTTTTATCTTAATGCCTTCCCTGCATTAAAGTAAAAAATGTTCACCATTTTTTGTGCACCCCGTCCCCAAACACTTACCTGTCTCCTCTCATGATCCAGCGCTGTCCAAGCAGCAGCTCTTCGCTCTTCACCTCCTGCTTTTACAGGAAACTATGAGATCAACAGGAGTCATGGGCTCCTGCTGCTGTCAGTCAAATCCTGTGAGGAGGGAGGGGACATGGCCAAGCAACTCTGTATGTGTCTCTGTATGGACACACTCTGCCTAGCCCAGGAGAATGTCCTTACAGGTGCCCTCACAGCACATGATAGACAGAAAGCAGGGGACTCTGGGAGAGGAGGCAAGAGACCTTGTGGTGATTTTTTAAAAACTTAACTTAGGCTTTGAGATCTCCTACACATGGGTGTACCTGTGGGCAGGGCTTGGGCAACTGTGTGGGGAACAAGTGAAACTTCACTCCCTAATGCCCGAACTTCAGGCTGGGAGCTACAGTCATGTGTTAATCCACATTAAGGCAGGTTTCCTGGGCTTAGAAGTGACCTGCATGACACTGTTAAGTTCTGTTAAGTTGTTCTTTGTGCTGACTCCATTACACTGATGACACATATGCACTCCAGAGACCCTTATGCATAGAGGACACCACTTCCCAGGTGTGCAGCATTTTGAGGCCTATATCATTGAGCCTATAAAAGGCTCCACCAATCCAGAAGTTCATGTCACCTCTATCCCAGTGACACATCAGATGTTTGCTATGGAATATAGGAAATGCTCTCTTTCCCTCTCCAACACTCTTGGACCCCTTTGCACCTATCCTCTTTCCGTGACTTCAGGCTGGGTCCCTAGGTTTTCTGTGCTGCAGGTTCGGTCCCAATGAGTGGGGGAACCCACTGCTAGGGAAGGTGCCAAGCTTTTAACTCCCTCCACTACCAGAGGAACCATAACTCCTGCCAGTCACCTGTCTCCTGGCTGATTGGCTTCATTAGGCAATGACACATACACTGTTGTCCTGTGGTAACAACACTTTGTTCTCTTGTTGTGTTGCAATGTCCTGTTCTTTAATACCCTGTGCATGCACTCTTTTAAGAGACTTCAGACCAGGCAAAGCAAGTAAACATACAAGATCCTTTGCTGCAGTAGTTGCTGAATAAAGCACAGTCCTCAAAAAGAAGATTCAACACACATCCTGTACAGAGCTCTTCTAACATCCCATAAAGTGTGCATACCTTATAAAGAAGGCAAGTCCAGATTAGCAGCTACAAGTTCATAAGGTCACTAGGCATGAGACCCTCTGCAGGATCCCTGATTGGGCTCATATCACCCCCCCCCCCCAAAGGAGATGACCTCTCCAGCAGAGTATCCAGCTACATTTGGCAGTATTTCCCCAGGAACTCTCCCAGGGGCTTGGAGGCAGACCCTTCTATGTTGATTGACCTGTAGGAGGAGGAAACCTGGCTAAAAATGGAATGAAAAATGTTAACCTTTACAGCCTGGTCACCCCCTAACCCAAAGACACAGCAAACATACAAATATTTAACATTTGGAACCTGGCTGGCTCAACCAACGTGAGGAAATGAGAACAGTCAAGGCAAACAAATGCTGGATATAGGCAGACACATTAACCTCTTGTATGCACCTGCCTACATACCTATCCATAAACTCATGCAAAGGGATTTCTTTGCCTGCATGGGATAGACAGGTGTTCCAATGTCTCTGCTAGGGATGAGCTCCGTGTTCGAATCGAACACATGTTCGTGTGTCATTCGTCGACTTACAAACTATATGGGCCATTCGCGCCAAATTCGAGTGGCACGTCACGGCCCATAATTCACGGCGGCATCGCAGTGCATTGCTGGCTAATGATTGGCCAAGCATGCACTATGACCCGCATGCTTGGCCAATCACAGCGCCGTCTGTACAGAGAGCCGTAATTGGCCAAAGCCAGGGTGGCACCTAAAGCTACCTAAACAAAATTAGTGGTGTTCTTCTGATCCTTTTAGTACAGTACCGCAGGCAGCTGCAGTATTTACAAGGTAGTTTAGTGCGTCCTGTGCACAGTGTGCACCTAAAGCTACCTGAAGAAAATTAGTGGTGTTCTGATCCTATTAGTACAGTACCGCAGGCAGCTGCAGTATTTACAAGTTAGTGTAGTGCATCCTCTGCACAGTGTGCACCTAAAGCTACCTGAAGAAAAATAGTGGTGTTCTTCTGATCCTATTAGTACAGTACCGCAGGCAGCTGTAGTATTTACAAGTTAGTGTAGTGCGTCCTCTGCACAGTGTGTACCTAAAACCACCTGAAGAAAATTAGTAGTGTTCTTCTTATCCTATTAGTACAGTACCACAGGCAGCTGCAGTATTTACAACTTAGTGTAGTGCGTCCCCTGTACAGTGTGCACCTAAAGCTACCTGAAGAAAATTAGTGGTGTTCTTCTGATCCTATTAATACCACAGGCAGGCAGCTAGAGTATTTACAGTTAGTGTAGTGTGTCCAATACACAGTGTGCATCTAAAGCTACCTGGAGACAATTGCTGTTGTTCTGCTCCTATTAATACCACAGGCAGGCAGCTACAGTATTTACAGTTTGTGTACTGTGTCCTCTGCACAGTGTGCACCTAAAGCTACCTGAAGAAAATTAGTGGTGTTCTTCTGATCCTATTAATACCACAGGCAGGCAGCTACAGTATTTACAGTTAGTGTAGTGCGTCCTCTGCACAGTATGCACCTAAAGCGACCTGGAGACAATTGCTGTTGTTCTGCTCCTATTAATACCATAGGCAGGCAGCTACAGTATTTACAGTTAGTGTAGTGTGTCCTCTGCGCAGTGTGCACCTAAAGCTACCTGAAGAAAATTAGTGGTGTTCTTCTGATCCTATTAATACCACAGGCAGGCAGCTACAGTATTTACAGTTAGTGTAGTGCGTCCTCTGCACAGTGTGCACCTAAAGCTACCTGGAGACAATTGCTGTTGTTATGCTCCTATTAATACCACAGGCAGGCAGCTACAGTATTTACAGTTAGTGTAGTGTGTCCTCTGCACAGTGTGCACCTAAAGCTACCTGAAGAAAATTGGTGGTGTTTTTCTGATCCTATTAATACCACAGGCAGGCAGCTACAGTATTTACAGTTAGTGTAGTGCGTCCTCTGCACAGTGTGCACCTAAAGCTACCTGGAGACAATTGCTGTTGTTCTGCTCCTATTAATACCACAGGCAGGCAGCTACAGTATTTACCGTTAGTGTAGTGTGTCCTCTGCACAGTGTGCACCTAAAGCTACCTGAAGAAAATTGGTGGTGTTCTTCTGATCCTATTAATACCACAGGCAGGCAGCTACAGTATTTACAGTTAGTGTAGTGCATCCTCTGCACAGTGTGCATCTAAAGCTACCTGGAGACAATTGCTGTTGTTCTGCTCCTATTAATACCACAGGCAGGCAGCTACAGTATTTACAATTCGTGTACTGTGTCCTCTCCACAGTGTGCACCTAAAGCTACCTGAAGAAAATTAGTGGTGTTCTTCTGATCCTATTAATACCACAGGCAGGCAGCTACAGTATTTACAGTTAGTGTAGTGCATTATCTGCACAGTGTGCACCTAAAGCTACCTGGAGACAATTGCTGTTGTTCTGCTCCTATTAATACCACAGGCAGGCAGCTACAGTATTTATAGCTAGTGTAGTGTGTCCTCTGCACAGTGTGCACCTAAAGCTACCTGAAGAGAATTAGTGGTGTTCTTCTGATCCTATTAATACCACAGGCAGGCAGCTACAGTATTTACAGTTAGTGTAGTGCGTCCTCTGCACAGTGTGCACCTAAAGCTACCTGGAGACAATTGCTGTTGTTCTGCTCCTATTAATACCACAGGCAGGCAGCTACAGTATTTATAGTTAGTGTAGTGTGTCCTCTGCACAATGTGCACCTAAAGCTACCTGAAGAAAATTAGTGGTGTTCTTCTGATCCTATTAATACCACAGGCAGGCAGCTACAGTATTTATAGTTAGTGTAGTGTGTCCTCTGCACAATGTGCACCTAAAGCTACCTGAAGAAAATTAGTGGTGTTCTTCTGATCCTATTAATACCACAGGCAGGCAGCTACAGTATTTACAGTTAGTTTACTGTGACCTCTGCACAGTGTGCACCTAAAGCTACCTGAAGAAAATTAGTGGTGTTCTTCTGATCCTATTAATACCACAGGCAGGCAGCTACAGTATTTACAGTTAGTGTAGTGCATCCTCTGCACAGTGTGCACCTAATGCTACCTGGAGACAATTGCTGTTGTTCTGCTCCTATTAATACCACAGGCAGGCAGCTACAGTATTTACAGTAATGCCCCGTACACACGGTCGGACTTTGTTCGGACATTCCGACAACAAAATCCTAGGATTTTTTCCGACGGATGTTGGCTCAAACTTGTTTTGCCTACACACGGTCGCACAAAGTTGTCGGAATTTCCGATCGCCAACAACGCCGTGAAGTACACCACGTACGACGAGACTAGAAAAGGCCGGTTCAGAACCAAGCGTGGCACCCTTTGTGCTCCTTTTGCTAATCTCGTGTTAGTAAAAGTTTGGTGAGAGACGATTCGCGCTTTTTCAGACTCGTGGCTTTCAGATCGTTTTCTGACGTTCAGTTTGTGCTTGTGGGTTTGTATCTGCTCTTCAGTGCGTGCAGTCATTTCGTATCAGAGTTTTCTGTGTGATCTTGCCTGCTCGTTGCTGTTTTTCAGGTCGCTCTTCACAGGCTTTGCTGTTCTTCAGTGCGTTCTGTTACTTCGTTCTGAGCAGCCGACCGTTTTCTAGCCATATTTCGTATGCGTACTCCTCGTACAGTTTGTGCTGTGAGGGGGCTTAGTGTTGGGGTCCTGACCTTGACACAAGTCCAGTCCATGAACAGGGTGAGGAGGAGTTCATGGACCAAGAATTGGTTGCTTCAGCGTCACCAGTTCTCTCATATGCCTTTGCTCCGTGAGATCCGCGAGAATAATCCTGATGATTTCAGGAACTTTCTCTGGATGACGGACCCCGTATTTCACCGTCTGTTGGCTTCGCTGACCCCCTATATCAGCAGGCAGGATACCTGCATGAGGCAAGCCATCACTCTGGAGCAGAGGTTGGTCGCTACCCTGCGGTATTTGGCCACAGGGAGAAGCCTGCAGGACTTGAAGTTCTCGACAGGCATCTCCCCCCAGGCTCTTCTTTGTGGACATTTACTGCTTGTGTTTGTTTGAGCTGACCCTGACAGAAATGTGTGGAGTCCAGAAAATGTCGTGATTGTGTAACCTTATACAAAGCACTGTTGGCTGTTATTTACTAAATGCAAAGACACTTTTCACTACAAGTGCACTTGCAACTGCACTGAAACAGCACTTGTAGTGCAAAGTGGATTTCCCCTTAGGAAATAACCCCCATTTTCTCTTAAAACAACAATTACATCACCCCAAAAGTGTTGTAGTGTTGAGACAATAATCCACACATTCTTGATGAACAATCTTTTTAATACCAGCACAATCACATGTGCATTTACCAAAGGTTTTTCTGACAAACCAACATGTTTGTTGTATAACAATTTTTGTGGTGGCATTATCCAAAATCAAAATGTGCATTTTATAGAAAACAGGCCTGTGTAAAACCAACAAGAAAGACACAAATCTTGATCTTACAAAGTTCACATTTGGTAGAACTGGAAGGCAATATCAGACATGAGTATTTAGGAACTGTGTTTGATATTGCGTTCAGATGGGGTGAAATCACCCCAGGAAAAGCCAAATTTGGAAGATGCACACAAATTTCCCAATGTCAACATGTGCTAGCTGCCATCACGGGGGATCAAGGGATGTGTTTTGGGGGAGAAAGCCCTTCCTCACCGCTACTTTATTATTGAGGAAGGTGTTGCACCCCCAAAACGCATCCATTGTTCTCCCGTGATGGCAGATAGCACATGTTGGCACACTGTGTGCATCCTCCAAATTTGGCTTTGGGAAAAATCACAAAAACATTTCGCACATTGTAGCAGACAAAAGAAGAAAGTGATTTGGAGGGGCTTTAAACTCGCCCCAAAACATCAATGATGTTTTTATATTTTGGAATAACATCATTGATGTTTTGCTTGATGTTTTCCAATTGTAAATTACACCCCATGATCTCCCCGATCAGGATCTGGGCACTTTCGGATGTGAAAGGATCTGGATCCATAACATCACGATCACCTAAAAAGAGAGGAACCCAAAATAAATTAGTTTTAAAAAAAATGCCGCAATCCATCTCTTATCTGAGCCTGTGGTCGCAGACACTCACCTGTTGTGGTGACTAGTTCCACCACGTTTTCTTCCTCCTGCTCATCTTGTGTTGGGTGGATTTCCCCTTCTTCCAGGGGGGGGGCTCTGGTCTCCTCGGATGACGGGTGTCCTCCGAGTCTTTTCTCCCCTATGTAAAACAAAAATGGTATAATTAGCACACAGATATTTGAGGTCAGAACTATAAAGATGAAACATTGCTTGGAAGTGGGGTACAATTGTCTATTTTAGCCGAGTTCCAAGATGTAGCTTTTTTAGTGCCCTTTGTCAAGCTGCAATACTTTACCTGTTTGGTAAAAGCTTCACAGATGTAGCCCCCCCCTATAGTATACACTGGAGCACCTGTGTGGCCCCCTAATAAAAATGGTGTTCTTGTGTCCCACACTAGTGCTCCAGTGTCAAGATGTGAAAACAGCTGCTCAGTGTCCTCTCCTTACACAGAATCTAGTTTGCATTTCATTCTAGTAACAAAGCCATCTACATAAACCAATTCTTTGAAGACAAGTATAGGGCGTCAAAATGGTGGCCAAATGCATATGGCCTAAACAATGGTATTTTATCGTCCGAAATAACAATGTGTGATCCGAACGAATAATGTGCCCATGAACATGAAAGTTGCCATTTTAAACTGTACAACAGTTCCTAAAAGCACATGGAGCAGCACGAACGTAATAAACACAAAAAGAATAGGAACACAGCACAACTACTTACTTTTTTGCAGCACTCTCCGGATCTTTCTGTACTGCTCATGTTCTCGTAATTTCAGGTCCGACCACCGCTTCCTGAGCTGATCTTTCGATCGTCGTACCCTGAATTTCCGGTGCAGACTCCTGACCACTTTCGCCATGATCTTGGCCTTTCGGACATTGGGGTTGGGGTAAGGCCCATACTTTCCATCATAGTCGGCCTTCTTCAGGATAACCACCATTTCCAACATCTCCCCAAAGGACATATTTGAGTCCTTTAATCTCCTTCTGGATCGTGACGTTTCAGGCTCCGGCCTTTCCTCCTCCTCCTCCTCCTCGTTGCTGTACTTAGCACTATCCTGCTGTCTCTCCGCCATGTGCTCTTCCTCCACTGCGCCGAACGAAAAGGGGCGGGGAATAGACTAGAAAGAACGTCAGGGGCGGGCGGAGTTATACGCATGCGCAGTGTGTATAAATCGTAACGCGCGCGTCTTACGTACAATCTGTGAGCGGAGGAAGGAGCATCGGAGACGCCGATCGTGCTAACGAAGGTAGGATCTAAACTTGGGCCTATACTGCTTCGAAATGGAAGCCTATATTGTAACAAGATTAGGGGAGTTTGGCCTGACATTAGGCTTTGTCTTGTGTTGTGTCTTACAGAGAAAATGAATGGGTTCAACGACCACAATTTCCTGCCCCTGTTCATAGACAAGTACAGGGAGCTGCCCTGTCTGTGGCAAGTGAGACACCCCCACTATAATCACAAACAGAAGAGGCAGGCAGCGCTGGAGAAACTGCTGGAGTTGGTGAAGCCGGTGGTCCCCACAGCAACCATCCCTTATTTGAAAGCTAAAATTGGTGGCCTGAGGAGCACCTATCTTAGGGAGCGCAAGAAGGTCACAGATTCCCAGAGGTCCGGAGCTGCAGCAGATGACGTTTATGTCCCCAGGCTGTGGTACTATGAGAGACTGCGATTTCTGTCAGACCACACTGAAGTCAGGGAATCCCTCTCCACTCTTCCTTCCACGCTTCCTTCCACCCCAGCTGAGGCTTCCGATGTCCAACCTGGGCCTTCCAGCCAGGAAGAAATGGAGGAGCCCAGCTGGAGTCAGGTATAGCATTCTTCTACAGATTTCTGGGCAATAAATAAATGATGTTTATTAGATGTTATTATTGATCACTAATTGCTGATTAAAAAAAGTGCTTTACATATCAATAGACAGTAGTGGGCACCCAAAATTGGGACAAGAATGAAAACTGCTGGGCTCAGAAGGATAGTCTGTTATATTTGTTAACATTCAATTTGCAGCAGTCAGGAGGTGAAAATTGTGTGTGATTGATGAATAAAAAACTAAAACTATGTCCCTTTTTCATACACAGGAAGACCTCAGCCAGGAGGAGGCAGTGGAATGTGGCAGCCAGGAGGAGGCGGAGATTATTAGTGTCAGCCAGGAGGAGGCGGGGATTAGTGGCAGCCAGGAGGAGGCGGGGCTAAGTGTCAGCCAAGAGAAGCCAGGGACAAGTCGCAGCCTGACTGAGTCTTAGGTCCCTCCCCTCCACCTGCCATATAAACGAGCCAGGAAGGCCACTCCGAGTCCCGTGCAGGATTCAGCGTACAGGCTGATCCAGGAGGCTTCGGCGTCCCTCCGAGCCTTCCCCAGTCCTGAAGAGGCCTTTGCCTGCATGGCTGCCACAAAATTGCATGGCATGCAGGAGGGTCAACGCAAGATCTCTGAGGACCTGATTTATAAAGTCCTTCGTAAGGGGTTGAGTGGGGAACTGACACACAAGACAGATGTCATTGAGAGGGACGATCCTCCTCCTCCTCCTGCTGCCACAACTCCACCACCACAGCCAAAGCCTGTAAGGAAGCGTGGAAAGAAGACCAAAAAGTGATGGCCCTGGGTTCAGTCTGGTCTGACAGAAGATGCAGTCTCTCGTATGACCACAGCCTGGGGACACAGATGTCATCTGCTGCTTTCCGGATCTCTGGGACTTCTGGACCAGACTGCCCTCCCTTAGATAAGGACTCCTCAGGCCACCAATTTTGCTTTTAAATAATTGATGTGTGCCCTGGGGGTCCAAGGCTTCGCCCACTTCTGCAGTTTCTCCAGCGTTGCCTCCCTCTTTGTTTATAGTTGTGACCCCTTAATAAAATTTTTTTAGGGAAATTCTACTCTCCTATGTGTGTTTTCATCCAAAAAGGACAGTTTGTTGGTGAGGATTCAGGTACATTTCTAAAGTACAATGTGAAATTAACAAGGGACAACAACACCAAACAATCTCCTACAGATTAAATAGAACAACATATTAGTGGTGTTGTGGGAACTTGTCACCAAAAACACACACAAACATTTTCGGGAGTACAAATCAAAATCACCAAAAAATAAAAAAAATAAAAAAGAGAAACACAAAAAAAGAATCTACATTAAAGTCCAAAAATAAAAAAAAATGTTGTTGTCAGATGTGAGAAATCTAAATATATTGAGGGAATCCCGATAAATAGTAACGAAATAAGTTTGTGAGAAGTGTGTGTGAATATGAGCATCAAAACTACTTAATTCTTGTCACATTATAAAGAAGAAGAGAGTGCGCTGTATTAAACCATTTTGAACATTGCAGCATGACGAAAGTGCTGTATCCATTCCGAACGCTACGTTTACCAGAACGAGCTGTCCCGTGTCGGAATTTCTTCTGAGCATGCGTGGCACTTTGTGCGTCGGAACAGGCCACACACGGTCGGAATTGACGCGATCGGATTTTGTTGTCGGAAAATTTTATCTCCTGCTGTCCAACTTTGTGTGTCGGAAAATCCGATGGAAAATGTCCAATGGAGCCCACACACGGTCGGATTTTCCGACAACACGCTCCGATCGGACAATGTCCATCGGAAAATCCGACCGTGTGTACGGGGCATAAGTGTACTGTGTCCTCTGCACAGTGTGCACCTAAAGGTACCTGAATAAAATTGGTGGCGTTCTTCCGATCCTATAATAATACCACAGGCAGGCAGCTACAGTATTTACAGTTAGTGTACTGCGTCCTCTGCACAGTGTGCACCTAAAGCTACCTGAATAAAATTGGTGGTGTTCTTCTGATCCTATATTAATACCACAGGCAGGCAGCTACAGTATTTACAGTTAATGTACTGTGTCTTCTGCACAGTCTGCACCTAAAGCTACCTGAATAAAATTGGTGGTGTTCTGATCCTATTAATACCAAAGGCAGGCAGCTACAGTATTTACAGTTAGTGTACTGCGTCCTCTGCACAGTGTGCACCTAAAGCTACCTGAAGGCAATTGCTGCTGTTCTGCTCCTATTAATACCACAGGCATTCAGTTACAGTATTTACAGTTTGTGTACTGCGTCTTTTGTACAGTGTGCACCTAAAGCTACCTGAAGACAATTGCTGGTGTTCTCATACTAATAATTCTACAGGCAGGCAGTTGATTCTGCTAGCTGCAGTATCAGTATATATATATATATATATATATATATATACATCCCAGCTTTGTGCAGCTACATCTCACTGCAGGCCATTAGTATGTCTGGAAGGCCAAGAAGGAGAGGCAGACAGTCACAAGCGCATTATTCTAAAAGTTCTTTGGTGTGGGCCTTTTTTAAGATGAATGCATCAGATCCCACCACTGCTATTTGCAACATATGTCTCAAGCGTATCTCGCATGGCCAAAACATCTCCTGCTTGGGCACCACATGCTTGACCAGACATATGTTGACCTGCCATGCATTTCATTGGCAAGTGTACCTAAAAGACCCACACCAAAGAACAAAGAGGACCTCTCCTTGCTCCTCATCAGCTGGGATCTCCAACCCCACTATACCTTCAGTCCTCTCTGAGACCTGCACTGAGAGGAATGAAGCTGTAGAATTAGGTGTGTCACAGCCAAGTACTTGGGGGCAATCTGCTACCAGTACACCGATGCCAGATTGTACCAAGCAAATTTCCCTGCCCCAGCTGCTGCACCACCGAAAGAAGTTCGCTCCCAGCCATCCACATGCCCAGCGGTTGAATGCTAGCTTGGCTAAATTGCTAGAACTTCAACTGCTGCCTTTTCAGTTGGTAAACTCTGCCCCCTTCAGCAAACAGAGTTTGTGGAATGTGCGGTTCCTCGGTGGCAGGTTCCCAAACGCCACTTTTTCTCAAGGAAGGCGATTCCGGCTCTCTACCGGCATGTGGAAGGCAATGTCTTGGCCTCGCTGGACAGGGCGGTCAGCGGTAAGGTGCATATTACCGCTGACTCATGGTCCAGCAGGCATGGACAGGGACATTACCTATCTTTCACCGCGCACTGGGTGACTCTTCTGGCAGCTTGGAAGGATGCAGGACAGGGTGCAGTAGTGTTGTTCCGCCACCACGCCTCCAAAATACTACTAGTGGAGATTGTGCAACACCTCTCTCCACCAACCCCCTCCTCTTCGTCTTCCTCCATGGCCTCTTCCTGTGCTGATTTGTCTTCGGAACCAGCGGTGCTCCGTAGGCATTCAAGGGGCTACGCAAGCACGCAGGCAAAAAGATGCCATGCAGTGCTTGAGCTGGTGTGCTTGGGGGACAGGAGCCACACTGGGGCAGAGATTCTGTCAGCTCTGCAGGGGCAGGTTCAGAGGTGGTTGATGCCACGCCAGCTTAAGGCAGGTATGGTGGTTTGCGACAATGGCACCAACCTCCTCTCCGCCTTCTGACAGGGACAACTGACCCATGTGCCCTGTTTGGCTCACGTCCTTAACTTGGTGGTGCAGCGGTTCTTGGGCAGATACCCAGGCTTACAGGATGTCCTGAGGCAGGCCAGGAAAGTCTGTGTGCATTTCCGCAGGTCATATAATGCCAGTGCTCGGCTGGCTGACCTCCAAAAGGAATTTAACCTGCCCAAGAACCGCCTAATCTGTGACATGCCCACCAGGTGGAACTCAACGTTGGCCATGCTGCAGCTGCTGCACACGCAGCAGAGGGGCATCAATGAGTACCTGTGTGACTATGGCACAAGGACAGGGTCAGGGGAGCTTGTTTTTTTTTTCCCCACACCAGTGGGCCATGATCAGGGATGCATGCACTGTCCTGTCACCATTTGAGGAGGCTACGAGGATGGTGAGCAGTGACAGTGCATGCATCAGTGACACTGTCCCCATTGTCCATCTGTTGGAGCACACACTGCGTGGAATAATGGACAGGGCACTTGAGGCAGAACAGAGGCAGGAAGAGGAGGACTTCCTTAGCTCTCAAGGCCCCCTTTATCCAGACAGTGTTCCTGCATGCCCGCCGATCACACAGGAAGAGGACGAGGAGGAGGAGGAAGAAGAGGATTGTGTCAGCATGGAGGTGAAGCCTCGCACTCAGCATCAGCAGCAGTCTTTAAGGAATCATTTACAGTCCCAAGAAACCCATAGACTTGTACGTGGCTGGGAGGAGGTGGCTGCAGATCACGTCATCCTTAGTAACCCAGAGGACTCCGGACCGAATGCCTCAGCAAACCTACTCTGCATGGCCTCCCTGATCCTGCAAAGCCTGCGGAAGGATCTTCATATTTGTGGTATCAAGGAGAGGGATCAATACTGGCTGGCAACCCTCCTTGATCTACGTTACAAGGGTAAGGTTGCGGACCTTATCTTGCCATCACAGAGGGAGCAGAGGATGAAACATCTTCGGGAGGCCTTGCAGAAAGGTCTGTGCAAAGCGTTCCCAGAGACTGGGAGGTTACAAACTCCTGTTCCTGGACAACGTGTTGCAGAGGCTTTGGTCAGTCAAAGAAGGAGCGGTGGAGAAGGTGGCCGTCTGACCGATGCGTTCAGACAATTTTTTAGTCCGCAGCCCCAAGGTATGATCGGTTTCAGCAACCATCGCCAGCGTCTGTTTTACATGGTGCAGGAATACCTAGGGGCAAGATCTGACTTGGACACCTTTCCCACCGAAAATCCTCTGGGTTTCTGGGTCTTGAGGATGGATCACTGGCCAGAGCTTGCACAGTATGCAACTGAGCTACTGGCCTGTCCTGCATCCAGCGTTCTTTCGGAATGCACATCCAGTGCTGCTGGAGGTTTTGTGACCGATCACAGGGTGCGCCTGTCCACCGACTCAGTCGATCGACTGACCTTCATAAAAATGAATCAGTCTTGGATCACCGCCAGCTAATAAGCACCTGATGCTGATGTAACCGAATAATTTTTTTTGAAATGTCAGATCCCTTCAAGACTGCCTATGCTGATGCTGAGTGACTATCCTGTTATGCTGAGTGACTATCCTCTTCCTCCTCAATGATCATGCTAATAGTTTGTAAACCAGTGGCTAAGGCCCAATTTTTCAGCCCGTGTTTAACAGGGGCGTGTAATTACAATTTTTGATGCAATATTTTGCAAGGAGGGTTTGTTGCTGCACTCAACTAGAGTATTTGTGAGGGGTTGCAGTGTTGTGGCACCAGCACCAGCACCAGTGCCTAAGGCCCAATTTTTCAGCACCTGTTTAACGGGGCGTGTAATTACAATTTTTGATGCAATACTTTGCAGCAGGGCTCGTTCCTGCGCTCCAACTAGAGTATCTGTGAGGGGTTGCAGTGTTGTGGCACCAGCACCAGTGCCTAAGGCCCAATTTTTCAGCCCCTGTTTAACAGGGACATGTAATTACAATTTTTGATCTAATATTTCACAGCAGGGCCCGTACACACTTTCACTTATGCCCCGTACACACGGTCGGACATTGATTGGACATTCCGACAACAAAATCCATGTTGGCTCAAACTTGTCTTGCATACACACGGTCACACAAAGTTGTCGGAAAATCTGATCGTTCTAAACGCGGTGATGTAAAACACGTATGTCATGACTATAAGCGGGGCAGTAGCCAATAGCTTTCGTCTCTTAAGTTATTCGGAGCATGCGTGGCACTTTGTGTGTCGGATTGTGTACACACGATCGGAATTTCCAACAATGGATTTTGTTGTCGGAAAATTTTATAGCCTGCTCTCAAACTCTGTGTGTCGGAAAATCCGATGGAAAATGTCCGATGGAGCCCACACATGGTCGGAATTTCCGACAACAAGCTCCGATCGCACATTTTCCGTCGGAAAGTCCGACCGTGTGTATGGGGCATTACAGTGCTGGCACCAGCACCAGCACCACCAAAGGCCCAATTTTTCTGCCTCTGTTCAACAGGTGCATGTAATTACAATTCTTGATCTAATATTTCACAGCAGAGCCCGTTCCTGCACCCACCAAGAGTAACTGTGAGGGCTTACAGTGTTGTGGCAACACCAACACCTAAGGCTCCATTTTCCTTTTTTTAATTTGGGTGCGGGGTTCCCCTTAATATCCATACAAGACCCAAAGGGCCTGGTAATGGACTGGGGGGTACCTATGCCATTTGTCTCACTGATTTTCATCCATATTACCGGGAACAGACATTACATTAAATCCGTAAGCAGTTTTAAATGGCTTTTATTACTTTAAAAATGTCATTTTGTACAGGGACTGTTCTAAGTACGGGAAACATGCGCCCCCTTTACAGGCATACTAAAGACACCCCCCAGGTATGATATTTAAAGGAACATTTCACTTTTTTTCACTTTAAGCATCATTAAAATCACTGCTCCCGAAAAAACGGCCATTTTTAAAACTTTTTTTTGCATTGATACATGTCCCCTGGGGCAGGACCCGGGTCCCCAAACCCTTTTTAGGACAATACCATGCAAATTAGCCTTTAAAATGAGCACTTTTGATTTTGAACGTTTGAGTCCCATAGACTTCAATGGGGTTCTAACGTTCGTGCGAATTTTCGGTCCGTTCGCAGGTTCTGGTGCGAACCGAACCGGGGGGGTGTTCGGCTCATCCCTAGTCTCTGCATGCAGGTAGTCCCATTCATGTGTATTTAGGACGCAGAGTCTGAGCAGGCACAGCTGCTGGTCCCGAACTAAGAGCCATTCGGATGCATGCCCTCGAACAGAGACGATGTGCATTTGGGGAAATACACCCTCCTGGCTATTAAATTAGGGCCAGCAACTGTGATGAGTATACTATTGTGAATGAATCTCAAATGTCTACATTTTTTCTCTCACTTCCTGAGATTAGCAGAAAAAGGATCCTAATCTTTACTCACATTGCTAAAAACTGTCTGTGCCCCCAAGGCTGTTGTTAGAATTAAGGGGGGCCCCCCATCCATGCCTACACCCCCCCCCCCGACCCTGGGGATGCAGTGGAAAAGCAGGACTGACTTTATTCGCCTACACCCTGTAAATGAAAAAAAAGGAACCTCCTCTGCTCCCACCTCTCTGTTAACCTAATGGGGCCTAGGGAAATATAATTTAAGCCCTGGTAAGCAAATAGAAGTGAGGTGTGTGTTCTAGTAAAATCCATTTATTCATTTAGGCAGAAATGAACAATAAAGCTGTCCCGGGCCCTCCTGTTAAGCTGATGGGGCCTGGGCCCAGTACAACAGGACCAGTTGTACTGCCTTATCAGCAGTCCTGTGTGTCCCTGTTGGAGAGATTCACCCTCACTTTGTGTCACCATGACAAATGTCCCAGGAGGTGGAAATCTTCCCAGCTAAAACCTTCAAAAAACATGCTCATGCTGCATAGCTCTTGCTTCCGCAGAAACAATTTGAATGGAGGCAATGCAAAAGTTCACACCTTCAGACAATCAGCAAGATAATTTTAGCTTTATGTTGATAAAGTTCTAGAAAGGCTGAGGATAAGACACTGATATAAATCTACAGATCTTTCAGGATGTAGCAGGAAAGATTGACGCTAGATACCTGAGTTTCTGCAGTCAGTGATCAATTCTCTGCCCTTCACAGCACTCTGTCAGCATGGATTAATGTCAGAATGGTCTTGGTGTTGCTTGCCTTTATTATCTCAGTGGTTGAGAAGGCAGTTGACAGAAAGGAGCTAAGTAAAATGAAAGCTACAGGGGAAGGGGAGTGAGAAGCAATATTCCTACACACATTTAGCACACAGCTGATGTTTGTCAGCCACTCCTTCCTGTGAGACTTCTGCTTACTGTCTCTGGCAACAACCTAATGAAGTGAAACGTAAATGAATAATTATGGATATCGAGTAATATGTGCAAAAAAAGGCTATTTATGCTCAATTGTGCTATGTGAAGGCAATATTTACATTGCAAGCTCAAGGAACAGTTGCTAGATGCTATGTGTTTAGCTTAAAGTGTGTCATATTCAATACATGTCTGCAATGCATACACATTTTCTTATTTGTTCATTAAAATTTTGAAAGTACAAAGAATGTGGATTCTGACAGAATCCCAGTGAGCTCCTACCTTCCTATAGTCTCTGAAATCCCAAGCAGCTTTCTCAGCCTGTGCTATTTTTCCCGTTTGATTACAGAACACATTCCTTTTATGTTATGGGGATGAGAAAGAGGTGTCCATCAGATTTGAGGTTGGGCACTGTTAATAACACTGTTTGGATTTTCAGTGGGTTTTTGGGAAAATAAGGTGGTTACCACCAGTGATGTGTTTTTACTTTTTATTTTAATATTGTGAAATATCCTGAAAATTAAATCTTCCAATAACTGTAAATCTAATCTGTAAATCTTTTACTAATTATAATTTAGATTTAGAGGAGACTTTTCCATGCTCAGCTGTGTGTTTTTGCTTATGGAATGGAAGATAGAAGCAAGGGGGGCAATCTTGGCAAAAGGTCACTACTCAGAAATTAAAAGGAAAGAAAGATTTGGCTGTAATTATATTTTATAATACTTTAAAAAAGTAATTTTTATGTAAACTATTAGCAAAAAAATCAAATCAAATTAAAATCGTCAATTTAATATATTATACCTCCATGAACTACTCCTTGGGAATTGGGACAGTCAACCAATTTATAATTAGGTAATTCATTCATTAAATTTTACCAACCAAGACATGCTTCATGTAAAGTCCCAAATCCATTTCTTTCCTTTTTTAGCCACTTGACCACTGGGCACTTAAACCCCCTTAATAACCAGACCAATTTTCAGCTTTCAGTGCTCTCACAATTTGAATGACAATTACTCAGTCATGCAACACTGTACCCATATGAAATTTTTGTCCTTTTTTTCCCACAAATAGAGCTTTCTTTTGGTGGTATTTGATCACCTCTGGGTTTTTTATTTTTTGTGCTATAAATGAAAAAAGACCGGAAATTTTGTAAAAAAATGCATTTTTCTTCATTTCTATTAAAATTTTTTGCAAATAAGTAATTTTTCTTCATGAATTTGGCCAAAAATGTATACTGCTACATATCTTTGGTAAAAATAACCCAAATTAGTGGGTATTATTTAGTCTGTGTGAAAGTTATAGGGTCTACAAGCTATGGTGCCACTCAGTGAAAATGTATCATTTTGATCTAACCTGATGTACTGACAGCCTATCTCATTTCTTGAGACCCTAACAAGCCAGTAAAGTACAAATACCCCCCAAATGACCCCTTTTTGGAAAGTAGACATTCCAAGGTAGTTAGTACAAGGCACATTTAGTTTTTTGAAGTTGTCATTTTTTCCCACAATTCTTTGCAAAATGAAGATTTTTTTTACTTTTATTTTTTTTCACTCCAAATTGTCATTATAACAGGTTATTTCTCTCACATGGCATGTACAGACCACAAATGACACCCCAAAATGTATTCTGCTACTTCTCCTGAGTATGGCGATACCACATGTGTGAGACTTTTACACAGCCTGGCCACATACAGAGTCCCAACATTGAAGTAGCAACTTCATGCGTTCTAGGAGCATAAATTACACATCTAATCTCTCAACCACCTATTACACTTTTGAAGGCCCTGGAGCACCAGGACAATGGAAACGCCCACAAAGTGACCCCATTTTGGAAAGCAAACACCCCAACGTATAATCTATGAGGCATGATGAGTCTTTGGAACGGTTCATTTTTTTCCAGAAGTTTTTGGAAAATGTGGAAAAAAATGAAAATGCATTTTTTTTTTACACAAAGTTGTCCATTTATAAGATATTTCCAACACATAGCATGTACATAGCAAAAATGACACCCCAAAATGTATTCTGCTACTCCTTCTGAGTACGGTGATACCACATGTGTGTGACTTTTACACAGCCTGGCCACATACAGAGTCCAAACATTGAAGTAGCAACTTCATGCGTTCTAGGAGCATAAATTACACATCTAATCTCTCAACCACCTATTACACTTTTGAAGGCCCTGGAGCACCAGGACAATGGAAACGCCCACAAAGTGACCCCATTTTGGAAAGCAAACACCCCAACGTATAATCTATGAGGCATAATGAGTCTTTGGAACGGTTCATTTTTTTCCAGAAGTTTTTGGAAAATGTGGAAAAAAATGAAAACGCATTTTTTTTTACACAAAGTTGCCCATTTATAAGATATTTCCAACACATAGCATGTACATAGCAAAAATGACACCCCAAAATGTATTCTGCTACTCCTTCTGAGTACGGCGATACCACATGTGTGTGACTTTTACACAGCCTGGCCACATACAGAGTCCAAACATTGAAGTAGCAACTTCATGCGTTCTAGGAGCATAAATTACACATCTAATCTCTCAACCACCTATTACACTTTTGAAGGCCCTGGAGCACCAGGACAATGGAAACGCCCACAAAGTGACCCCATTTTGGAAAGCAAACACCCCAACGTATAATCTATGAGGCATAATGAGTCTTTGGAACGGTTCATTTTTTTCCAGAAGTTTTTGGAAAATGTGGAAAAAAATGAAAACGCATTTTTTTTTACACAAAGTTGCCCATTTATAAGATATTTCCAACACATAGCATGTACATAGCAAAAATGACACCCCAAAATGTATTCTGCTACTCCTTCTGAGTACGGCGATACCACATGTGTGTGACTTTTACACAGCCTGGCCACATACAGAGTCCAAACATTGAAGTAGCAACTTCATGCGTTCTAGGAGCATAAATTACACATCTAATCTCTCAACCACCTATTACACTTTTGAAGGCCCTGGAGCACCAGGACAATGGAAACGCCCACAAAGTGACCCCATTTTGGAAAGCAAACACCCCAACGTATAATCTATGAGGCATAATGAGTCTTTGGAACGGTTCATTTTTTTCCAGAAGTTTTTGGAAAATGTGGAAAAAAATGAAAACGCATTTTTTTTTACACAAAGTTGCCCATTTATAAGATATTTCCAACACATAGCATGTACATAGCAAAAATGACACCCCAAAATGTATTCTGCTACTCCTTCTGAGTACGGCGATACCACATGTGTGAGACTTTTACACAGCCTGGCCACATACAGAGTCCCAACATTGAAGTAGCAACTTCATGCGTTCTAGGAGCATAAATTACACATCTAATCTCTCAATCACCTATTACACTTTTGAAGGCCCTGGAGCACCAGGACAATGGAAATGCCCACAAAGTGACCCCATTTTGGAAAGCAAACACCCCAACGTATAATCTATGAGGCATAATGAGTCTTTGGAACGGTTCATTTTTTTCCAGAAGTTTTTGGAAAATGTGGAAAAAAATGAAAACGCATTTTTTTTTACACAAAGTTGTCCATTTATAAGATATTTCCAACACATAGCATGTACATAGCAAAAATGACACCCCAAAATGTATTCTGCTACTCCTCCTGAGTATGGCGATACCACATGTGTGAGACTTTTACACAGCCTGGCCACATAGAGGCCCAACATCCAAGAAGCACCATCAGGTGTTCTAGGGACATAAATTACACATCCAATTTCCTTACAATCTATCACATTTTTGAAGGCCCTTCATATTTCTAACACATAGCATGAACATACCAAGAATTACACCCTAAAATACATTCTGCTGAGTAAAGGGTAAACAAAAGATTACCTGTGATTTTAGTAGTGCAATTGTCCACAGGAGGAGAGCCCTGATCCAGGCAGCAGGCAGGGACGTGGTCAGCGACAGTGAATGGAGTTGTCCAGGCAGCAGGCAGGAATATTGTCCATAGTCAGTACAGGCAGGGATACTGTCCATATATAGTCCAGGGTCAGTGCAAGTAGAGACGTTGCCAGCAGTGCCAAAATATTGGTCCTGGTAGTAAGCAGGAACACGATCCAAGTAGCAGGCCAGGAAAGAATGGGGACAGGGGTAGAGGCTTCTCCCACCCAAATCTCTTTGAAGCCTCCGAGTCTCCAGACCCTAATCCGGTAATGAGAAAACTAAAAAATCAGTTTTCTTCATCCAGAAAAACATTTCTGGAGCCCCTCACATATGTGAGACCCCTGTGTTCCCACTAGCACAGCAGGGTAAAAGATCAATCCAAGAGGCAGGCAAAAAACGTGGTCAAACAGTCCAGGGTCAGTTCCAGAGCAGGCAGAGGTAGGTACAGTTTAGCGTTCGGCAGAAGCGTGGTCATATAACAGTCCAGGGTCAGTTCCAGAGCAGGCAGAGGTAGGTACAGTATAACGTTGGGCAGAAGCGTGGTCGTATAACAGGCCAGGGTCAGTTCCGGAGAAGGCAGAAGTATGTTTAGCGTTAGGCAGAAGCTTGGTCGTATAACAGGCCAGGGTCGGTTCCGGAGAAGGCAGGGGTATGTACATTTCAGTGCAGTGGCATAAGGGGGGTGGAGGAAAATGACAGGAAATTAGAATTACGTTTACCATACTTCCCTAATAATGTAGAGAAGTATGGTAACGGCGGAAACATCCAACTATACAGAGGCCTGGTTGGGAAGGACAATCGGGACAATAATATGTTGTGTCTCTTCTAATTCCTTGACTGGAGCACACCCGGCATTTCTTTTGACGTCTGCGGCCTGTTTCACGGGGGGGGATTTTGTCAGGAAAGTGGCGCTCGTGGAGTCTGCTCACGGAATCAGAGCGAATAGTTTCTGGTGGGCTTTCAGGGTACAAAAGGGCAGAAATAACTTCTTCTTGGTAGTGGAGATAGGATACGGGGTTCTCTGTGGTTTTTTGGTAAATAACATAAGTGTTATACATGGCCAAACTGAAAAAATAAATGGACACTTTTTTATACCAGTGGCGGGATTTTCTTGTGGGAAGGTAGGGTTCAATCATCTGATCGTTGAAGTCCACTCCCCCCATAAACAGATTATAATCGTAAATGCAAGCTGGTTTCTGGACTGGGCCGTTTCTTCTTGGGACTTCCACGTAGGTGTCGTCATGGATTGTTGTCAGCATGTGGACATTTCGTCTGTCCCTCCACTTGACAGCCAATAACTCCTGGTTCCGCAAAGATGCCGTCTCCCCTCGGCGTAGCCTTTCGTTGACCAGTTTTTGCGGGAAGCCCTTTCTATTGGCTCTTACTGTACCACATGCTGGGGTGTCTCTCCGGTGAAGATTGCGGAAGAGGGGCAAGCTGGTATAAAAATTATCCACATAAAGATGGTATCCCTTTCCAAGCAGTGGATAGACCAGATCCCAGACCACTCTTCCGCTGGCTCCAATGTACTCTGGGCATTCAGGGGGATGAAGTTGGGAGTCCTTCCCTTCGTACACCCGGAAGGCATAGATGTACCCAGTGTCTCGGTCACAAAGTTTGTACATTTTTACCCCATATCGGGCCCTTTTGCTGGGGATGTACTGTTTGATACCGAGCCTGCCGGAGAATTTTACAAGGGACTCATCCACGGAAATATTCTGTTCGGGGGTGTATAACTGGGGAAATTTTTCAGAGAAATAATTTAGGAGTGGCCGAATTTTAAATAGTTTGTCAAAAGCTGGGTCATTTCGGGGAGGGCACTGGGTGTTGTCATTATAGTGAAGGAACCGCATGATCATTAGGTATCTGGATCTTGGCATAAGGGATGAGAAGAGTGGCATGTGGTGGATGGGTTTGGTAGACCAATAGGAGTACAATTGGTTTTTTTTTGTGAGTCCCATAGTAAACGTTAAGCCTAAGAAAATTTTGAATTCCTCTACGGTTAGTTCTCCCCACTCAAAGGGACGGGCGTAACTAGAGTCAGGGTTGCTTACTATGTGCTGCTGTGCGTAGAGGTTGCACTGGGCCACAATGGACGATAGTAAGTCTTCAGTGAAAACCAAATGGAAAAAATCAATCATGGCAAAATCATCGGTGTTCACCTGGACACCTGGCTGGGCGGAGAAAGGGGGGATATTTGCTGCTCCGGAATTAGAGGGAAGCCACAGGAGGTTTTGAAGGGCATAGGGAAGGCTGGCATGGCCCCTATCCCTTTGGGGCTGAGATGACACCCTACTGGTGCCTGGCCTTTGTTGTAGTGGCTCTGCTCTCGAGGTGGACGGCACTGCTCTCGAGGTGGACGGTACTGCTCTCGAGGTGGACGGCACTGCTCTCGAGGTGGACGGCACTGCTCTCGAGGTGGACGGTACTGCTCTCGAAGTGGACGGCCCTGCTCTCGAGGTGGACGGCCCTGCTCTCGAAGTGGACGGCCCTGCGCTGCTGGTAGTAGGCTGCTGCTCCACGCCAGAACGCCTTCTTTTCACGGGCACACATTCCTCTTCAGATTCTGTATCAGAACCGCTGCTTATCACAGGTTCATAGGTCGAATCGGAATCGGAATCAGACTGAGACCCAGAGAGCTCCCCGCTGCTCTCATCGGTCATGCATAGACGCTGGTAGGCCTCCTCGGTAGTAAAATATTTCTTTGCCATACTGGTGGCTGTTGAGGCTGCACTGCAGAGCACTGTGGTGAAACTGGTGGGCACAGGTGGCACTGGTTGGCACAGGTGGCACTGGTGGGCACAGGCGGCACTGGTGGGTACAGGCAGCACTGGTGGGCACAGGCGGCACTGGTGCTGGTGGGCACAGACGGCACTGATGTGGCACTGCAGTGGCACAGGTGGCACTGATGGGCACAGGTGGCACTGATGGGCACAGGTGGCACTGATGGGAACAGGTGGCAATGGTGTGACACTGGTGTGCACTGTAGTAATACTGGTGTGGCTCTGGTGGCACTGATTAGCACACAGGCGGCACTGGTGGGCACAGGCGGCACTGGTGGGCACAGGCGGCACTGGTGGGCACTGGTTGGCACTGGCGGGCACTGGCGGCACTGGCGGGCACTGCAAAGGCGCAGATGAGTACTGACGGGCACAGGTGGCACTGACAGGCACAGGTGGCACTGACGGACACAGGTGGCACTGACGGGCACAGGTGGCGCTGGTGTGGCACTGGTGTGGCACTGGTGTGCACTGTGGTGGTACTGGTGTGGCTCTGGTGGTACTGGTGTGGCTCTGATGGCACTGGTGTGGCTCTGGTGGCACTGGTGTGGCACAGAGGTGGCACTGGTGTGGCACAGAGGTGGCACAGGTGTGGCACAGAGGTGGCACTGATGTGGCACAGAGGTGGCACTGGTGGCACAGGTGGTACAGGTGACAGATAGTGACAGATAGTGACAGATGGAACTGTTGTGGCACTATTTGGGCACTATTGGGGCACTGCTGGGCACTGCTGGGCACTGCTACAATGTTAAAACTCACAGTTAGCACACGATCTGCTCTCCTCTCCTCTCACGCTGCATCGGTGTGAGGAGAGGAGAGCAGTGAACTTGTCATGACCCTGTTTGAGTTTTTTTGTTTATATTTGTGATCGCTCCGTCATTGGACGGAGCGATCACATGGTAAAGGGCAGCTGTCACTGGCCCTGTACCGCGATCCGTGTAGCGCCGGGTCTCGTGAACCCGACGAGCACGGATGTTCCCGTGTGCGCGCCCCAGCGGGCGCGCGGGAACGATTCTCCGGGAGGACGTCCCTGGACGTCCTCCCAGAGATAACAAACCGCCCTGTAGCCGTCATTTGGCTATAGGCCGGTTATTAAGTGGTTAATATCTACTTAGGGATGAAGGCATGCCCTTGCTGTGCTTGGATATTAACCACTTCAGCCCCGGAAGATTTTACCCCCTTCCTGACCAGAGCACTTTTTGCGATTCGGCACTGCGTCGCTTTAACTGACAATTGCGCGGTCGTGCGATATTGTACCCAAACAAAATTGACGTCCTTTTTTTCCCATAAATAGAGCTTTCTTTTGGTGGTATTTGATCGCCTCTGTGGTTTTTATTTTTTGCACTATAAACAAAAAAGGAGTAACAATTTTGAAAAAACGCAATATTTTTTACTTTTTGCTATAATAAATATCCCCCAAAAATATATAAAAAAATAATTTTTTTCCTCATTTTAGGCCAATATGTATTCTTCTACATATTTTTGGTAAAAAATAAATCACAATAAGCATATATTGATTGGTTTGCGCAAAAAATATAGCGTCTACAAAATAGGGGATAGTTTTATTGGGTTTTTATTTTTTTTAGTATAAGTAATGGCAGCGATCTGCGATTTTAATGGGACTGCGACATTATGGCGGACATATCGGACATTTTTTACACTATTTTGCGACCATTGTCATTTATACAGCCATCAGTGCTATTAAAATGCATTGATTACTGTGTAAATGACACTGGCAGTGAAGGGGTTAACCACTAGGGGGTGGTGAAGGGGTTAAGTGTGTCCTAGGGAGTGATTCTAACCGTGAGAGGACTGGGCTTCAACACACAGGACAGTGATCACTGCTATCGATGACAGAGAGCTGTGATCTCTATCCTGTCACTAGGCAAAATGGGGAAATGCTTTGTTTACAAAAGCATCTCCCCGTTCTTCCTCTCCATGACATGATCGAGGGTACCTGGCGGACCTGTATGCCCTTTTGCCTACCAGTGCCATCCTGCCAACGTAAATTGGTGTGTGCTGGTTGGTAAGTGGTTAATAGGTAACTTTTTGTTTTTAGTTTGTCTATACCGCTATACCGCTATCACGCTGGTGTATAACACTGGCGGGGACACGCCCCAAGCCATGGGTACATTAGCCAGTCGAGCTGACGGCTCACTGCACCTGTTTCCATTCATGAGGAGATGATCTTTGCATCTCCTCTTTACACATTAGGTATGGAGGGGATCCCCTAGGACTACACGCACACACGCGCACACACAAATTTACACACACATTCACATGCACACTTATGCATATACATACACCTATGTGCCTGTATTGTCAGCACATTTACACTCCATGGTTGGTTGTGTCCACAATAATAAATCATATTCACTTCCCTCCTTATCAACACACACTTTTCTGTTGACACATAGTATGCGCCCGATGGAAAATCGCGGGTGCAGCTATATAGACATTATTTAAGTCTAACATACACTCACATTGGGGAAACGCTGTTCTATTCACAGAATCACATCATCTTCTTATTCTCTTTTTCTTTCAATTCAAATTTTATTTATTTTTATTATTTTTATATTTATTTTCATCATCTTTATTATTTTTATTTTATTTTATTTCATTTTTATCCTTATTTCTCTTCATTTTTCCTTCCTTTTATTTATTTTTTATTTCATTATTTACATATATTTTATATATCTTTTATTTAATTCTTTATTTCGTTTTTTGGCATATCCATCCTCACCCGTTCATTAACATTAATTCACAGCACTGGGTCCACAGCACTATACATGTATATACACCTCCAACCCTGAAGTTGTGTTGTGGCTGTCCGGCCCGCACATTGGCTGCTGGGTCCCATGGTCCTCCATCCAGTCTACCCGGTTATCTGGGGAAGTTGGGGAGAGAGAAAGAGGGGGCCTCTTGCCTCAAGCCCAGATGAGATAGTTCACTCCAAGCCATCTCTTAATCCCACTATAGGAGCTGCCAGGTTATACCTATGGGTCACTCTATAGGTAAAGTATAAATTGACAGATCTCACTCTCCTTTCCTTTATTTAGAGAGCATAGTATATCATTTGTTACTTTATTTACCCATCTATTTACTTAATTTTGTAGCTAAATTCATGCATCCTACTCCTGATGATTGAGTCAAGCTTGCCCACAATCATGAATTTGTTCTTTTGCACCATAAATTGCTTTTATTTACTATGATAATTATGTTTACTTATTTCATATGCTCATTTATGTACTGTTGTAGTCTGTACCAATCATGTCCATTTATGATTAATGTGGTTATGGTTTTCTTTGTATACCCCATGCATTGTATATGTATGCATTGTATTGGCGGTCTGGACGCGGGCGATGGGGAGTCATGATCCTTTTCCCCCAGAAGGGTGAAATAGTGAAGTCCATATGAATATGGTGAAGGGTCTGTGTTTTGGTGACAGGGCTGCTTTTCCATTCTTTAGACCCGATCCTGGGTGGGATATGACATATATGAGAGAAGGAGGTTTAAATTGGTTGAATGTTGCTCCTTGGTAGAAGGCAATGCTTCCACCAGAGGATAATACAAAGGAGGACAAAAAAGAAAGGTAAAAGAGGTAGAGTAAGTGAACTGTTCAGTCCCAGTCCGCTACCGCCCCGTCCACACCTTGAGAGAACGGTATTGCCCCTTTCTCATAAAAACTCCTTCTGTATGCCAGCGCAGGTGTATCCTTCTGAATATATTCAGATCTGTCCTAATTTGGGTAGAGCTGACTTGGATGTTTTATTTACAGAACATCCTTTATCCTACTGCCCTGGGTCTTCAAGAGTGACAGGATTTAATGCCACTGGTATCCATGGTGGTCTTAAGTAATGTTTTTTCCGTCCTTGTTGACGAGGAGACACAACTGCTTATGATTTTTTGCTGTTTTAAAGAGTCCAGTATACCTGGGCCGTTTGCCTTAAGGCTATGTTGACTCACCTGTAGTCCACTCACAAGCGCTCTGTGAGACTCTACACTCATGGTCGGCTGAAAATGGTTCTGTCCTCCTTTAGTATGTCAACAACTTACTGTTGTACAGTCCCTCCCTGATGGCTTCTCAGCTAAAACCTGTTGGTTTTGTTGAATTGTCTGTATTAAGATGGTCATAAGATCTCCCAGTCCAAGGTCCAGCTCTGTCTCTCACAGGTTGAGTATTTGGGGTTCACACTCACCCCCAGGAAACGCAAAGTAAGCTCTACAAAGATTTTTTTTTGTTTGTTTGGATTAGACTATCATCAGCTGCAAACTGTGCCCTCTTTTGCACTCTGGGACGTGTTTTAAAGCTCACATATACAGTGGGGACTCAGACCCCCTTAAATTTATCACTCTTTGTTATATTGCAGCCATTTGCTAAAATCATTTAAGTTATTTTTTTTTTCCTCATTAATGTACACACAGCACCCCATATTGACAGAAAAACACAGAATTGTTGACATTTTTACAGATTTATTAAAAAAGAAAAACTGAAATATCACATGGTCCTAAGTATTCAGACCCTTTGCTCAGTATTTAGTAGAAGCACCCTTTTGATCTAAAACAGCCATTAGTCTTTTTGGGAAAGATGCAACAAGTTTTTCACACCTGGATTTGGGGATCCTCTGCCATTCCTCCTTGCAGATCCTCTCCAGTTCTGTCAGGTTGGATGGTAAACGTTGGTGGACAGCCATGTTTTGGTCTCTCCAGAGATGCTCAATTGGGTTTATGGGGCTCTGGCTGGGCCATTCAAGAACAGTCACGGAGTTGTTGTGAAGCCACTCCTTCGTTATTTTAGCTGTGTGCTTAGGGTCATTGTCTTGTTGGAAGGTAAACCTTCGGCTCAGTCTGAGGTCCTGAGCACTCTGGAGAAGGTTTTCGTCCAGGATATCCCTGTACTTGGCCGCATTCATCTTTCCCTCGATTGCAACCAATCATCCTGTCCCTGCAGCTGAAAAACACCCCCACAGCATGATGCTGCCACCACCATGCTTCACTGTTGGGACTGTATTGGACAGGTGATGAGCAGTGCCTGGTTTTCTACACACATATCGCTTAGAATTAAGGCCAAAAAGTTCTATTTTGGTCTCATCAGACCAGACAATCTTATTTCTCACCATCTTCGACTCCTTCAGGTGTTTTTTTAGCAAACTCCATGCAGGCTTTCATGTGTCTTGCACTGAGGAGAGGCTTCCGTCTGGTCACTCTGCCATAAAGCCCCGACTGGTGGAGGGCTGCAGAGATAGTTGACTTTCTACAACTTTCTCCCATCTCCCGACTGCATCTCTGGAGCTCAGCCACAGTGATCTTTGGGTTCTCTTTACCTCTCTCAATAAGGCTCTTCTCCTCGATAGCTCAGTTTGGCTGGACGGCCAGCTCTAGGAAGGGTTCTGGTCGTCCCAAACATCTTCCATTTAAGGATTATGGAGGCCACTGTGCTCTTAGGAACCTTAAGTGCAGCAGAAATTTTTTGTAACCTTGGCCAGATCTGTGCCTTGCCACAATTCTGTCTGAGCTCTGCAGGCAGTTCCTTTGACCTCATGATTCTCATTTGCTCTGACATGCACTGTGAGCTGAAAGGTCTTATATAGACAGGTGTGTGGCTTTCCTAATCAAGTCCAATCAGTATAATCAAACACAGCTGGACTCAAATGAAGGTGTAGAACCATCTCAAAGATGATCAGAAGAAATGGACAGCACCTGAGTTAAATATATGAGTGTCACAGCAAAGGGTCTGAATACTTAGGACCATGTGATATTTCAGTTTTTCTTTTTTAATAAATCTGTAAAAATGTCAACAATTCTGTGTTTTTCTGTCAATATGGGGTGCTGTGTGTACATTTATGAGGAAAAAAAAATGAACTTAAATGATTTTAACAAATGGCTGCAATATAACAAAGAGTGAAAAATTTAAGGGGGTCTACTCCTTTCCATCCCCATTGTACATCACCTTTCATCATAATTGAAACCATCGGTCTAATCTTTGGAAACAACCATTTGTTCTCCATGTGCGGTCCTTTTCGGTGAGTTGAGGGGCATGTCATTAAAACTTCGCATTTTGCACTTTATTAGATTGCCACATAAATATGTAATCATATCTACTTGATTTTCCATACTAAATTCACTATAGGCAAAACATGACTGTACACCAATGGGTATATATAGAAATTATCATTGTGTTTATATGTGTAATATTTTTGAATATAAAATTTTTTTTTTATTAATATTTGTTGCAATGTATATATTTCTAGATATGAATCCATGTAAAGCCAAACAGATCAACACATGTATGTTATGTGCATCATTATGTATTCATACTAATCATATGATGTATGGTACTAATTAAGACTCTATTTGTAGAATTCACATGACACTTTCATCTGTGCTATCTGCAAGGCCCTGACGAAGCTGAATATCCACGAAACGCGTAGGCCATTCCTTGTATAATTTGTTGGGAGCCTGCACATCCCTGAACTAAAATTGAATTACCAAGATTGTAATGTATTTTAAACTTTGTTCTTTAAATAAAAAAAATGTGATTACTCTTGTATAAATATATTGTATCTTATTTTGTTTATACTCCTCTGAGGCACAATTAGAGTCCCATTTTTCTCTACAAATTTTTGGACACATATTTACATATCTTTCTGGGATGGTGCCTCTGTAGGAGTATTAATGTTCCACGCTCACCCCACTCATATACATCTACAAAGATTACAGCTGTCGTGGGAGTGGCATGCATACTAAACAAAAGACATGCTGTTCTCTTCAGGTACAATTGGTTACTGCCGCCAATAGATACCTGACTGTTCCTATTCTTTTGGCAACATGCTTACACAAAGCACTTAGACAGAGCCCCGGACCTGGTGACTTGGGATGATGAGAAAATACATGCTTGTATAGGGTTAACAACCTGAAATGGTTACTGCCCTGGGGTTGGGACTCCATGTGTATTGTTATTTGTGCACAAGGGACAACTGTACAACCATGGCAGCCTTCCTAGCCGAAGACCATGGGAGCAAGCTGAGACTTGTAGTCTTTGTTTTGCCAAAGTAGTTCCAGTCCCAGTACAAGGCATGCTGGCGTGTCTACGCGCCCTAGCGGCCTGCATCATGGGTATTGAGATGTTAGTCACGATAACTCTGTAAAAAAACACAAATGTACATACCCCACACCAAGTATTATTTTTGTTTAAGAGTCTGAGCACTCAATATGTGTCCATTCAGAGGCTCACTGGATATGAGGTTATCTTCCTTTCCACTGCAGCTCTGACCATCGGTTTTGTTTCACTCACCTCAGGACCAGCTCCTATTCTGAGTACCATGTTTGGTTTGAAGGGAGAGGTGGATGAGGTGGTGGAACAACATGACTGTATAGAAGTTATACATTCTGTGACCTCACCGAGGTCTGATCTAGCGTATTTAATAGTTTTATTATGTAGGTTACTCTGTGGTTATGCTCGCTGATGTTATTCTGGAGGCCAAGCCACTTAATGTCCCAACCGCACAGGTTGCGGAAGGTGGTGACATTAACAAGAGTTTGTCAATTTTTCGTGGGACAACAAGTAAATATTTTACACAGATTCCAAATGTGCTCTAGGAGCTGTCCATGATCATGGATGGATCTAGAAACAGAGAGACTTTGTAGCAGCGGATGGCAAATCAATTGCCCATTCTACTCTTATAAATGATCTCTTAAAAGCCATATAGTTCCCCTCACAGCTGGCCATTATTCACTGCAGGATACACAAGGGCACGGGGAAGATCTTTTATATTGATCTTCACAAAGTTTGGAAATTACTCCAGAAGGGGTCATTGCCAAAAAGAGGGGGGTAGGTACACCTCTGAGCATTATGGAATGGGACAGAGGGGAGATAAGCAGCAAAGGTTTTAAATGTAGATATTTTTGTATTTAAAAATAAATTATTCAGAGATGGGGCTGTCCATTGTGGATCAAGACAGACAATGGGCCAGCTTTCATTTCTAAGGACAAGATTAGAGAAGCTACTGGGAGCACATTTGCAAGGTGAGAAATTGTGCTGCCAGTAATGTTGGCAGGTTAAAAAATGACATCTGCTGAATGAAGCAGTTGAGCTATCACTATTTGAAGTGATTGTGAGGAGATCATTTCCAATACCCTGGGAAAGGGCCCACCTGTTTCTATGATTTGAAATTGATTCAAGATGTGTATTATGGAAAATTGGTTTAGACCTTGAATTGCATCTATGGTGATGTATCTGTCTCTTCACAGGAATCAACATACCCTTTCCAACCAGGAGATGTGGTCATGATAAAGCAACTGAATAAAATCAAGGGATCTGGATTTCCCTTTGGACCACGGACAACAGTGACCACAGTGACCAGAACAGCAGTCCTGACAGAATAGTGTCCCCAGTGGATCCAAGCGACCAGAGTAAAGAGAGTTACAAAGAGGGGCAAAGCAGGTGACACAAGACCTCAGAAGTGAGACAACAGACAAGCCGAAAGAAGACACAGAAGATGTCCTATCTACTGTCTCCCCACACTTCTGGGAAAACGCTTTGTGGACTAAGCCTTCTGATCCTGGTGGTATTTTTGCCAACATGGATCACTGTGGGTATAACCCGGAGGATTTAGGCCTATGTGTTTTGAGGACAATTACAGTGTTAATGAGTCAAAATTGCCCATGACACACACTGTTGCTCATGACACTATGAACAAGTCACACCGAATGCAGAAAAGAAATGCAAAGACATTTTCAATTTATGACACTTTAGAAGTACTGAGTATATTGTCTGGGGTAACAGAGGAGAGTTTTGTGGAGTGGATGAAGAGTAATTTAACTCACATACAGGGAAATTTTACTTGTTTGCCTAATGACTCATGTGTCATTTTTGATACTACGGTACCCCATGACAGGATAGTGTAGGAAGTAGTTGTAAAGCAGGGAGTAGTTGTGCTATTTACTAATGCTTCTACGTGTGTGATAAATTTTACCAGAAATGTAACGTCATATCACTGGAACAAGTGGAATCATACACACCCTCTTTCTTCCCTTTTTTATATAAAGGAGGTAAAAACCCATATGAGAAGAAACGCTAGATGGACTGGGTCCCCCATGGTATGGCCCATGGTTATAAGTAAACTTATAAACAATGATTTAGAAATGACTAATCGCTCACACCTTGGTGTTGCATATGTATGTGCTAAGTATTTACCTCCTAAAGTAAATAATAACACCCATGTACCTATAGCTAGTACCTGTACTAACACCCCTTTGTCTAATCAAGAAATCCAAGTAACTTTTAACATCACTACACCCAATGTATTTATCTGTAATCCTAGTTCACGTAAGAGAAAGAAAAGAGCCTGGTATGACACACTCCTGGGGGGAGGGGGGGGCGGAACCACCTTAGGAGTCCTGAATGGTATTGATTTAGAGACTGTCAGAAGTAAACTCACAGCTGCTGAAAAGGATAGTGTAGATGCCTTCCACATTTTGGGTGACTGGAGCCCCACGCTTTTGGCACCTCAGATGGCACAACTGAATCTAGATAAATCGATGGTGACTCAGATTGGTGGTTTGACTGTGCTAACAGGTGATTTGACTAAGGGTCTTGCAAATTGGACCATGTGTGCTGTAAGGTTCCTTTGGATAAGTCAACAGAGGGATATGTTGGAAAACAGACTTGCATCCCCAGGTTCCAGACAGCTGAGTTCTCTTTTCATTGCGGATCATTGGGTGATATCCTTTCCTCAGGATACAGTGTGTCACACCAAGATATTTAGCAACATATTTAGTTTTTATTGTATGGGACATTATAAGGTATTCGCCCCTAAAGATTATGGAATCACTATGTGTAAATTCTTTACTCTCCCTATCCCTATGCCAGATGTAATAACTGATACTGTCGCAAGGTGGGAATCAAAGTATGATGTATCTTATATAGCTGTAGGTTCAAATAACACTTATAGCTTGGATGACTGTCAGAAAGCTGACAAGGGTCTCGTTTGTACACATAGGTCTCCTGTGTTTGAACACTGTCTATTAGCTAGGCCAGATGTTAACATGTGTATTTGGACTTTGTATTCACAGGGTTATAATGCTTTTATAGAAGTAGGACCACAGTAGGTATGCTTGGCAATGGAAGTAGAAGTAAACATAATTGAAGTGGATACTCATTTACCCTTTTCAGGCTGCATACACAATGTTTCATTTTTGTATTGACATGAAAAAAATTATGTGTTCGAAGGAGTCACAGGACGTTTTCACGGTATTTACTGGAGACCAGATGCACTCCCAGTGGGCGATTTCTCATTGCCCATAGGCCCAATTGTAGAAATACTCAAACAACAGAAGAAATCTTTGCAATATCTTAAGACATATAATTTGGCAGTACAGGCAGTCGTAAAAACTACCATTATGAGAGGTAAACTTGAAGCAGCCACTACTCAGTTATCACGCCCATCACCCGTGGCACGATGCATTTACAGGGTAGTCGCCGACGGGGAGTGAGGTGGTGAAAACTTTCTTCTATCCACTCGCTGTCTGTGTCATTATTTTGGTTATGCTTGTCATGTACAATTGCTAGTTGGTTTGTACTTTATAGAGAAAAATTAACAGAATGATCAATGAGGCTGATGGCAAAGCCTGGGCAAGCTTATTTCCAAAATAATATGGAGAAAATTACCATATTCATGATAAAAGAGGGGATTGAAGGGTTAATGGTATTTCTACTGTCTATTCTGTAAAATTCCATGTTGATTCCTATTATATTTCTAAAATCTTAATTTAACTTAGAATGTGATTTCTTGCAAGATATGTTTAGACTAATAAGATAAGAATGTCTGTAACTGCTGTATTGAAAACAATATGCAAATAGTACCGCGCTATCCAAATGGGCAGCTGCTAGCACCGCAAATAACAGTTGCAAGAAGTGTGTATAAATGATGGTGCAGCACTAATATCACTGGAAAATAAATCAAATGAAATATAAAAATAAGTAATCTAAATAAAGAAAAACCTATAATAATAAACACAGTGATATTGAAAGAACAATATACAAGTGAAAGGTTATTTTACAGGCTCCATGTGAGGAAAACATAAAGCCATAAAACAACAAAAACTTATATGTGCAAATGCTGTGAAGCAAATATATTATAAAGTCCAAAAAATATATAGTGAAATATAAGCAAGAAAGTCCACTTGTGACCAATGAGTGTTGATAGATATATATATCATGAAGTGCATATAAAAATCTTGACGATCAAATCGTTGATTATTAGGCCATCAGGTGTATGGAAAGTGAAAACAAGAGCACCACCACTGATATTACTGAGGCTTACCAGAGTGTATGGATTCTATAGGACATACGCCCCAAGAATCATTCAGGCTTTGTCGGTGATTAATCACCAATGATCGAAACAACTCAACGGATGATCTATCCCAAACTCTTCACTATAGCCACAGTCAGGAAGGCAGGGGAGGCTCCAATAGTATACGTCGTGGTGTGGAATCATGCATATATGGCCGAAAAAGAATAAAAAGCACACATAGCGTGAATCCACATAAAAAGAGATTTAATAATATTTAAATGAAAGCTTACACTCACATTTTCAGAAGTATAACAAGAGCTTGTCTATCCAATAAGGTGACGCAATGGGAACAGTAGGATCGACCCGACACGTTTCATTTTCAAAGATATCATCTGGGGTATCATCCTGCTGGTCCCACTGCGTATTTATACATAAAATATCCCCCAATTTTAGGAAACAAACCTGTGCAAGATTGTCCTAATTCCTGGTCGGTGTCAGTGTGGTAACAAAAATGGCGAAATCGTTTGCACTGCAAGCCTCGCTTTGACAACATATTGAGGCAATGCAGCGGTGGGCGGAAGTGATGTAAACCGCTCCAAACCTTGCTATGGGAGCTGGGGCTGGAAAGGAAGTACAGAAAAATCGCATATAATTGCAAAATTTGGGTGTTTCGTGTCATGGAGAGCATAAAGCTCCCCCCCATGAGAAGGAACGTGATCGCAAACCATTCCAAATCTCACTATAAACGACGGTCATCCAACACGAACCTGAATCATCTGGACGGGAACCGGAACTGAGACAATTATCATATTCATGATACAAGAGGGGATTGAAGGGTTAATGATATTTCTACTGTATTTTGTAAAATTCCATGTTGATTCCTATTATATTTCTAATATCTGAATTTAACTTAGAATGTGATTTCTTGCAAGATATGTTTAGACTAATACGATAAGAATGTCTGTAACTGCTGTATTGTTTTGTAACATTTTGATGTGATATTTCAATGTTTGTCCATCTCACACAAAATATGATGAAATTGCACATTATATGGAAAAAACACTTTCTAATAGAAATTGTTATTCTATTGCTTTGTTCAAGTTTTGGATGTATTTGTAACCCATCCTCTTTTATTTCTTATAAAATGGGGATTTGTGCATAAAAAAAATTGACCATACTTTGAAATCCACTGGGGGTGTCAATCTGCCAAGATCTCATGTGGGAACTATACAGGTGTCCGGTCCGGTAGGAGTCCTCTTACAGAGGCCCTGTTGGAAAAGTGCCCAGCCTTCCTTTTATCCACAGTAGGCATTCGATAGGGTTGACTGGAATTTTATCTGCCTGACATTAGAAGACATAGGCCTAGACCTATATATGCACCAGTGAACAGGTTCCTTATGCTCTATCCTCTTAGCAAGAGTTTGGGCTAACAGTGTTTTGCTGGAAACTTTTGGGATTGGGAACGGGACACTTAAGGGACGCCCCATTTCACCCCCTCAATTTTATTGCATTTTTAGAACCGTTCTTTTGCATGGTTTATGTGGATTAGAACATTACTGCCATAAAGGTGTGGGGAGGACAACAGAAGATTTCTGCTTACACTGACAATTTATTGTTTTTTCTCAACAATCTTGACGTGACTATCCCTAACCTGATGGGGGTATCTATCTAATTTCCATATCAATTATCAAAAATCCGAGGCAATGAATTTGACCTTGCCATCCTCACTGACCCATAGATTACAAGCTAACTTCTCTTTATAATGAGCACCCACACACATTAAAGTGATTGTAAAGTCAGGATAATAAATAACTTAGACCCCCTCTGTTTTATCAAGATCTAAAGTACTAGAGTTTTTACAATTCTAATTCTAAATACCTTCTCTCACAGCACTGATGTAAAATCATGTGACCTTCATCTACTCTCCTTCCCTGATCTAAGGAATGCACAGGGAGGGGCTGAGATAACCCTCTAATATCTGTCGGCCAGCAGAGGGAGGTCACATGACCTCACATTGGTGCTGTGAAAGAAGATATTTTGAATTAGAATTGTAAAAAAATGGACACACAGTACTTTAGATCCTTACAGTGGCGGCCCATCCATATGGGGTGCAGAGACGCCACCCCCTAATCCATGCATCCGGCCCCTAATCTACATGCAGGGCATCAGACTCATGGATTTTAATGTTTTTTTTAGCACATGATTAGAGCCTGAGGCTCTAATTGGTTTAAAAAAGGGTGGGCTCGGGGCACAGAGCACTGCGCCCTGAGCCCACCCAGTTCTGTGACAATAGTGAATTAATATTCGCTGTTGTCTTCCTGATTCTCCTCCTGGCCAATCAGAAAGTGGGTCCTGAGACCCGATTGGCCAGGAGTCTTAGGACCCACTTCCTGTTCGTCCGGGAGGAGAAGCAACAGCCCCAGAGCGAGGAGTAGTTGGGGTGAGGAGCAGGAGCCCTACCCCGGATCCTTGTCATCTGCTTCCTAAGGTAAGGAGGCCTCTGATTGCACCTTCCCGTCCGTCTCTCATGGGGGGGTCATATTGGTTTTCTGCCCCCCCAAAATATTGAGCACCAGCCACCACTGGATCATGATAAAGATAGGGGATGCAAGTTATTTATAAATAGTATTTTTAAGCCACAGGGAAGAGCAGCAGGAGGGGAGGGGTGGGGAGGAGATCACACACAGGCTTCAGAACTGACAGGCAGAGAGGTAGAGAGGGAGGGGGAGAGAACAGACAGCAGGATGATGAACACTGCACTGTGCTGTTTAACATGCTTTAAAGGGTGGGGGGGGCGTGGCTAGCATGTACGTCGGATGGCTGCCTAAGAACAGAGCTCCAGAGCCATGACAGAGACACCAGCGACTGATGGAGACTTAAAGCACTGCTAAAACCCACCTGAGCCCCGCACAGATTTCCGACAACCCCCGCTACCTCCCGAGAATGTCAAGGAAACAGCAGGAGGACTGTGAGCCTAAGAAGCTGACAGCTTACTTCCACTGGCGTGAAGGTGGAGGAGGTCAAGATGGCACCGGTGGCTCGGCCCCCTCCTCCACACCACACAGCAATCAATATTCTGACCTCCCAGATGCTGATGGAGGTGCTGGGAGATGCTCTCCCAGAAGCTCTTCTCTTCCCAGCCCTCCCTGCTCAAGCCCAGCTAAAGCCAGGATGAGACTGGACACAGCAGCTGCAGACACAGGGGTGAGTCCTGAACTATCCCCAGCCATAGAGCCCACAGAGCTCCAATCCCCCATAGCCAGCTTTTCCATGTCTAATCAGCCTGTATTGGACACTCAGCTTAACCACTTAAGGACCGAGCTTCTTTTTGAGATTTGAGTGAAAAACAGTTTTTTTTGCTAGAAAATTACTTAGAACCCCCAAACATTATACATTTTTTTTTAACACCCTAGAGAATAAAATGGTGGTTGTTGCAATACTTTCTGTCACACGGTATTTGCGCAACGGTCTTACAAGCTCACTTTTTTTTAGAAAAAAAAACACTTTTTTGAATTAAAAAATAAGACAACAGTAAAGTTAGCCCAATTGTTTTATATTGTGAAAGATAATGTTACGCCAAGTAAATTGATACCCAACATGTCACTCTTCAAAATTGCGCCTGCTCGTGGAATGGCGACAAACTTTTACCCTTAAAAATCTCCATAGGCGACGTTTAAAAAATTCTACAGGTTGCATGTTTTGAGTTACAAAGGAAGTTTAGGGCTAGAATTATTGCACTCACTCTACCGATCATGGCAATACCTCACATGTGTAGTTTAAAAAAAAAAATTGTCATTAAAAAAAAAAAAATGGCCCTTTAAGAGCTATGGGCGGAAGTGACGTTCGTTTTGCCGTCCCTTCCGCCCCAAATGGTATGGAAACGGGTGGGGGCCGGGCCATCTTCCCCTCTCTCATCTTCATACATAGCAAGGGACAACATCCGATCACCTCCGTCACCACCGCCAACGGCTCCAGTAAGTGGCGGAGGGCACCGGAGCGTGGTGGGAGGGGGGGGCATCTCTCCCATCGCCGATAAAAGTGATCTTGTGGCGAATATGCTGCAGAGATCTTTTTTATCTGAAAGAAGAGGATACCGGGGTTATGGCAGCTAGCTGCTTCCATAACAACGATATTCCTCTTGAAAGTTAGGACGTATATCAGCGTGCGGCGGTCCGTAAGTGGCTAAAGAGATGCTTCTCTCATTGCACCGCTCCCTGCATGCTGATTTCACCAACATCACCTATAAATTTTCACGATGGATGACAGAGTTAACCAGCTAGAACATGCAATTACAGACATTACCACAACAGTTAATGACATAATTGATGCAAATGAGGAAGGTGAAGAAGACAGGCACTGGATGCATACAAAAATCACAGATCTTGAGGATCACTCAAGGCGAAACAACTTAAAATTAAGAGGGTGTGCCTGAAAATGAGCCTGCCTAAGACCTCACAATACGCAGAAGAGATCTTTCACTCACTCGTGCAAGAATTAACCTCTTTAGAGGTCACAATAGATTGTATACACCGTATACCTTAACCCTCTTTTCTCAACAAAGTTCCCAGAGATGTGCTCATGAGGGTGCACTTCTTCCCCAATAAAGAGCAAATACTGCAGAAGTCATGCACCTTAGGGAAACTCCCTGATCCCTATGCAAACATACAAGTTTATGCTGGCCTCTCCAAATACACCCAAGATCTACGCAGGCAGCTAAACACGGTTACCAAAACACTCCGTAACAACAACATATCATATAAATGGAAACACCCCACCAAAATAAGTGTGGAATGCAATTGAGTGTCATACATTGTCTCATCTTTAGAGAAAGGCCTCTCACTGCTTGGGGAATGAGGCATCATACCCACTCAAGCCCCCCAAACTGGAGCTCGCAACATGCCTGACAAAATTCCACCACCCTGGTTCAAATCTCAATCTGGGGTCCGCACCAGAAATCGCTGACACCTAACTAAAGATGGTGCTATTACACCCAACCACTTAATGTCTCTCTTGGAGGCCCATTGGTCGTCATGCTAGTTTCAACTGAACTATTTCCCCCCACTCTGAATAAAGCAGCCAACTTGGTTCTATATAAGGCTGCACAGCTATGAAAGTTTTGTTCTTGAACCCTGTTGACACCTTTTTCATTTCACTCCCCATGCATGAGACCTCGGAAAACCTCTTAAGCGACTACCTTGAAGAACCACCTAATATTACACCCAGCAACCATCCTGAGATCCACCTCTACCTACAGACCTCCACTGAAGGATCAGTGGAGTGCTTTTCGCATCAGCCGGACTGTGAGTACACTATCTATCTTACTACACCACACCTCACATGGCAATTAAAATCATACCGCTAAATGTGAAAGGACAAAACATGCTTTAAAGGAACAAGATTTTTTTTATTTTTTTATTTTTTTTAGGGTTACAAACACTTTGAGTATCTGGTTATCTTGCTCCCTAAGGATCTTTCTAAACTTTTTCCGCTCAAATTTGTGCCCCTCCTCGCCACATTCAAAAGCGAAATGGCAGCGAGGACTTCTCACCAATTTTCTTGGATAGGGAGGTGCAATGTAATTAAACATAATTTATTGCCCTGCATCTTATTTTTACCCCACACATCCCACCCTCCTCTTTTAAAAATATACAATTCGTACTTCAACAAACTTTGTCTAGGCCTCAAAAACCAGGGTGCATTGAAAATAATACCATATGCAGATCAAAGGATAAAGGAAGGATGTCACTCCTGGATGTTAGGCTGTACCAGTTTGCAGTACATCTGACCAGAGCCCCGGACTCGCATAGACACCTCCATGTTAAGTAAGGGTAGGTATGGAAATTGCAGTATCGCCAACACCTCTAAACATTTTACTGTGGCGGCCATGCTTCCAGCAACAGAACTTTGTAACCACCCAACTATTTCACCGACATGGCATGTTTGTAAACATGTCTATGGGACGTATGCCCTATCTCCACCCCTCTCACCTTTATTTCCCATTTAACCCTTTCATGACTAAGTCTATTATTGAAATTTGGTGTTTACAAGTTAAAATCCATATTTGCTAGAAAATTACTTAGAGCCCCAAACATTACATATATTTTTTTAGCAGAGAATCTAGAGAATAAAATGGCTATTGTTGCAATATTTTATATCACACGATATTTGTGCAGCGGTGTTTTAAACACAACTTTTTGGGAAAAGGGACACTTTCATGAATTTTAAAAAAACCAAACAGTAAAGTTAGCCCAATTTTTTTGTATAATGTGAAAGATGATGTTATGCCGAGTAAATAGATACCAAACATGTCACACTTTATAATTGCACGCACTCATGGAATGGCGACTCTTTAAATGTTTTTTACGGTTACCAGGTTAGAGTTACTGAAGAGGTCTAGTACTAAAATGATTGCTCTCGCTCTGACGATCGCGGTGATACCTCACAGGGGTGATTTGAACACCGTTTACGTATGCGTTTTCTTTACTCGCGGGGACGTCGCTTCTGTGTTTACTATTAGGAGGCTGGAATAAAGCCGCTCACAGCTTCATTCCAGTCTGTCCCTAGCCGCCGGAGATGGCAGATTGGTCATCGGACCTCCCGATGGAACGGAAGGCCCGGTAAGAGCGGCGGGAGGCGGCGGCAGGGGGGGCATCATCCTGGTATAACCCCCAAAAGCCGAGTACGCACATCTGCATACGCTCGGAGGGAAGGGGTAATCCACAGTTTGAACCGAATGCTTCATGCTAATTGGAGTGCTATGGTTTTGACTAAGCAGGGAGTGTGATGGCTATTTGCTAAGGCATCACAACTTCTCCACAAAGAGCAAGGGTCCCACTCTATAGTATGCTGTCAGGACACAAGGTTTTCTGTTGAGGCTGTAAATGCTTTCTAATTGTAATGAGCTGTAAGATTTTGTACATATTTTGTTTTGATGCACCACACTGCTCTGCTATGATCTTGAGACGGGGCATTGTGGAAGACCATGTGGGAATGGCTACGTGTTTAAGGGACCACCATCTTTGTCAAGCCTCATGTCATGAAGTCTGGAGGCTTGCAAAAAAGGTGGTGGTCATGCCCTCAGGGTCTTCCCCACTGGTGATATCACATACCTTCTCCTCACTGATCTTGCCAGGTCCTTATGCACTTGGAGCCGCATCTTAGCAGCAAGATTTGCAGGCTGCACACTGCCCCAGTCTTGTTCTCATAATAGAGAGTGGAGTGGTGCTGTTATGATGGATGTTAATCAGTTATGCTTGTGATTGTATACATGTGAGTGACCATTTTTTATTTCTTCTCTTTTAATAAAGGCATCTAATACTGCACTTAGTTGTGCCCTCTGTGTTTCTTTGTGTTTCAGTAGTTGAAGATATCCCTGTCTTGCTGAAGAGCTGCAGTTTAGGCAGGACAAGTGTGCCTCCACTATCCACATTCTCCACACCTGCTTGAAGAATTGCTGTTTGCTATCTTGGACTTTTCATATCACATCTAAATGATTTGGATTCATTATTCATTCTATTCCTGTTGTTTTGTATTATCTTATCTTATTGGTTATCAATAATATAGTGTATGGAAAGTTTATGCTTTAAGTACCTATGCAAACTGATAACTGTAAAGGCCTCTTCTTTATGTGGATGTTCAAAGTAACCATGGTATAGCTATGGAGCTGAAACCACAGACCCAAAAAAGGCATAAATGAGAACTTTGAAAATAGCTTTGAAAGTCTACTTTTTTTCTCACAAAGGGCAACCCCCAACCTTTCCCCAACACACAAACATCATACATAACCCAAATATATTTTTCTAAAAACTAACAATATTATAATAAATTGATTGAAATCACATACAAAAACATGCCAACAAAGAACAACATAAGCACTACACTGACATGGCCAGAAACTTCCATGCAAACACAATTAGTGCTGTACTGACACAGCCAATAACATGTTTGCAGAACAGCTTAACACAGGAATAAAGCTACCATTTTCCCTATGTACAGTGCCTTGAAAAAGTATTTATACCCCTTTTCCACATTTTGTCATTTTACAACAAAAAACGTGAATGTATTTTATTGGGATTTTATGTGATAGGTCAACAAAAAGTGGCACATAATTATGAAGTGGAAGGAAAATTCTAAATGGTTTTCAATTTTTTTTACAAATAAATATATGTGAAAAGTGTGGCGTGCAATTGTATTCAGCCCCCCCCCCCCCCCGCGTCAATACTTTGTAGAACCATCTTTCGCTGCAATTATAGCTGCAAGTCTTTTTGGGAATGTCTCTACCAGCTTTACACATCTAGAGAGTGATGTTTTTGCCATTTCTTCTTTGCAAAATAGCTCAAGCTCTGTTAGATTGGATGGAGAGCGTCTGTGAACAGCAATTTTCAAGGCTTGCCACAGATTCCCAATTTGGATTTACTGTAGGTCTAGGCTTTGACTGGGCCATACTAACACATGAATATGCTTTGATCTAAACCATTCCATTGTATATTTGGCTGTATGTTTAGGGTCCTTGTCCTACTGGAAGGTGAACCTCCGCTCCAGTCTCAAGTTTTTTGCAGACTCTAACAGGTTTTCTTCTAAGATTGCCCTGTATTTGGCTCCATCCATTTTCCCATCAACTCTGACCAACTTTCCTGTCCCTGTTGAAGAAAATTATCCTCACAAAATGAAGCTGCCACCACCATGTTTCACAGTGGGGATGGTGTGTTCAGGGAGATGTGCTGTCTTAGTTTTGTTGCCAGCAATAGCGTTTGGCTTTTTTTCCACCAGAAAGTTAAATTTTGGTCTCATCTGACCAGAGCACCTTCTTCCATATGTTTGCTGTGTCCCCCACATTGCTTCTTGCAGACTGCAAACGGGACTTTTTATGGCTTTCTTTCAACAATGGCTTTCTTCTTGCCACTCTTCCATAAAGGCTATATTTGTGGAGTGCACGGCTAATAGTTGTAGTCAGAGTCTTCACTTGGAAATGCGATACCCTAACTACCAAGACCTGAGGTGTGCTTTGGCCTAGCTGGTCAGTATGCCTAAAAGAGTGCAAAAAAGACACAAATGTAGGTGTGATAAGAAAGCTTGATGAAGGGTAGGAAACAATAAGTCTAGTAAAGTAGCGAACGCCCGGATGGCTTCAGTATACGGATCCGGTATGTACCAGCTAAAACAAGAGGAATTCCCTTATCCCATGAATTTGATGATATGAAGGGGCCCCCTGTTTGGAACTTGCGAAACCGCCCAGATCCCAAACAAAATGTCCCGTAATTATATGGACTGAGCCTAATTTCCGAGTAAACACAGTCATAAGAACGAACTGCTTGAAGTGAGAAGATACGTGGGGAAAAGGGAGCAAGGGCTGACCGGAAGAGCCCCTGTGAAATAATTTGTGGAGAAGAATGAGCATTTCAAAACAGACACCAGTAAAGTAGTAGTGTAAAATTCCCACGAACCTCCAGCCTGTCTGTCTATTCTTGGTAAGGGAAGTTTGAGAGGGTGAGCCGCAAAAAGGATGAACTTCAGGAGTTTGCAGGGGTCTGAAGTGCTGGATACCCGTTAGATATGATCGCTAGTGTTAGTGGATAAAGCCAATACGCTGTGGCAATGCATGGACAGCCAGAGTCAGGAACGTGAGAAATCTTCCAACCCCCTGATCCACCTTGTAAAAACTAAGCTATGGCCAACCATCCTTAAACACTGAGCTACCTGACCAACCGGTGCTCAAGTGACAGCAACTGCCAGATATAGGGTAAATAACTAAAAAATACCGAAGTATGCCAACTAGGGCAGATGAAAAACTTCCGGGGGTTAGCCACTTATGTCCCAAGATGGCCAAAACCAACTAAGTCCGTGGGAACTGAAATCCTCCGAGAGCCCTGTTCATGGTTATGGAACAGACATGGAGAAACCATACCAGACATACAGAAAACTGGTCCCACATGATTTGAGTAGGCTCGTGCCTCTGCTTGTAACCTGACAACCAAGTTAATGCCTGAAGCAATGGAAATGGGGCCAGGCTCCATCCTGAGGAATAATTCCCATGGCATGATTCAACCTACCCAAAGTGACTGTAAGCCCTTCTTTTGTAACAGGCTGGGAATCGGACAAAAGATGAATGGTCTGATGTATCTGACCAATACTCCAGGCAACCTCTCAATCAAGAGATTAGAGCCAAAGGAGAACCCAGAATAAATTATGATGTTTGGCCCGGACCTACCACTTTTTGGGCCACCAAGGGTGACGTTGGCTCAGCACCCACCCTGACAGAATATGCAGATCCCTAGGAGGTAACCAGGGTCTGCATGCAACAGGAAATCAACTAAATTAATTGTCCCCTGACCCCCCTGCAGATACCCAAGATCCAATTGAGTGCTTGGCAAAGGTGTCAAGGCAAGGGCTGCTTTTGATCCAAAGGTCAACCCAGTGGTGAAACGGCATGCGCCATTTATCATGCCCTACCAGCGGACAGGTCTGATGGTAGTAGCTTCAAAGCATTGGTGAGATCAGCTTGGATAGCCAACCCCCCCTCCAACTGTAGAAAAGTGCAGAATCACCAGATCCACGGACAAGTACTTTGATGAAAATACTTCCGCAGGAAAGAGGGCAGCCAAATTATAACAAGCAATATCGGAAACTTGCCACTGGACATCCCGTGCCTTTAACCACCTTCAGAATGAAGGTGAAGAACCAGACCAAGCACCCCTGGACTTACTGCCTCCAGTGACTTATTGACAATGAAAGCATGGCTGTCTGCTTAAGCCAAGATACTAGATACAAAAAACTCGGATGAGATAATGATGAGGCCCGCATGCAGGCCTGAAAATCCCCCCAGCAGGGGCTGTCTGAAGACTGGGGATGGGAGATTCCAACACAGCCCCTGACAAGGAACATTACTTGGCTCAGACATATTGAACCAGAAACTTTGACAAGACCGGTGGACTAAGGGGATTCTGACCTTGCCTGCGGGAATGTAGGAGGAGAAGGAGCTGGGGGTGCGCTGACCCCCTGCCTCTGACCGAGCGAGCTTCGATCACCTCCATCCTGTCTAACAACCGTAACAGGCCATGGAGAGCATATTTAGCCCACATGAATCAGAGTTAAAGAATAATGCCCAGAACATGTTCCATGCTGGTGGATGGGAGTAGCTGGGACAGAATTGGAAACAATCGGAAGCGTTCTGCCTTCCCGGAAAGGAAAACCCCTGTGACAAAGCTTCGCAGTGTGTGTTAGAGCATAGACCAACTACTAAATGAGTGCTACCATGCTCTGAACCCCACGTGGGGTGGAAGGAATGAACGTGAAGTAGTCCCTTCCGAAATGTGCGGCATGCCCAAGCCCAAGCCCAAGGGAACACAAACTAGAGAAAGTGACAACAGGCAACCAGATATGAGAACAACACCCCCCTCTGTGCCTACCTAAGTATAAGGACGTAAGCAGTAATGACGAGACCACAGCTCGCAAATGAACCAGATGACGACCCTAACCCTAGTGTATGTAGTGAGTGGCCTGAGTAACCTGCAGCGCAAAGACAGGTGACTATAACTGAATACTCAGGGCTAATGTACCCACACACCATGGTGCGTAGTCATACAGGTGTAATGAAATGAATGTGCATCGTATGACGTATGGTATTTGGGCGAGAAGATTGTGGTCAACAATCATTTAAAAATGAAACCTCAGCCCTTATGGATCTGTAGACGTGACAGATCCTGAGATGTGAGAATTAGCTAACTAAACCCAGGTATACGAAGAAACCTGAACAAAAGGTACTATGAGACATGGAAACAAAACAAAGATGAAATTACTATTGGTGTATGCCGTAACTGTATGGCACCGATATGCTATAACAGAACATGCTATGACAGAAACACGCTATGGCAGAAACCACTATGACATGACCGCTGTGACATGACCGCTATGACAGAAACACGCTATGACAGAAACCGCTATGAAATGACTGTTATGACATGACCGCTATGACAGAAATATGCTATGACAGAAACCACTATGACAGAAACATGCTATGACAGAACACGCTACGACAGAACCACTATGACAGAAACACTATGATGGTACATGATGGGAATGAACACGCTATGACAGAATACACTATGACTGAACCGCTATGACAGGACATGCTATGACAGGGCACGCTACAACAGAAACACGCTACGACAGAAAATGCTATGACAGAACATGCTATGACAGAACAGTTATGATGTTACATGATATGACTGAACACGCTATGACCAAATGCGATATGACTGAACCGCTATGACAGAACACGCTACAAAAGGACACGCTACAACAGAACATGCTATGACAGAACATGCTACGACAGAACATGCTATGACAGAACATGCGATGACAGAACCGCTATGACAGAACTGCTATGATGGTACATGCTATGACCTAACACGCTGTGACAGAACATGCTACGACAGAACACGTTGCTACAGCACCGCTACAACAGAACCCTTATGACAGAACATGCTATGACAGAACACGCTGCAACATCACCACTACGACAGAACATGCTATGACAGAATATGCTATGACAGAACAAGCTTTGACAGAATCACTATGACAGAATCACTATGACAGAACCGCTGTGACAGAATCGCTATGACAGAACATGCTAAACTGCTATGAGGCATGGAATCATGAGATGACCCCATGGGAGCGGAGCTACCCCACCAACCAGCCCTCCCTTCTCTGTACTTGCCCTCAGTGACTCCTCCCCCCGAAGCTTGCAGGAAGAGATGCTGCAACAGACCTCACGAGTGCTGACCAATAAACCTGCTGTTCTGCACCCCCCTGTGATTTGTAACCCCAAGTAGCCTGGACTATTAAGCAAATCTCAAGTGGCTTGCTCTCCTGGCTTACTTCCATGCCAGGATAGGTGGCATGCTGTACTGCGAGTGCCCCCCCATGCTGCCCGGCATGAGTACCAGGAGAAGTGAGCGGGCAAGTGGGCGTCCCCCCCTCGATGATGCTGGCGTGAGCCTGGGAGAAGTGGTGGGCATCCCCCTGAATGAAGCCTGGCGTGAACCCGACAGAAGTGGCGGCAGGTTGGCGGGGGGCCCCCCGACTGAAGCCTGGCATGAGCACTGGGAGAAGAACCACCACAACTCCTGCAGCCGACCGCCGCTCTGTAACCAAACAAGAAGTGACGCAGCCACCTGGAAATGATGTGCGCAGGCTGTACCCATGGAGACGATCCGACATAGAATCAGAGATAGGAGGAGGGATATATACCCCCCCAGACTCCTCCTACAAATGCAGACTAGCCTCCAGCCAGCCTTCTTACTTGTCATGTGGAAAGATTCTCCCACCTGAGCTGTGCATCTCTGCAGCTCCTTCAGAGTTACCATGGGCCTCTTGGCTGCTTCTCTGATTAATGTTCTTCTTGCCCGGCCTGTCAGTTTAGGTGGACGGCCATGTTTTGGTAGGTTTTCAGTTGTGCCATACCGTTTCCAATTTTGGATGATGGATGGAATAGTGCTCTGTGAGATGTTTAAAGCTTGGGATATATTTTTATAACCTAACCCTGCTTTAAACTTCTCCACAATTTTATCCCTGACCTGTCTGTTGTTCCTTGTCCTTCATGATGCTTTTTGTTCACTAAGCTCTGAGGGCTTCACAGAACAACTGTATTAATACTGAGATTAAATTACACACAGGTGAACTCTGTTTACTAATTACTTATTTACTAATTTAATTACCAATTTACTTCTGAAGGCAATTGTTTTTACTAAATTTTAGTTAGGGATATGCCACACTTTTCACATATTTATTTGTAAAAAAAAAAAATTGAAAATTATTTATCATTTTCCTTCCACTTTACAATTATGTGCCCCTTTGTGTTGGTCTATCACATAAAATCCCAATAAAATACATTCACATTTTTGGTTGCAACATGACAAAGTGTGCAAAATATCAAGGGGTATGAATACTTTTCAAGGCTCTGTATATATTGTATATAGTGTGCTGAGCTGTGATCAATCTATTAAATGTACAGAAATTATGAATGTAACGATAAGGAATACAAGATAAAACACCTAGTAAATATTCGGTAGAGGTGTTTTTGTGTTAATATTATTATTAGTTTTTATTTTTAGGTGTTTCTAACTATTAAACACACTGTGAATAATAAAGAGGTCTGCATTGTTGTAGTAGTACAAATTTCTGGTCTGATAGTTTTGCGAAATGTCTAAGATATTATTACAAATAATGTCACCGGCAACTCTACAACTCAACTCAGCAGATTAGCTTGTGTAAGCTTTGTGGTCAAGCACAGAAAAAGTCAGCCTAATGAATGCTACTGCTTTTTTAATTTTTTAATGGAGATTGGCAGTGGTTTTAAAGTGTTAATTTTAAGGACATGTACAAAAAAACCTGTCTAGGCAGCAGAAAATTCTGTTTGCAGTTACATGCACTTAAACTGTGTACTGGCATCACGTTCAATTAGATTGGCAAGGGAGCAACTATGCAGGTGACAATAACTTTTTGCAATTAAATGTGAATACAAAGATTGTATATATACAGTATTTTAGGAAACTCTATATGATTGCTTGACAGTATTATTTTTTATTTGAGAAACTACCTTTGAGATGGAGATTAGAGAGGAAATGAGCCTCTTACCATTTTAATTGTTTTATTATGAAACACATATTGACAGTCCTGGGCAGTTATGTTAAAAGTGTTATCTTTGTGTCAAGTACAGAAAAAAGCAGCCTGACAGGGTGAGTTAACAAATTCTCTAAGTGCCTATTGTAAGTCTGAGAGCAAAATCCTGATACAGATAGACAAGAGCAGCAGTCTCCTTCTACCACTCCCCTACAGTGTTACTATAAGTGAAAATGAAGAACTCCAACCGTCCAACCTTCCTAAATTTTGTGATATTGTTCAAGGATTTCAACAGAATCTCAACACCCTTCAGATCTGAGCAGTGTTCAGTAATTGAGTGCAGGAACTCTGGTTCCGACACTCTGCTCCACACCTTTGCACATCTTGCCTAGTGAAGCGATCTCCTGCCCAATGCATGTGAGCATAGATCCAGCAACATCACCGCACAGAGGTAATTGTTCTCTGCATCTGCTAATAACATTGACCACAAATCATACAGTATTCAGCTAGGGAAAATAACACTGGCCATCAATGCCATGGGGGGGTGGGTGGGGGGGGGCTTGGGGGATAACACTAACGAACAAAGCTATTCAAGGCGGAGAAATACCAACAGCCACCTCCAGTGCTTTTTACAGGGTGGAAGAAATATCACTAAACACCAATAATTTTCGGGGGGGGGGGTGCATACTGGAGAGATTTACCACTGACCACTAATGCTTTTCAGGGTGGAGAAATGCCTCTGACCACAAATACTTTTTTTGTGTGTGTGTGTTTGGGGGGGGGGGGGGGGGGTGAATGCAGGGAGATACCATTGACCATCAATGTTTTTAAAGGGAAAACCACTGCTGACCACCAACACTTTTTTTTGGAGGGGGGGAGTGGGGAAAACTACCTCTTACTACCAATATTTTTTAAGGGCAGGGAGGGGGGAAAACAACCACTGACATCAATGACTATGATTTTAACAGGGATGAGGAGGACCTCCACTGACCGCCAATGTCTAGGGAGGGGGGAATTGAGCTATTTAACTGGTCAGCAATGCCTGTGAAGGAGGACCCATTCAAGGCAGAGCAGTCAGTTGTGGTGCATTTAATTAATTAATTAATGCGTTAATGTGAGTCATGTTGTGGCTGCCGGCACACCGCAGTGGATCAAAAAATCATATATGTACCACGTTGCATTGGGAAGGTGTGTTTTCATTTACAATGAAAGGCACAACAGTACACCAATGCACATAATGCGTGTTATCACACTGCCTTGGACCTTTACACTCTATATCTTGTGCTATGTGTTCAACAATTGATCACTGCATTGTATACAGTGGGGAAAATAATTATTTGATCCCCCGCAGAGTTTGTAAGTTTGCCCACTTAGGCTTCTTTCACATGGGCGGCTGTTCTGCCGCTGTTAAAAGCATGTTTTGTTATTTTGAAATTCAAAGACCCCAGGCACAGCGATCACTTGCAGTGGTACATTGCGATTAGCTGCGTTTACTTGCGTTTACATGCGGCTGTGTTTAACTGCGTGTAGCTGCGTTGGGACATTCTTGTCATTTCTGATTTGCTTTCTGTTGTTTTTCTTTCCTTTTTTTGTTTTTCTGCTGCTATCTGCAGGAGAAATAGTACACTGCGATTACCTGCAGTTATGTACAGATAGCTGCAATAAATCGGTCCTGGATGCAGTCAAATTTATTTTTTCTAACCGCCCAAAACACCATGTAATGAAACTGTTGCTAACTGCAGTGTGTGAATGGGGCCATAGGAAAGCATTGTCTGAGTTTAGCTGCGGTAGATAACTTGTTCTATCCGCAGCTAAAAGCTGAATTCTATCCGTGCGTGTGAAAGGGGTCTTACAAAGAAATGAAGGGTCTATAATTTTTATCATAGATGTATTTTGAATGATAAAGACAGAGTATCAACCACAATCCAGAAAAATCACATGATACAAATGTTATAAATTGAGTTGCAGTTCAGTGAGTAAAATAAGTATTTGATCCCCAAGTAACACGTGACTTAGTACTTGGTGGAAAAATCGTTGTTGGCAAGCACAGAGGTAGGATGTTTCTTGCAGTTGGTTACCAGGTTTGCACACATCTCAGGAGGTATTTTGGTCCACTCTTCTTTACAGATCTTCTCTAAAACCTTAAGGTTTCCTGGCTGTTGCTTGGCAACTCGAAGTTTCAGCTCCCTCCATAAATTTTCTATAGGATTACGGTCTGGAGACTGGCTAGGCCACTCCATGACCTTAATGTGCTTTTTCTTGAGCCACTCCTTTGTTGCCTTTGTGGTATGTTTTGGGTCATTGTCATGCTGGAAGACCCATCCACGACCTTCAGTGTTCTGGCTGAGGGAAGAAGGTTCTCATCCAAGATTTTACATTACATGGCCCCGTCTATTGGCCCCTCAATGCAGCAAAGTCCGACTGTACCTTTAGCAGAGAAACAGTCCCAAAGTATAATGTTTCCACCTCTGTGCTAACTGTAGGGATGTTCTTAGGGTCATAGTCAGCATTTTTCTTCCTTCAACACGGTGAGGCGAGTTAATGCCAAAAAGCTCAATTTTGGTCTCATCCGATCACAACACTTTCTCACAATCCTTCTCTGAATCATTTAGGTGTTCATTGGCAAACTTCAGATGGGCCTGTACCTGTGCCTTCTTGAGGAGGGTGACCTTGTGGGTGCTGCAGGATTTAAATCCATGGCGGCATATTGTGTTACCAATGGTTTGTTTGGTGACTGCGGCCCCAACTGCCTTGAGATCATACACAAGCTCCTCCCCTGTAGTTTTGGGCTCACTTTTCTCATGCTTTTCCTTACTCCATGAGGTGAAATCCTGCATGGAGCTCCAGACCGAGGGTGATTGATAGTTATTTGGTATACCTACCATTTGTGAATAGTCGCTCCAACAGTTGTGTCCTCACCAAACTTCTTGCTGATGGTCTACCTCATTCCAGCTTTGTGCAGTTCTACAATCTTGTCCCTGATGTCCTTTGACAGCTCTTTGGTCTTGCCCATGATGGTGAGGTGTGAATGGAAGAAGGATTTTGTGGACAGGTGTCTTTTGTAAGCTGTACATTACATATTACTGACTGCTGCACTATATATGCTATGGTTTATGTTATATAGTCTTGACTGCTGCACTCTGTAAGCTGTGCTGTAAATTACATACTCCCTGGTTCTTCTTTAACCACTTGCTATCCAGTGCATTTTTTTTAATTTTTCACACACATGTGAAAATTGGCATCTTTTGCTAGGAAATCACTTTGAACCCCCAAATATTATGTACTGTCTGAAATCAGAGGCTGGATCATTGGATCACTTTACAGAGAGCGGTATAGCAGTGGCCAGCAGGAATTCAGGAGGCACTCCTGCTGCCTCCTGATGCCTGTTTTTTTTTCTGTTTTTACCACTACCTGACCACCTGTGTGAAAGAGCCCAGTAAAGTCTTGCTATACATGTGTTTTTTTTAAAAAAATTGATGTTCAACTGATGAGAGTCTCATGAAGCAGTCTTAACAATCTAGTACATATGGCAGCAAAACAGGTTATAGTGGCCTGGATGATTATCTCTAAGCAACCATCTCAAAGTAACTCAACCCACTGTATATTCGACTGTTTCATTCATTCCTAGTTTCAAATTTCCAAACTTCTATCTAATTTAAATTATAAAACAAACACATTTAAAGTCTTCTAATAAGTCAAAATTCTTTAAAAAAAAATATATTTGACATAAAGCCTAACTTAAAGTCTAAACAAGATTTCTTATCCTAAAGCTCTTAAAGCTCCTGAGTAAGACTGCCAATTAAAGTGATATTTTGGATGAAGAGATAGTCATGAATTTGAAAGAAGAGTCAGAAAGACGAAATGTAATCAATCGTTTGCCATTGTTGTAGGAAGCAGGGAAAATAGACTGCTCACATAGGTCAAGAGGCATTTATCTGTCTTCAACTTGTGCTGTGTCTCTAGGACTGACTGCCCTCTGTTCCCATGGCAACCTGTTATGTTAAACTCTATGGCCTTGAGTTAAAATAATCTCAGAATGACAAAGTAATATGTAAATTGCATTAGGGGCTGTGAATATGATTTGTGATTTTAATAGGTTAAGTGAGCCATGCACTTTTAAATGTTATGATCTATGTTAATAGCATTGGCTACCAGCTTATTAATGCATGATTCTGTTTACCCAAAATCCTTGCTTTTGCATTTTTAAATACCTTAATCAAAAAGTATTAAATAAGCAAAGAGTAGGGTGGCACAAATCCAAACAATTTAATACCACAATTTCTACACAAGACACATTTATATCTGTGCTAAATGATCCACCTAAAGTACTTATCAGTGTATTAAAAGGTTTCTCCAATCATCTGAAGATTGTTCTTTTTAACAGCTAAGCTGTCTCCGGTGCAAGTCATAGCTTTCACCAGTAGCCATGGTTCATTTCGCACAGCTCATTTTTTCCATGTATTTTTGTGACTGGCTTCTCAGATGGCTGTGAAATATTCTTACTGGCAGACAGCTAATAATATAGCTAATCACAAAGTTAAAAGAGAACTGCTTTTACAAAAGTACCGTGTCTAGTTTTTAAATGACAAATTAACTAATAGCAAAAAAAAGATGCAGACTACAAAGAAAAAATCACTTGACTAAATAAACAACATTTAATATTTATGGCTCTATATACATTGTGCTGTTTGGGGGTTAAAAGGGCAGCTGTGTAGCAGGACAATAACATAAAAAACATTAAATCCTTGCCAGCACTGCCAAATGGAGTGATCCCCTGTCTGACCAGGCTTGCATAGCTCTTACATAATCAGCTGGTTCAAGGTTTCAATTCCCCGCATGGTGGGTTACCAAATTTTAAAGAACCTATAATCAGGGGTATGTCCGGATGTGAACGGAGGCGGAAGTGTTGGAGAGGAGCTCCTTGAAACCATCCTTAGCCATCCGTGTAGTTAAACACAAAAATCCAACCAGATTACCTGCCTGTCGGGTTTCTTTATTCCATCTGCTGCTGCTTGTGCTTGTATTATAAGGGTCTGGCTCGTGATCTTCCAGGGAGCCATCGATCCTCCATAACCATGGCCGCCGTCATCTTCCAGTACCATATCCTGCTGGAAGGAGCCGTTCCTGGCCTGGTAGAGAGGTAGGGGATCCATCTCATCATCCGGCCTACCCCTCCAGGTGCTTGGCGGAGCCCGATGATCCATGGGGCCGATGTAGCCATTTGTTGTGGCTGCAGCCTAGTGCGGCCTAGTGCGGCCTAGTGAAGCCTGCTGCCCACCGCATTTTCCTATGCTGCCATTTTCCTATGCCGGAAGAGCGCCGCGGCCGACCTGAACTGAAATTGGGAGCGCGGACGCGGCCGTGCACATACACCCCACCATCCCTCCTGCTGAAATGGCTCGGTCATCCGGAGGAGACTGCCTGTGTGGGCTGGCTGAGGAGTCCTGAGGACCAGCACCCTCATCACGCTCCTGCCTCCATCCCGGCTCGCTGGGCCTTCCTGCATGGTGCTCCCGGCCAGCCCTTCCCACTAGACTGTCATTACCTGTGAGTTTAGCGGTGGGGTTGCTGGCGACTACTATCCACCTCTCTGGCCTGCGGTCTACCCCTAGTACCCTCCTGACTGCTGTTCTGGGCCCTGAGAACTGCCCACTGTTGAGACTGTGAACCTGAGGCCTGTGCTGCATCGCTGCCCTGGTGAGTGCCTCTGTGGTGAACACTATCAGTGACTAACTGGCTGTTGTGTGGCTGTGAGGGGCTCTCTCCTATCACATTTTTGACTATAGCTGAAGGCTGACTATTCCCCTGCTCTTTTCTATCAACCTCTTGCCCCCAGATTCATGGACCCTAAGCACCGGCCCAAAAACCATCCACGCCAGGCTGCCCGGCCCCTGCATCGTATACACAGCCTGACCCTTCTTTCATACTGAGGCTGCAGGCCCTGCTAACAGAATTAGCTATGGAGCCTGAGGCTTCACCGAGTGCGACTCTCCCTGCCCCACCCTCCCAGGACAGCACTGCAGTGATCCTGGCTGTCATTGAACAAAGCAAAACCTCCATGCTGGTGAGAATAGACCGCCTTGCTAAAGAATGTAATCTCATTAGAAATGACCTCAATAAGATCAGGGGCAGGCTGACTGAATCAGAATCCAGAATTTCTGCCACCGAAGATCTTACAGCTACCCACTCCAATACCATAGCAGACTTGCAACGCACAGTACAACTGCTTGTTGCTAAATCCGATGACACAGAAAACAGGGCGAGACACAACAATGTTGGAGTCCTAGGTCTCCCGGAGGGGGAGAAGGGTGACTGTCCGGCATAGTTTGCGGAAGAATTGTTCAAAAAACTGCTGGACCTTGTGGATATCTCCCCGACCTATGTAGTTGAGCGTGCCCACCGTGTACCCACGGGACACATTATTCCTGGTACGAATCCCCGACCCTTCTTGGTTTGCTTCCTCAACTTCAGGGACTGCGACAGGATCCTTTCCGCAGCTCGCGAACACCCCTCGCTTTTATACGGCAACTCCTCAATCCAATAGTTTACAGATTTCTCAGCCGACCTGCTGCGCAAGAGGAAGTCCTTCAATGATGTCTGTAAGCGCCTACGTGAAAAGGACATTAAATATAGCATGTTGTATTCCAGCCGTCTCCGGGTCCCTCACAATGGCTCAGGTTCTTCGACTCTCCGACTGATGCAGACGACTGGCTAAATGGCCTGCGGTGAGCATCAGATGCTATCCCTCACTACAAGTTGCTCCCTGAAAGTTTTCATAAAGTTTTGGATAAAAGATTCTTTCTTCCGGATGCAGGCCCCGGGGGGTTGTTTGTCCAGTTATCAGTCTGTTGTATAGCTCCTTAGGTCACCTAAAGTTGTTTCTATTTGACTCCTGAGCCCCCCACACAGGACTTACCCGTTATTTTAAGTGGGAGACAGATCTACCCCCGGGAGCTGGTATGTTTAACCCCCGACTGCGATTTTTCTCTTGCTAAAGCCATTGGACCTCGTTGGACATAACTCACTGAAGTATCTAACCCCCCCAGTTTTTCTTTTTGCCTTTTTTTCTTACACCAATTGAAGAGGCATCAGCGGCACTGAATCGCCGCACTTTGGAACTTTTTCACAGAAGTCTGAAGTTCTAAGAGTTTTGAGTTCAGTTTTTGGGTATTAAACTGGCCATAGTTCTAGTTATCTGTTTTTTATTTTTTCTCTTTTAGGGGTACTTCATAGTCAGTAGGGAGTATTCAGGTTACTGTTTTTCTTTTTTTTTTTCTTCCTTTTTGCACGCTCTATATCCACTGACTGATGCATATATATCATGTGTTCTCTCAATGCTCACCATGCCCAGTGCAAAATTTGTTTTCCTCTGCATTCTCCCTTGGTCTCAAGGGGGCCATTCCCCCACACGTAGGTATCATTATGCTGTATTATAATTTGTTATTGCCTTCATGGAGTTAAAGCTGATAACATGGAATGTACGGGTTCTAAACGACAAGGTAAAAAGGGCATTAATGTTCAAATACCTAAATAGTTATAGACCCCATATCTTGTTCCTTCAGGAGACCCATCTCCTGGGGAATAAGATCCTGGTGCTAAGTAGACCCTGGGTACGGCAATCATTTCATGCAACGTACTCCAGTTATGCCAGGGGAGTGGCCATCTTATTGAACAAATCCCTTGCATATAAGGTCCTACATCTACAAACTGATCTGGAGGGCCGATTCATAAGCCTCTTACTGGAGATCAGAGCGGTGGTCTATGCTTTAGTAAATGTATATATTCCTCCTCCTTTTAACCAATGGGTCCTCTACAAGTTATATGAGCATTTAGCTACCATACAATTCTCCATACTATACATAGCTGGAGACTTTAATTCCATTTTGGATCCGTCCCTGAACTCATCCAATCCAAATAGGGTGTTTTCACCAGACCTACTTCAATGGGCACAAGCACTTAATTACACTGAAATCTGGAGATGGAAGCACCAAACCACTAGAGCTTATTCCTTTCACTCCACCACTCATAATCAAGCTCCAGAATCAACCTGGTCTTTGGTAACACCTGTGCCCTGGCAGCGGTGAGGGGGGTCTCGTACTTGCCTGCACAGGTAGTCTGGGACGACATTAAGGCCAACACCAGGGGAGAATACATTTCAGCTATCAAAGCGGTTCGTTCTGAGATGTCCTGTCAGCTCCAGGCACTTGAGGAGGGAGAGGCTAAGGCAGCGGAGGCTTTTTTTGGCTCCCCGACTTTAGTTTACTTCAGCCAGCTAGCTGAGGCAAGAAGAGCATTGTCACTACATCTTGCCTCGGCCACACATCTGAATTTAAACTCTCTGGCAGGGAGGATCTTTGAGTCCAGAGACAAAAATAGCAAACTTGTAGCGAATTTAGTTGCGGACTCTAAACTGCAGACAGTGGTGGAAATTTGTGGTTCGGATGGTCAGGTGATCGCTACTCCCGAGCTAATTTTGGATCAATTCAGATCCTTCTATGAAAAATTATATAAGGCAGTCCCTGGCTGGCCTGAAGACCGGCATAGGGAGTTTTTACATTCCCCACATCTACCCACTCTTTCGCAGGAGAATCTTGAATTTTTAGACAAAGATTTTACCACCAAGGAGATAGAGGCAGCGATTTGCTCATTCCCCAGTGGCAAAACACCGGGACCAGATGGCCTACCTGGTGAGTGGTACAGAATGTATGCCTCATTAATTGCACCAAAACTGTTGAAGGTCTTCTCTGAAAGGCACACATAGTCCTCATCCCTAAGCTCGGCAAAGACATATCGCTCTGTACTTCCTATAGGCCGATCTCCCTGCTAAATTACGACCTCAAGATCTTGAAAAAATATTTGCGGGGGGGCGTGTCCGGACGTGAAACAGGGAGGACGTGTTTCTGCACAGCTCCACATATCCAGCCACAATCTATTGCCATCCTCTGCTTGTTTTGCCCAGGTGAACCTCCGGAGCCCTTCTTTCCATCCCTGGGCACCTTGCACCACAGCCCCAGGGATTATTGCAGAGTTTGGCCACCATCGGTATTGCCGGGCCTACAATCAGCTCCGCACTATCAAGACTCTCCGCCAGGCTTTCCCAACATTCGAGGTCACCCGGAGGACAGGCCGCGGTTCTGGTCTAGCATCGGAGGCGGCGGCCATCTTGCTACACCCGGCCGCAGGGGATACACTCAATCCTGATCCACCAGGCCAGCCTGGACATCCCACAACCTCAGGAGTTTATCCCCTTGCCGCTCACCACCCGCATCATTCATGGATCCTTCTCCCCAGCGGCCTGCAGGTAGAGTACAAGCTCAGGCCCAGTATATGGTGGCCATCTTGCTCCACTCAAAACAGTAACAACACTGATTTGCGGCCTGAGGATCCTCCTGTCACCTCTGTGCCTGATTACTGTGACCGAATGGGCAACAGACACTTTATCTCAGCCCAGCAGCCGCTACTATACCCAGCACATGATCAGTGCCCATCTCTGCTACATATGAAGGATGCCATTTAAATGAGCTCTGGGCCCGTCTGCTCGCCGAGACCCCCGAATTACTACCTTAGCCACTTATAGCCCCGGGGGTAAGCCTGACCAACCTCTTTACTTCTTAGACACCCCATGGGCAAAGTTGGCCAGCAGCAGCGAAACTACAAGTCGCTGTTTGGATCGAACATGGAACGTTTCGTTACTAGGCCGCTAACTGTGGTTTTGAATAACTCCATAGATCCTTTTGCCACTATGGATCCATTCCTAGGTAGGGAGAATGCTGTAAACCCTCCACTGGCTGACACCCAGAATTCAGACCCTGTTACTTCCTCTCCACATATGATCCTCACCCCAGAAATCTTAGATGCCAAGCTGGACCCTAAACTGCAACTCTTGCTTCAACAAATCACGTGCAACGTTTCAGCAGAGGTGAATAAGCTAGCCACAGACCTGAGAGGGGAAATAAATCAAATTGGGGAGCGTACAGATACGCTATAAACTATGTGCAAGCTATTGAGGAGGAATATCACAATTTACGTTTTTCAGTCTCCCAACTTCAACTACAGCAGGAAGACTTGGAAAACCGTGAAAGAAGGCAGAACTTGCGCTTCAGAGGTATCCCTGAAACAATGGGGGACCCTGACCTACGCACCTATCTCTTAGGTCTTTTTAACACCCTGGCCCCCACGGTGGTGGATATAGACTGGCGCTTAGATAGAGCCCACCGTTCCCTGGGCCCAAAACCTCAGAGCTAGATCCAGAGATGTTATAGTGCGGTTTCACTTTTTTGAAAGCAAAGAGGCACTAATCCTGGCTATGCGTAATAAATCCCAACTTGTATATAAAGGGGCAAAACTGCAGATTTTTAGTGATCTCTCTCCCATTACCCTTGCTAAACGAAGAAATCTGCGCCCAATCACCTCTCATTTACAAAATCATAAAACTCCATACTACTGGGGATTTCCTTTCCGCCTTACTGTATCCAAAGAAGGAGTTCAGTATACCATGCGGGAACTGCAGGAGGGCGAAGCATTCTTGAAAAATCTTGGTGTACCTCCTCTTCCAGAAGATTTGATTCCTCCTGCCGCCCAGGCTCGTCCACCTCCTACTACTCCCAACCGCATCTGGACCCCTGTGAGGGGTAAATCCAGGAAACATCTTACTACACCTCAGCATCCACGTACCTCTAAGCAACCTCCTTGATCCTTTTTTCTACATCCCTCCTTGGATCCATATTTCATTGATCTTTACCTTTTTCGTTTCTCCATAGTTCAAGAGAAACGAAAGAAGCTGCTCTGGTCTTACAAAGTTTTATGCCTACCCTTTTTCCTGTTCGGGGTAGAAGTTTTCACTAACCCATGGGGTATTGTTGTTGTAATCAGTAGTCTTATTTGGTCATTGTACATTGTACCTCAGTTGACAGTTGTTCCTGTTTAATTGCTGATCTTCCACCTACACTAGTAACAGGCCTCCTACTGATATTAGACGCTACCGAAGTCATAAGGCGAGCAGTCGGACCTTTTCGTCTCTCTACTCAAAATCCCCTGATGGAAGTCCACACTTGTCCCTACCTGGTCCTGGGCTATATTCAGGACCTCCCGAGATGCGATTGCCTCATAGGTCTACAAAAACTTAAGTTCTATTTTTCATTTTTTTAAATCTTTTTTTCTTGTCTGTTTTTATTCACATGTCCATGTTCATGGGCCAGCTCTGTAGGTTTAAATTGCAATGTCCTTGTTTTTCTAACCTAATACAGTTTCTTTACAGGATGTATCTGTTGATACTTAGGTAACAAAGGGTTGTTACTACCAGCAGTATTTATAAACAGCTCTGCATTTATTTTTATGTTTACTACCAGCAGTATTTATAAACAGCTCTGCATTTATTTTTCTGTTTTCTATGGTTTGTTTTTTCCTATATTTAATATGTTTACACAAGCTTATCTGATTGATCTGCATCCATGGCTTTGAGGATTGTCTCCTATAATGTGAAGGGTCTAGGTTCCATTCATAAGCGTTGGATGGCCCTGAAGGATTTCAGGGCCCTGGGCGCAGACGTGGTAATGATCCAGGAGACTCACTTTCGGGCAGGTGGTTCATTCAAATTTGCCTCGAAATTTTACCCCACCTCCTTCCTTGCCTCTGATACCACAGGCAAGGTGGGAGTAGCAATTCTGATTAAGAAGTCATGCCCTATTAGGGTTAAAAACTCCCATGCTGATCCTCGTGGGAGATTCCTCATTCTAGACTGTGAATGTATGACCACTTCCTTTACCCTTGTCAACCTCTATGCCCCCAATACAGGTCAGATTGACTTTCTTAACAAACTTTTTGATTCCCCTCAATACTGGTCACAACCTTTTATGGTCATTGATGGGGACTTTAATCTGGTTATGTCACCCACTAGAGACATACAAACTCTCCTTAATACTACACCTTCTAAATAGATTATATTCCAAGCCAATTCTTTCCGCAAATGTATTAGATCTCGACAGCTTTTTGACTCATGGAGGATTAAGCACACCTCTGCTAGGCAGTTCACATTTTATTCTCCAGCTCATAAAATGTACTCATGTCTTGATCACTTATTTCGGCCCCACTTATCCCCTACGTAGTCGAGTCTGACATATCACCCATTACATGATCAGACCATGCTCCCATCATGTTAGACCTTTTACTCTCTCAGGCCTTCACCAGATCTTGTCATTGGCGTCTTAATGATCACCTCTTACAATCTGAAGTTTCACATTCCATTTTAGCAAAAGGTCTAGAGGATTTTTTTCAGCTCAACATAGGGTCGGTTTCTAGATTTTCTACGCTGTGGGAGGCGCACAAGGTGGTCTTTCGTGGTGCCTGCATAGCTGAGGGCTCTCGGTTGAAGAAAGACAGAAATAGACTTATACAGTCTCTGGCTTTTGTGTGGTCCCACGGTGATGAAACTGTGAAAGGTCACTTCCCTCAGAGAACAAATCAAATTAATACAGCTTGGCAAGGCAGCTAGATCCTTACTCTGGACGAAACAAAAATTTTACGAATACTCGAATAAACCCCATAGGATGTTAGTTAATAAACTATACCCACATCCATTCAATTCATCTCCTGACTTCCTTTTCCAAGCCGACGGCTCTAGAACACACTGCCCCGTTAGATGTCAAAAACTTTTGGTGAATTTTACCATAAATTGTATAATTGTCTGACTCCGGAGAATCATTTCAACTTTACCCAAGGAAAATTTGAGACGTTTTTCTCTAACATAAAACTCCCAAAACTATCTTCAGCGGATTTGGCTAGCTTGAATGCAGCTATAATGACTGAAGAACTTTTGACTATAATTAAGGGCCTCCCACTACACAAATCACCTGGCCCTGACGGCCTGCCCTATTTTTACTACAAAACCTTCAAAAAGCTAGATCCTTACTCTGGACGAAACAAAAATTTTACGAATACTCGAATAAACCCCATAGGATGTTAGTTAATAAACTATACCCACATCCATTCAATTCATCTCCTGACTTCCTTTTCCAAGCCGACGGCTCTAGAACACACTGCCCCGTTAGATGTCAAAAACTTTTGGTGAATTTTACCATAAATTGTATAATTTTCTGACTCCGGAGAATCATTTCAACTTTACCCAAGGAAAATTTGAGACGTTTTTCTCTAACATAAAACTCCCAAAACTATCTTCAGCGGATTTGGCTAGCTTGAATGCAGCTATAATGACTGAAGAAGTTTTGACTATAATTAAGGGCCTCCCACTACACAAATCACTTGGCCCTGACGGCCTGCCCTATTTTTACTACAAAACCTTCTTTGATAATTTGTCTCCTCACATGCTGACATTATATGACTCCTTGCTCAAGGAAATATCACCACACTCACAATTCTCCCACTCATACATTTCAGTCATCCCAAAGCCTGGTAAGGACCCTTCTATCCCAGATAATTACAGACCCATAGCCCTTTTAAATTCTGATTATAAAATATTTACAAAAATCCTTGCATCCAGACTATCTAGACTTATTCTTAAACTGATCCATAGTGATCAGGTGGGCTTTGTCCCTGGCAGGCATGCAGGGGATAACACCCGCCGTACAATAGGTTTGATAGATCTCCTAGACAGGTCTTCCCGTTCGGCATTGGTTCTAAGTTTGGATGCACAAAAGGCCTTTGATAGGCTGAGTTGGCCTTATATATTTGCTACCTTAAAGACATATGGTTTTAATGGCGCTTTTTTAAAAGCTTTAGAGGCCCTTTATTCGACAGTCACATCCCAAGTTCAGATGTCTTCCTTCCTGTCGCCTGGCTTCCCCATGACAAATGGTACTCAGCAGGGGTGTCCCCTTTCACCATTACTTTTTATTGTATGTTTGGAACCTCTGGCCGAGTCCATCTGCACACATCCGGATATTCGTGGGGTGGTGATGCGACAGGGGGAGTATAAATTGTCACTTTTCGCAGGTGACATCCTGCTCACTATTACCAATCCATTAATATCCCTTCCTTCATTAAACAAATTGCTGTCCTCCTTTAGTGCCATTTTTGGTTATAAGATTAACAATTCTAAAACTGAAGCTCTTCCCATACATATCCCACCCTCCATGTTGTCTCAGCTTAAAGATTCATATCCCTACAAATGGTGCACCACCTCCCTCAAATATTTAGGTATCCTTCTTACCCCCTCTTACTATTCTCTTTATCATGTTAATTATCCTCCTCTGGTTTTGGACATTAACAAATCCCTGACGACCTGGACAAAATATCCCTTATCCGTGTTGGATAGGATTACTGTCTTAAAAATGACTATTTTACCCAGGTTATTGTATCACTTTGAAACGTTACCAGTAGCCATACCTTTGTCTCAATTAAAAACATTCCAAAGGAGTTTTCTAAAGTTCATATGGGGTGATAGGGCCCATCGCATTTTGAGTTTGGTGGTATTCGCCCCTAGATCCAGAGGGGGATTGGGCGCCCCGGATATTATTAATTATTATGATGCCTCACATTTGAGGGCTATTGTTTCATGGTCCTCCTTACACGCACCTAATCAGTAGTCAGCAATTGATAAGGGGGTGTTATATCCAGTTCACCCGTGTTCTTTAGTCTGGGGGGCCCTTTCATCCCTGGATCCCTTATTTAAATGACAATGGACTCTTCCAATGAATTTCACTTTGATCATCTGGCATAAATGCCTTAAAGGCTTTGGTCTTGCTTCACCTTGCCCTCCTCTTGTGAATGTGCTATTTAACCCAAGCATACCAGATAGTATGTCCCTGGGCAGGGTTTTCCCATGGCTTAATGGTCCCCTCTTCCAGCTCCGAAACCTGGTCCATCCTATTACGCGGAGATTACATACATTTGATACCCTACATGAGAAATTTGATATACCTCCGCAACTATTTCATTTTTACTTACAGGTTAGACATTTCTTCCACTCCAAATCCTCAACTCTGACTCTTGATAAACCAACTGTTTTTGAGTATTTATGCGCCCAAGGTCCTCATCAATTACATTTAATATCCTCCATGAGTCGACCCCTCTTACCGAGACTACACATCATTACATGAAGAGATGGTCACATTTGATAGGTAGACCCATTTCGGTCCAGGTTTGGGATAGGATCTTGTCCTCTACTTTCAAGTCCTCCAAGTGTGTAACCCAAAAGGAAACATCCATTAAGATTCTCATGTTTTGGTATAAAACCCCCCGATGTCATTCATAAATATGATTCCTCAGTTCCGTCGCGCTGTTGGCGTTGCGGAACTGACACAAGTTCTTTACTTCATATTTTTTGGAACTGTTCTGTGATTCAACCCTTTTGGCGTGATGCTCCTGATACAAAAAGTGATGGATGTGTCCCTTCCGCTTGATCCCTTACATTATCTACTGGGTCTTCCTTTTTCAGGCGTGACCAAAAAAGTTAATCGACTAATTTCCTATATTTTATTAGCTGCTAAAAGGCTCATTCCATTGTGTTGGTTGTCTAATACACCCCCTCCATGGTCTAGGTTCCTTCACCCAGTGGCTGAGATTCGGAGGATGGAATATTTAACGGCCTCTGTACATGATGCTATTCCTCAATTTGATAAAATTTGGGAACTTTGGGATCAATCGGAATATGGGTCCCCTATGCCAATTGTCACATCATGAAATTATATTAATATCATAAAATCCTTGACTATGTTCCCTTTCTCCACCCCTAGTCACTATATATGCCATTTTGGTACCTTCTTGAACCTCTTGTTTCTTATCATTTATCTATTTTTTTTACTTCTGTGAAGACTCTCTGTTTTTGATTTTCAATATTTACCTACGAGTTGTTGTTTCTTCCTCCTTTTTGCCAAGCTGTACAGATCACCCCTGTGCTCTGTATGTATGGACATGATCTACTTGTTTCTTTTATTTCTTTGTTTAATTTCATTATGTTATTTCTTTTTTGTGCTATTTGTGCACTTTTATGTAACAATTTTATATTTGTTCTTTTGTTTGGAAAAAAAAACCCAATAAATATACAATTTTGAAAAAAAGAAAAAATATTTGCGACCAGGTTGCGGACAATTCTACCATCCCTGATTTCCCATGCCAGGGAAATGCCAGGGAAATCAACAGATATAAATTTACGTAGAGTGTTTACACATCTTCAGCTACCTTCCACTGAGTCCTCCACGAGGGTAATGGTAACACTAGACATTGAAAAGGTGTTTGATTCAGTGACATGGCCTTTTATGTCCTCGGCTCTAGAGGTTATGGGTTTTGGAGAAGTATTCCGTAGGTGGATTGAGATTTTATGTAAGGACCCGACAGCGCAGATAAAACTTAATGGTGCTCTGTCAGTACCTTTTTCTCTTGGAAGAGGTACCAGGCAAGACTGTCCGCTGTCACCGGCTTTATTTGCCTTGGTGATGGAACCACTTGCATCGGCCTTCAGACAAGCGGATGGGGTTAGGGCCATACAGGTGGGATCCATAAATGAGAAAGTTGCTTTATATGCAGATGATCTTTTTCTTTTCTTGAGTGACCCTGCTCAGTCCCTCCGAGAGACGCTGACCATTCTTTCAAACTTCACTAGTTGCTGGGGACTCAAGGTAAACTAGGATAAATCCCAAATTTTACCGATATTTAAAGCTGCAAAGGAAGTAGCAGATCCCAACCTCCCCTTACTATGGACAGACAAAATTAAACACCTAGGTATTCACATCTCCACATCTACCTCTGACTATTATACCCTTAACTTAGAACCACTGATACAAATGACGAAGACAAGATTGAAGGCATGGGCACATCTCCCCCTCTCTTTACTCTGGAGGATTAATTTATTTAAGATGAAGCTTCTGCCTGCCTTTCTCTATGCCCTCAGACATGCCCCTGTATGGATCCCCAAAAAAGTATTTCGCCTGATAAACACCATTCTATTATCTTTCCTCTCCATTCCATGTGCCCCTTACCTTCTGGACACATATCTCCGCATAGCCCTCTTTGGTTTAATTGTTAGAATTTGGGTCCATTCCTGACCCTAGTGTATGGGCATGCAAGGGCATCAAATATATTAATCAGATCTGTTTTGAAGGCCGACTACAGACTTTTGACAGGTTGAAACAACAATATAATTTACCTAACTTACATTTGTCTAGATTCCTGCAGCTTAGGCATGCCTTTAACACTCAGTTTGAAAATGCTCAAGTGACCTTTTACACCTCAAATCTGGAGACTCTGCTCAGGGACGAAGCTCTACCTAACCCCTTTCCACCATATATAAAGCGTTACTCCCTAACGTACACACGGGACTAGAGAACCTTAAGACAAAGTAGGTGGTCGATTTCCCTACACTAGACACAGAAGATTGGGAATAAATGTGGGAGTGTCCCTTTTCACAGCTAGAGATAAATTAGTTAAATTTAAAATAGTACATAATGTGTATTACATGCCCGTGCGCCTACACAAAATCTATCCATCAGCGGACTTCATTCACAATTTCTGGAGCTGTCCTCAGATTAAAAATTTTTGGGTCGAGGTAACCAATTTTATTTTGACTGTCACCACTGTTCCTGTGCCATTGTCTGTAGAGGTATGTCTGCCGGGACTTGTGGAACCACTGGCCCCACGCCGGGCAATCAGAACCCTGCTAGGATTATTACTTTACTATGCCCATAAGTCGGTAGTACTCAGATGGAGGGCCTCATTCGCACCCTCATTCAACTTTTGGAAGAAGTTAGTGAACGCGGCTCTGCCACTGTACAAGGCTACCTACCTGTCACGTGGTTGTGCCAAAAAATTCCACAAAATATGGGATATTTGGACAGATTCCCTGTCTACTAATGCAGACTCGATGGATGATTAGTAACATTCTACTAAGTACCGAGAATGGCCCAAGTGACATCTCTGATCTCATAACATCCCTGGGTTGCTCGATCAATAGTTATAGGGAGGGGGGAATGCAAATATGTAACTGTAATGTACACTTTATTTCATAAGTAACTAAAGTAAGCTTTGTAGGGTATATGTGGAATTGGAGGCTTGCTTTGGATATTCTACACAGGTGGTTGAGGGAACAGTGGTTTAGGTATTTTTTATATATCCTTATATATAATGTTTTTTTTTTTTTTTCTTTTTCTCCTCTTAGTTTTGTAGTTGTAGTGACCGAGCCTGGGTATGCCCAATAGGCTCTGTATTGTTTTGTATTTACCTTAAAATTACAATAAAAATAACTAAAAAAAAAAAAAGAACCTATAATCCCCTGCTGGACCTTTCAACTGCAATTAACAGGATTAGAATGGTCAATAATGGGGGTTTTTATGTGCCAGCCCCTTCATTATGAAAGAGTTTCCAAACAGTCTTTGGTCAGTGTGTCTTGGAGTAGTTTAGGGGGAGCTGACTGTGTAGCAATTTTTAGAAGTTATATGGTGCTATACTGTACTATATTGTGCTAAATTACTGTGGATTAAAGTGCCGTGGGCTAGATATTCTTGTGTACCCACCTTGTGTTCACAGAGACACAATTGTACATTTTAGGACCACCTTTCTTTTCTGTCAACAACAAACATAGGTGCTGGTTAGTTGCAATGGGCTAATTGTTTGTGTAGTAAAGCAACATGCACAAAAGCATCATATATTTATCCCATTCTTTTTGTAGCTGCCATTTAATTTAGGCAGGTAGGAGGAGGCAAGAGGGTTCTGCAAGACAAAGCAGTGGTTAGGCCACACCATCTAAAGGCAGGGCATGTTTGCCTTTTCTATGTAGTGGACAGGATGTGCAGGAGGTAATTGAGTGGCAAACAAAGCCTTCCTCTTCTTCTATGTCCCAGGGGTAAAGAAGTTAGTTGCCCTCAACTGCTGCTAATGCCTCCTCCTTTTTTGTGAAATTCATCACAACAATAAGGAGTCAGCATGGTTATTTGATCACATGATCACTGACTTGCCTTTCAACTATTACCCTGCAGGTTATGGTGAGAAGGGAATAAAACAATAAAAAATCCCTCATTCTTTTTTTTTTTCAAAAAGTTTTTATTTAATTTTCAAAAAAAAAAAAATACATTTACAGTATAGTATTGTGTACAGTCAGATTTTGTGGCATGTACAGAGGCGACAAAGAAAGGTACAAACTTAGGTCTAAGTAGGGGAAGGTTTCCAATGTATTTGCCCATATAAGTTGGCTAAAAGAATACATTTGTCAGATCGTAACAATTCCACAATTGATTATAATTAATGGATACCCGGATGGATCCGTTTGGGAAATCCCTACGTAAATTAACTTATGCGATAGTAATATTACAGAGAAGAGAACAAAACCGGGGGGGCAGGGGGAGGTGAGATGGGGGGGGGGAGGCCCTACATAGAATAAGTAAAATAAGAGAATTGGTATGATATAGTGCAGTATATGATTGTCCAGGTTTATATTGTCCCATTAACATTGAGCAGGGTGGTGTCAGAGATTAGAATGGGGTTCCGTTTGAGCTCACTTGAGATGGCATCCGATGAGAGGAGTCGTAGTAGGAGAAGGAGGATAGGCTGAAATTTGTTATTTCCTCCTGTGAGAGAGAGGAGTGCATAAAGGCGTGCCACTTGGAGTGGAAGTGTTCTGAGGCGTTTTTCTGTTTGAAATCCGTGTTTAGGCGGTCTTTGATAAGTAGATGCATGAGATCTCGTTTGATTTGGGTGATAGTTCTTCTTGCGATTAGGAGGCATGTCAAGGACCACACTTTGTGTGAGGTGGCATCTTTCAAGATCATTGTGGGTCCAGCATAGATGTTGGCGGTTTTGGACCATGGCAGGAGTATTGGGTCCCAGTGGCCGAAGATGAGAAGCAAAGGATCCTTGGGTAGTTTAATTAGGGTCACTTCAAAAATGTAGGCCAGAACTTGTTCCCAGAATGTGGATATGTAAGAACAATCCCAAAAACGATGAGCCAGAGATGGTTTCTGGTGGTTGCATAGTGGGCAGAAGGCTTTGCTTTTGTCCGTTTTTGATGATAGGAAAGGCATATAAGCTCTGTGGGCTATTTTCAGCTGTGTTTCTCTCCATATTTCATTGGGTGTTAACTTTTGTACGGTATTGAGTCCATGGAGGATCTTTTCCACTAGGTTTGGGTCAGGGAAGTCTTTGTTCCAGTTTTTAATTGATGATGATGAGAGGGGTAGAGAGGACTTCTTGAGGAGAGGTTTGTATATGTCTGAGATTTTGTATGAGTTATTCGAGATCATTTGGTCTGTAACGTTTGTTTGGAACCTTTTGTTGACTTGTTTGCACGCCTCCCTTAAAAAACTGGTGCATTGACCATAGTAGAAGTTATGTGTTGAGGGTAGAAAGAAGGTTTCCGCAATACTGGCAAAGGGTAATGGTTGACCTGTCCGTATGTTGCAGAGAAGGGAGAATTTAGTTAGGCCTTTCTGTTCCCATGTTTTGAAAGATTTGTGCTCTAAACTCGGCGGAAAAGCCGGATTTCCTTGAATCGGGAGGTGAACCGACACAAAGGGGGATATCTTGAGTATTTTACGGGCTTCTCTCCATGCCACTGCGGTGTCCCTTAATAGGAGATTATGTTGGTAGGGAAGGGGGACTGACTTCCATCTGCAGTGTAGGAGGGCTACTAGTGAGTAAGGATGGGCCATGTCAGATCCCAAAGAGAAATTTGAGTAACGAGAAGACTGCGTTATCCAGTCTAGACTAGTTCTAAGCAAACATGCTAAGTTGTAAATTCTGATATGAGGGAGACTGATGCCCCCTTCGCGTCCGGGAAGATATAGTTTTTTGAGAGCTATACATGGTCGTTTGTTTTGCCATAGGAATTTAGATATAGAGTTATTGAGTGAATTCACATCCTTATGATGGAGAAGTAGTGGGATAGTTTGCATTGGGTATAGTAGTCTTGCAAAACTGACCATTTTCACTAAATGACATCTTCTCAAAAGCGAGAGGGGCAGATCCATCCAGGTATTTAGTTCCCGAGTTATTTTTGACAATAAAGGAGGATAGTTGAGGTGGTATGATGAAGAAGGGAGTTTTCCTATTTTTATTCCCAAGTAGGTGATATGAGATTTAGCAACAGGGAAGATTGATTGCTGGGTCCATTTTGGTAAGGCGTTAGAACCGATGGGTAGAATTTCACTTTTGCTGTAGTTTATACGGAGACCAGAGCACAAGCGAAATTCATCGAATACATTTTTTATGGTAAGCATATCAGAAGTAGGGAGAATATGAGGACGTCATCTGCAAATAGGGAGGTACGTAAGTCATGTGTGCCTATCTTTATGCCATGTAGGGGGGCTATTAATGTTAGATAGCTGGAGAGTGGTTCTAGTGCGATATTGAAGAGGAGCGGGGATAGGGGGCAACCTTGGCGTGTGCCCTTATGGAGGCGGAGTTCTTCTGATAGAAGACCTGCTATCACTAACCTTGCTGTCGGAGCTGTGTACATGGCGGTAATAAGATGGTGGAAGGGACCAGTGAAACCCATTGCTGTCATTGTCAAGGATAACCAGTCGAAAACTGACGTTATCGAAAGCTTTTTCCGCGTCTAACGTGATGATGGCATGATCAGTGTTTGGGGAATGAAGTGCATGTTCGAGGGCTAGCATAACTTTGCGGATGTTAAGGGTGGCAGTTCTTCCCTTAATAAAGCCTGATTGGGCAGGGTGGATTAGAGAAGGCATAATATCTGCTAGCCTAGTGGCAACAATTTTTGAGAGAATTTTCACATCTAGGTTGAGAAGTGATATGGGCCTATATGAGCCCGGTTCCTGGGGGTCTTTGCCCTTTTTTGCCAACAGTTTTATAATGGCTTGGTTCCCTGATTGTAGGTATGGACCTCCTATCCATATATGCTGATAAACTTGGAGAAGAGTGGGTTCTAGGAGGGGTTGTAGGGTTTTGTAAAATTCACTGGTGAAACCATCTGGGCCTGGGGCCTTAGATAGAGTTAGGTAACGGATGGTTGTCGAGAGTTCAGGGAGAGTGATAGGTGCATTAAGGGCTTCTAGTTGTGTTGGGGAAATTTTGGGTAAAATTATTTTTTCGAGAAAAGCACGTGCTTTTTGTGTATCTATGGGATCTGAGGCATAAAGAGTAGAGTAGAATTTTTGCATGACTTTGTTAATTGGAAGTGGAGTGGTGTGGATGGCGCCTGTGTCATCACGTAGAGATGTGATGTGGGTGGGGCGGTATGGTCCTTTGCATAATCTGGATAGGAGTTTTCCTGCTTTGTTTCCAAATTTATGGAATGTAGCATCTAAATAGGCCTTCTTGGTTTTTTCCAGGGTGTTTACCCAAGTGTCAAATTCTCTTTTTGCTACCTGCCATTCAGAGCGTGCAGCTGGGGAGTCTTTAGTGTACAGTTCTCGTTGTGCTTGATGTAGGCGAGAGCTAGCCTCTTTGTATTTAGTTAGGGTGTTGCGTTTGTAGGAGGTTGCATAGGATATGATACGGCCCCTTAGGAATGCTTTACCAGCGTCCCAGAATAGGTTGGGGTCGTGTATGTGTGGGGAGTTGTTTGAGGAGTATTCTGCCCATGCGTCTGAGATATAATGTTTAAAGTCAGTGTTGTTATGCAGGTAGGATGGGAATTGCCATATATTGGGGTGTGGGGGTAGATCTAGGTTGTCTAGTGTCACCTCTATAGGGGCGTGGTCAGAAATGGTTATGTCGTGGATAGTGGAGTTCTGGAGGAAAGGGAGAAGGTTGTCAGAGCCAAAGAAATAGTCTATCCTAGTAAATATTTTGTGTGGATTGGAGTAAAAAGTGAATTCCCTGTCTGCCGGGTGGGAGAGGCGCCATAAATCCTGTAGGTGGATGGAATCCATGGTGTTGGCCAGGGGGGAGGGGGCTGGGGGGTTAGTGCCCTGTTTTGGTCCTTTCGGAGAGGATCTGTCATCTAGCTGATGGAGAGTGTCACTGAAATCTCCTCCGATCAGATGGGGGAGATGCGTGTTGTCTAGAAGCCAACTGGTTAGTTCAGTGTAAAATTTTCTGCCTGGGTTATTGGGGGCGTAAACATTAGTAATTACTAGCTCTTTGGAGCCTATTTTGACGTGAGCCGTGAGTAGACGGCCCTGTGTGTCATTTTTCACAGACAGGACTGAGCAAGGGATGTTCTTGTGTATGAGTAGGAGAACGCCAGCTGCCTCTGAGCCTAGAACAGTGCCTACCCAGAGCTTCTTCATGCGATGAAAGTCTGGGGCTGATAAGTGTGATTCCTGTAGTAGTGCTATGTCGGCTTTGAGCCGTTTGAGATGCCTTAGGATTTTCATTCTCTTTTGGGGGGATCTGAGACCCTTTACGTTCAATGAGATTATTTTCATATTAGGGGTGGTTGAAAGGGGGTATGTGCTGATAGGTTTGGTTTAACATTATGTGTGTGGTATGGTAATGTACCAGCTGTGACCGGGGGCATGATGTTGTTGTATGGGAGGAGAATTAGAACAAAAGTGCACTTGATTTGGTAAGGGCCTTGGAGGAGAGAGGGAGGAGGGGGAGGGGATATAACATATACGGGGAACAACAAACAGGAGAGCATCACAAATAAAACCATTAAAGATGGAAACTTCGCTTTTTTCCGCATGGAGTCACTGTGTAGGTCAACTCCCATGTCAGGACAGTTGCGGTATATCCCCAGAGAGCCCTTGGAATTGAGACAGGTGTTTGTGTAGGCACCAAGGGGTCATAGTCTTGGGTGAAAGGGGAGGTGGGGTGCAGTTAGCCATACACAGTGAGGCCAGGAGGAGGTGAAGAACATATTTCAGAGAAGTAACTTCTAAGATGTAACCTAGAATATTGAAAAACAGCTGTATGTAACAACATTATACATTACGTGTTGTTGAGTGAAAGAAAATATTAGGAACCTGAGGGGGGACAGAGGAATCTGCTGTCCAAAATTTTAAGACCAGAGAGGTAGGATGCCGGTTTCTGTTCAGCGAGGAGTGTAGCGGTGCTGGTCCGGGACCGAGGATCTGAAGCGCTTGGGAGAGTCTTTGCCCGGGCTTCGTTGATCCAGGGAGCGGTTGAGTTGAGAGCCTTTTGAAGGGTTGTGTTGTTGAGCGTTGGGGAACAAAGACCGCATGTAGGCTTCTGCTTCTGAGGGTTCCTGGAAAGAGAGCTGGTCCCCGCTAGGTGTCTTAAGGCGTAGGGTAGCCGGGAAGGCCGGGAAGGCTAGGGTGAATTTGATTTGTTGTTTAAAGAGTTCGGAGCATATCTGTTGAAAGGCCTTGCGTTTCTTGGATTGGACTTCGATGGAATAGTCAGCAAAAATCAGGACCCTCACCCCGTCAATTTGAAGCGAGCGGGTTTGTCTGAATTTTTGGAGGATTAGAGCCTTATCAGCGTAATGCAGATATTTGGCTATGATGGGTCGAGGGTTTTTGCGTTCTTCATTATACGACCCCATCCTGTGAGCGCGTTCCACTGTGCAGGAGCCTGTTAGGCCTAGCGCCTCGGGGATGCATTGAGAGCAGAAGTCCGTTAAGGCAGATGCTTGGAGCGATTCAGGTATCCCCACAAATCGCAGGTTGCTCCTTCTGGATCTGTTTTCCAAATCGTCAAGTTTTTGGATTATGTATTGATTTGTCTTGTCTTGTGCTTGTTCTGTGGCTTGAGCTTGGTACATCTCTTCTTCCATGCTTGATTGGCGATGTTCTAGCTCGTTTAGCCTAGTGTTATGTTCTCCTAGCTGGGCCTTTATCTGTTTCATCCCCGCGTTTACAGCCTTTTCCACTGATACAGATATCATGGGGGACAGAAGGGCTGCCACTGCTTGTGCAATGCGCTCTGTTTTATGGTCCCCGGCAAGCTGTGGAGATGTGGCTAACATGGAGAAGGCCTGGGAGGAGGGTGCTTGAGGAGAGGAGGCTTGAGAGTATGGCTGAGCAGGAGATGCCTGAAGGGATGTGAGTGGAGCTGTGCTTCCACTTACTTCCATCTCCGCCGACTGCTGCTGCTGCGCGCCTGTGTGAGCTTCCGTGTAGGCCGAAGCCGGGGCCTCGATTTGCGGCTGGGCCGGCGGCGCCGTCAGGGCCATATTGGAGCGGGAGCCGAGGACCTCCACGAATCGGTCCATATAGCGGGTGTATGTGCCCAAGGTGGCCGAGGGTGTTGTTTGGCTCCTGGGCAGGTTTTTTAGGCTGATTTAGTGTCCTCAGAGCGGGAGCTGTGAGGAGATGCAGCTACTCCATGCGGCGCCGGAACCAGAAGTAAAAAATCCCTCATTCTAATCAGTATGTAGCACAGTAAAGCCTTCATAAAACAAAAGGTATTCACAGGTCTCATTCCATTTCTGCCTCCTGAATCTCAGCATTCTTTCTAGGAGGGAACTTCTCTTCTGGGACATCCTTCCGTTCCTCCCATTCTCCTGCTCCTGGTTTATTCTCTGTTTGCTAATTTTCATTTCACCTATAGTGGCACTGTACGATGCCTGATTCTTGGCATAGATTGCATATTTTGTTCTGGGTACATGTTCTAGAATAATTTCCTAACATTTCACTTTTTTATGTCTATACTTTTTGCAATTCCTGCAGAAAATACCCATGCCATTAAGAGGCTGAGCCACAGCTCTGTGCCTAAATGAACATACAGAGCAGCAGTTTGGGTGCCCTCAAAGCAGGCTACTTGCTGTGGGAGCACTCAGCTGGAGGGAGGGGCCAGAAGTGCCAGCGAGGGACCCGAGAAGAAGAGGATCTGGGCTGCTCTGTGCAAAACCACTGCACAGAGCAGGTACGTATGACATGTTTGTTATTTTTAAACAAAAAAAAAAAACAAGACTTTAGTATCACTTTAAAGTTTACAACAAACCACTGATTACCAGTCTACATGCCAAACTCATTCTGAAATGTATGCACATATCTGCTAATCAAGCAATACCTTTTAAGAAAAAGGGCAATGTCCTCCACTGGCAAATAGGGCAAGTACATTTTCTTACTACCACAACAACTCTTTCTTTAAATGCAGACCATTCTTCACTCAATCCAAATGCATGTCATTATAGCTCCTCTTAGCCATGAAAAGCAAAGCTTTAGAAATAGGCAACCAACACAACACTGAAGAGCTTCTGAAGAGTGATATCCCCGGGTGACCTCACCCAATATTTACACTCACCCAATGAAAGATAGACATGGGGGTGGGGTCATCTGGTTACATCACTGGGTAAGCCCCGCCCCTACGTTTACCTGTCTTTAGCTGTGTCCCTGGACGGAAGCAGTCGTGTTCAGTGGGCAACTTTTTTTTAAATAAAGGACTTGTCAAAAACTGGTGTTGTGTTTTTATTAACTTTGACTTTTTTTGCTGAATGAGTAGGGCCGTGATCTGGGGCTTCCAGATTCCAATAAGTCACCCGCCACACCCCACAACCACCAGGCCAGGGTTTGTGCCCATCAACATGGGGAGAAGGTAGTGTGGGGGGGCTGAGCCCCTCCTGCCCCAAAGCACCCCCTCTATGTTGAGGGCATGTGGTCTGGTATGGTTCAAGAGGGGGGTGTTCGCTCACCCCCACCCCCCATTTCCTTGCCTGCTGGGCTGCATTTTCGGATAAGGGTCCTAAAATCCATACCAGACCCAAAGGGCCTGGTATGGATTGGGGGGGACCCCCACACTGTTTTTTTTCTGAATTTTTATTTTCCGGCATTTCTGTTTACATTGAGCTGTCAGCGGGGAAGCCTGAGCAAAAAGCTCACTTCGAGCAGCACTCCAGGATGATCTTGTGATCACTTGTGATTTGAAAAGGCCCAAACAGTGTTACATGGGGAAGTGAAACAGGTGTTACATCAGAACTCCAGAGATTCTTACACACGGTCGGAATTTACAACAACAAATGTTCGATGGGAGCTTGTTGTCGGAAATTCCGACCGTGTGTAGGCTCCATCAGACATTTTCCGTCGGAATTTCCGACAAACAAAATTTGAGGTCTGAATCTCAAATTTTCCGACAACAAAATCCGTCGTAAATTGAATAATTTTTTTTTTCGTCAGATCTCCATAATAATGTTTAGATTTTTTGTTTGTAGTGTTTTTTTTTTTTTTTTTAGCCAGATCTCCTATTTTATTTTATTTTTTATAGTGATCTCCATAATTTTTTCTTTTGTTTTGTGTCAAGTTACCACAACACCATTATTATCTTGTATTTTTTAACCTCAATGAGATTGGTGTTGGTGTCCCTTGTTAATTTGACATTGTATTTTTGAAATGTACCTGCCTACTCACAAACAAACTGTCCTTTTTGAAGTAAACCACATGGCAAATAAACAGCCATTTATTATGGGTCATAACAAAATAAAGAGGAAGGTAACGCTGGAGAAACTGGTGACATTTGTGAAGCCTTTGTACCCCAGGGCAGACATCAATTATTTTACAGTCAAAATTGGTGGCCTGAGGAGTCCTTATAATAGTGAGCACAATCCAGTCCAGGACTACAAGAGATCAGGAACAGCAGCAGATGACATATCTGTCTCCAGGCTGTGGTCTTACCACAGCCTGCGTCTTTTGTTAGACCAGACTGAACCCAGGCCATCACTTTCTTGTCTCCCTTCCACGCTTGCTTCCAGGCTGTGGCTCTGGTGTTGTAGTTGTGGCAGGTGGTGGATGAGGAGGAGAAGGACCATGGTTGAACTCACAAACGTGGCTTTAGCTTGTGAGTTTGCCCCTCAACCCCTTATTTAGGGCTTGTAACATAACTTCCTCACATAAGAGGTGTTGGCCCTCCTTCATTTCCTGCATTTTGCAGGCTGCCATGTAGGCATAGTCGTTTTGATTATTGGGGGGGTTCTGAGGGCCGCAGTAGCCTTCCAAAATAGGCCAAGTGCTGCCTCCTCTAGGTTACTTCTCTTCCTGGGACTTTTTTTGGAAGGCAGAGGGGAGGGACCTGGGATTCGGGCAGGCTACTGGGCACGGCCACCTCCTGGCTGCCACTTACCCCCACACCTCCTGGCTGCCACTTTCCACAGCCTCCTCCTGGTTGAGACTTTCCTGTGTATGAAAAAGGGACATAGTTTTAGTTTTTGCTTCATCAATCACACACAATTTTCAGCTCATGACTGTTGCAAATTGAATGTTAATAAATAGAAAAGACTATCATTCTGACCCCAGCATTTTTCATTCTTGTCCCAATCATTTGTGGCCACTACTGTCTATTGTTATGCAAAATACATTGTAAAATCAGAAATTACTGATCAATAATAACATCTATTTAACATAATTAATTATTTGACTTGAAATATGTTATATTTATATATGAATGCTATACCTGGCTCAAGCTGGGCTCCTCCACTTCTTCCTGGCTGGAAGGCCCAGGTTGGATGTCCGAAGCCTCAGCTGAGGTGAAAGGAAGCCTTGAAGGAAGACTGGAGAGAGCTGGCCTGGGTTCAGTCTGGCCTGCCAAAAAATGCAGTCTGTCATAGTACCACAGCCTGGGTACATAAATGTCATCTGCTGCAGCTCCTGATCTCTGGGAATCCTGGGTCTACAAATAGGGGATGTCTGCCATGGGGATCACCGGCTTCACAAATTCCAGTAATTGCCTTCCTCTTTGTTTTATTGTTATAAAAGGGGTGGTTTACCTGCCACAGACATGGCAGCTCCCTGCACATATCAATGAATATGGGGATAAAGTCCTCATCATTGAATAAATCCATTTTCTCTGCAAGACACAACACAAGACAAACCCTAATGTCAGGCTAAACTCTCCTATTCTTGTCCCAATATAGGCCTCAATCTATAAGCAGTATAGGCCACTGATGCACCAAGTTAAAATTGTACCTTCGTTCTAAAGATCGGCGCTTCCGATACTCCTTTTTCCGCTCACAGATCGTACGTATGACGCACATGTGATACGCTTTATATACACTGCACTTGCGCAAAACTCCCCCCGCCCCTGACTTTCTTTCTAGTCTATTCCCCATCCCTTCTCTTTCGGCGCAGTGGGAGAGCACATGGCGGAGAAAGCAAGTGCATACAGAGGAGAGCAGCAACGATGAAAGCCCAGAGCCACGAACGTCCCGATCCTGGAGGAGATTTAAGGCCTCAAATATGTCCTTTGTCGAGATGGTGGACATCCTGAAGAGGGCCGACTATGATGGGAAACATGGACCTTACCCAAACCCAAATGTGAGAAAGGCCAAGATCATGGTTAAAGTTGTGAAAAGTCTACAGACGAATTTTGGGGTATGGTGATCCAAGGATTAACTGAGGAAACAATGGTCAGACCTGAAATTGAGGGAGCAGGATCAGTACAGAAAGATCAGGAAACTGCTTCTAAAAAGTATGTGTCCTGTGTTTCTTTTATTATTATTATGTTCGTGCTGCTCCATGTGTTTTTCTTTACTGTTGTACAGTTTAAAATGGCAACTTTCAGGTTTGTGGGCACAGTAATCGTTTGTAGTGAATATCATTCGTTCGCCCACTAATACAATGTTTTTGGCAGATACAGGTTAACTACATTTTTCCAGGCCTATTTGTATTCAAAGAAGTTTAGTACATTGTTGTCTAGATGGGTTTGTAACTAGAATGAAAATGTATACTTGATTCAGTGTAAGGAGAGGACACTCAGCAGCTGTTTAAACATCTGGACGCAGGAGCAGTAGTGTGGGACACCAGAGCAAACTTTTTAGGATGTCCCACACAGGTGCTACAGTGGATACTAGGGGTTTCTCCATGTGTAAAAATTGTACAAAAAAGGTAAGTATTCCAGCTTTAGAAAGGGAAGAAAAAATGTCTTCAGCTTGGAACTCTGTTCAAAAAGACAATTGTACGACACTTCCAAGCAATGTTTCAGATTCCTATTTCTGCCCTCAAATATCTGTGTGCTAAGTATACCTTTTTTTTTATTCACATAGGGGAGAAAAGACTCAGGACATCAGAGGACACCAGGGTCCCCCCACCTCCTAAAGAAGGGGAAATACCAACACCACGACCAGAGGATGTGGAAGAAGGAGAGGTTTATGAAGTGAGCAAAATAGTGACCACAACAGGTGAGTGTCTGAGACCACAGCTTCAGGTAATAGATGTATGCCTGCATATTTATAATACATGGTGTGTTTTTTATTTTAGGTGATGTGGATGTTGTGGAAGAAGAAACTCATTTCACAAGTGCAAGTGCACACGTCCTCATTGGGGAGATCATGGTGTGCAATCAGGATTTACAGAAGATCAAGGAGGACATCAATGCTGTTGAAAAATGACTGAAAACCATCATTGATGTTTTAGGCAGAATCTAAAACACACCTAAATTCTTCCATTTGTTGATATTTTTACAATTTTTGAATCTTTTTTGAAGTATTTTGAAAGCCAAATTTTGAAGATGCACACAGTGTGTCAACATGTGCTATCTGCCATCATGGGATATCAATGTACGCGTTTTGTGGGTGCAACCCCTTCCTCGCAACTCAAGTAGGTGAGAGGAAGGGGCTGCACCCCCGAAACACGTCCATTGACGTGATGGGAGCTAGCACATGTTGACATTAGGCATGGGATTAGGAGGGAAATCCCCATTTTGACTCTCAATTTGTGTGCATCTTCAAAATTTGTCTTTCACAGGGGTGACATCACCCCATCTGATGAAGGCAATATCAACACAGTTTGGACATACTAATGTCTGATATTGCCTTCAAATTATCAAAGTTGAACTTTGTAAGTTCCTGAGTTGTGTATTGTTTTATGCTTTTAAACATGCCTGTTTAACACAAAAAAGGCTATTTGTACTGTCAAAACCAAAAATGTTATTACAAAAATATGTTGGTTTGTTCAAAAACCCTTTTCTAACGCACATGTGAATGTGCACAGAGTAAAAAGTTTTCAACTCAACAATGTGTGGCTTCTTATTTCAATGCTCAATAGCAGTTTTTGGACTAAGTTGGTGTTTACAGTGACAATGCGGGTATTTACTAAAGGTAAATCCACTTTGCACTACAAGTGCACTTTCAGTGCAGTTTCAAGTACAGTTTCAAGTGTACTTTTGCAGTGCACTTGGAGTGCAAAGTGGATTTTCCTTTAGTAAATAACTTAGTAATTCATGGTGCTGAACATGATGAACATTTTTATCAGTAATGCATTACTTACATTAACAACAAAAACAAGATGTGTGTGTAGCAGACCTACAACATAATAGTTCGCTGAAGAAGAGATTGTCACCTCATGTATCAAATAATTTACATTTGCACTATTGAAGAAAATGGCCAAAAAGAAAAGCCCATTGGATAACCTAGGAGACAGCTACAAGAAACACAAGCAGCTAAAATATTTATTTTTAAAATGTTTCTTAAACATTTTCTGGCATATCAATGGCCCCTCTACCCGCAAAGTACTCAACATACTTCTGTCTTACTTCGCGGGCACTTTGGGGGGGCAAGCCAGGACGGCCAGCTTCAAGTGCCGTCAGGGTTTCTTCTTGAAGTCTGGCCTCAGGCCCAACCGAGGCCACATAGTTCATTGAATTTCTCCTTAAATAGTTGTGGAGAATGCAGCATGCAAGGATTATATGGTTAAGTTTATATTCCCCCATGTTGATTGCTGTAAGGAATAGGCGGAACCGGCTGGCCATTATCCCAAAAGCGTTCTCCACCACTCTTCTGGCTCTGGCCAGCCGGTGGTTAAAAACCCTCTGGTCCAGGGTGAGGGTCCTCATGGCTTCAAAACGGTCGGCTGGTCAAAACGAACTAACAGACAGCACTGAAAAACAGAAAGGCCTGAAAAGAGTGAGTTGAAAATCAGAAACGAGCGGACAAGAACGCACTGTAAATCAAATACGTACTATAAACTACACACTGAAAAACAAATGCGAACTGACTACACGCACTGAAAACCAAATATGAACCCACAAACACAAACTGAAGAGCAGTAATGATCTGAAAAGCACGAGGCTGGAAAGCACGAATCGTCTATCACCAAACTTCTACTAACATGAGATTAGCAGAAGGAGCCCAAAGGGGAGCGCACTTTGTATTGCACTTCCCTTTTATAGTGCCGTCGTATGTGTTGTACATCACCGCGTTCTTGACGTTCGGAATTTCTGACAACATTTGTGTGATCGTGTGTATGCAAGACAAGTTTGAGCCAACATCCGTCGGAAAAAAAATGGATTTTGTTGTCGGAATGTGCGATCGCATGTACGCGGCATTAGTCTCTTCTATAGCCATTTCCTGCTCCATCTCCAGCATTTGTAGTCTGCAAAATGATGTAACTTCCTTCACAGCTCTGATGGCGGGTGGGATGGAATACATCCTAATTAGCATTCAGTCCTGCCCAGTCACACCTACAAGAAGAGTCCAAACCTTCCAAGTCACACCTCACAGATCACAGCTTTATTCAAAATCACATAGTACCATTCCTCCCAACAGACCTGGATTGGGCAGGACTTTCCCGCATTTCAATTTTTATCCCGCAGGCCCAGTGTACAGGGACTTTGTCTCACATTACTTCATTGCTGACAGCCTAGCAAAGGGGTCTCAAAATGGCGGCCCTCCAGCTGTTGCCTCTGCCTGTGGGAGTCATACTTGTAACTGTCAGCCTTGCAATGCCTCATGGGACTTGTAGTTTTGCAACAGCTGGAGGGCCACCAGTTTGAGACCCCTGGGCCCTAGCAGGATATGCAGCAGTGTGAACATCCATCCAGCACAGCCAGGGATTGGTGTGCAAGCCAGCGGGCGTACAGCTGCAATGAGATTGAGAGCGAGTGCAGCTGTCAAATCAAAGCTCTGATATCAGGGATGGGTGGGGTCAATATGCAGGGCTCAGCCCCTTTGTCCCACGCATAAACAAAACAGCTGCATTTATACATTGCTGGCTGGGGAAGAAGGTGGCGGGGGCAAGACCAATTGTAATTACTGTATGTGCATACACACAGATTTATTATACACAGTTGTAGGTGCACATACAGTAGTTAGAATTGGTCCTGCCCCCTGCCACCTTCTTCCCCTGCCAGCAATGTATAAACGCCGGCTGTTTTGTTTATGCACAGAACACAGGGGTTGAGCCCTGCATATTGGCCCTGCCCATCCCCGACATCAGAGTTTCAATTTGACAGCTGCACTTTCTCTCATCGCGGCAGTACGCCAGCCGGCTTGCCCATCAATCCCTGGCTGTGCTGGATGGATGTTCATTCTGCTGTATATCCTGCTATGCTGCACTCATTTATTATCTCATTTATTATCTGCCGCTATTCTTGCCTCAGCACCTGTATGCTGGTAATCGAGATTTTAGAAGATAAGTGTGATATATTTAATTAATTGATGTCTTTCCAGCTTAACTCCTGAACCTTGGGGGCATGGCTTGACCTCAGAGGAGATGGCTGCTTAACTTCAGAGCTCTTGCTGACAGGGATTGATATCTTCTCACAACGGAGGTTTCTGACACACTTACCTTCCAAAAATAATGGGTACGGCTTCTAGAAACTCCTCTGCCTCTCGGTCCCGTTCGCCTCGTGAATTACCGGGCAGACCGAATCAAAAAATACCTGACATGTTCAGATCCCATGCAAGCATCATGGCGCTGGCTCACTCTGCACAAAGACAACAGAGACAAGCAACAGGTGATAATGGGGCCGCAGCCTCCTCCCAGATAGTGGATTCTAATGGGGGAATTATCCTCTCCCTTCATCAACAACCCAGTCTAAATGATCTCCGTTCTGTGGCTGCCGACATAAAAGACACCTTGACGGCGGCCATCACAGAGCTAAGGATTGACATACAGGCAATCACTGGCAGAGTACAGGCTGTGGAGAAAACAACAGCTTTACACACCACAGCGATCAGAAGAAACCATCTGATTTTGGATACCCACACCAAGCAACTGAGGGATATGAACCGTCATTTGGAAGATTTAGACAACCTTGGCAGGTGCCATAATCTGCGATTGAAAGGCTTATCAGAAACCATTGATGCAGATCACCTGCAAGAAGAAGTCAACAGCCTGTTTAATACTATACTAGAGAGACCCAAAGACACTCCAATCAATATGGAACAAATACACCGTGCTTTGCAACCGAAGGGGAGGGAGGGAGGAAGGGCCACCACGGGATGTGCTATGCCACATAGTGGACTATCACCTCAAAGAGGAGCTGCTGAGGAAAGCCCGTGTTTTGGCGCCATTACAACACAACAGAATAGAGCTTTGTTTATTCCAGGATCTCTCCTCCATTACGCTTCAACGTAGGAGAGAACTGCGCCCCCTGCTGGAGGTTCTTCGTACGAAGGGGATCACCTATCGCTGGAAGTTCCCCTTCGGTCTTGCTGCTTCCTCTCATGGCTGCTCCGCTCTCCTCAGGGTCCTGGAGGACCTACATCATTTCTGTGAGACGCTGCAAATTCCCCTCACTGAAGTCCCAGAGTGGTACGCGGAGTTCTGCTCCCCTATGCTTCACACTCATCTCTCCGGATCCGAACCAATGGAGACACAGGAGATTCGCTACCGCAGACGTCGATCCCCATCAGAAGATAGAACACATCAACCAGGATCACTTCCAGCCTCACTCTATAGCCCGACTAAACCTCCGCACACACGCAGAGCCAGAAGGGATCGCTAAATAGGTCGATCCTCCGATGGAACACCAAAAGTTTTTCTTTTATAAGCTAAGTTGCTAATTTTGTTTCCTCTGTTATATTCCGTTACCAAAGGTTGCAATGTATTGAGCTCATCACCATCGCACTTATTCACATATTGCTCACCTAATGTACTAAGGCTATCCTGGGAAAATGGAGGTCAATTGAGAGAAGCTGGTTGCCACCCTAATGGCTCTGATCAACTAAACTCATTCACCCGAATACAAAAATCTCCCTAACTGGCAGTGAGGACTGTCCCTTAGAGGCGCAATGCCCGCTTTCATGAAATGCTGAGAGACATATCCTTTTTTGTTTTAATAATGCTCTATATACCTGTGTTAAAATGTGACTAGGTTGTTTTATAGGAGGACGGAACCATCGGGACATACGGCCAATTATTGAACCACTTGATGTTTAAGTCTATTACTTAATTTGACCTTGTTTTAAATATACAACTAAGAAACAAAGGGAAAGGGGATAGAGAAGGAAAGGGAAAGACAGGAAAGGGGGAAAAAGAAAAAAAAAAAAACAGGAAAGAAAAGCGGGAAGAGGGAAGGAAAGGGGAAAAAAGGGACAGAGAAGAAAAAAAGAAAGAAGAGAAAGAAAAAGGGAGAAAAAGGGGAAAGGGAAAGGGAAAGAAGGAGAAAGGAAAAAAAAAAAAACCCTAACAGGAACGAAATGTACAGATTTCATACAGCCCTGCTGTACTCCTCTTGGTAATGAGATTTTCCATATTGCAGAGGTAGTTTGGACATTGAACCAACCGACCCCATGTCTGTTGCAATTACCTAAGACGAAAGACCCTGAGGGTTTCTTCCTAAATACTAAACAAGCAATGGGGCAAGATAAGAAGATAATCTAACAGTTAATATTGCCTGGGCTGTAACATATCCCATTAATGCTTACGCTGACATAGGCCCCACGTGCGCTCCAGGCTCATAAACCCACAATAATTCACAGAAAGATGTTATGGATCCAATTAATACACTCAAATGGTCTAATAAACGAAACTACTTTATGACACCTAGTCCATAAAAACATGGTCTATAATGCAATTTTTCATTTTTTTTTTTGTTGTTTTGGACAAATGAACAACCAGTGCGGATATATATGGTTAGAGTCGTCCCCAGCTCAGATCAACCCTTAAAAGGGCATATTAGTACACCTGGCACGAACCTGGCCATATTACATTCTAACATTGTTTGTAAGTTACCAATGATCCCAATCACTAATGTAGAGGTCCATAAACTGATAATTGTATAATGCTTTAGACTGTACATACTACCCCATATGAATCTGCAGTTACTACCTTACATGTTACTGAGGTTTAATCCTGTATATACTTTCCACACCGCTAAGCTCTTTCTGTAACATGCTATACTTCATCAACCGGGGCAGTAGGGTGGCACCTAGCTCAGGATTTACACATTTAGCCCTCATGCACACAGGCTGTTAAAAAAACGTTATGAAAACGCCAGTATCTTTGCAGTGATTTTTTTAAACTTTTTTCAGCTTTTTTCAGAGTTTTTGCAATAGCGTTTTTTAGCGTTTTTGAGCACTTTTGAGCGTTTTTCCGCGTTAGCGTTTTTGAGCGTTTTTTTTTTTTTTCAAATTTTTTTTTTTTTTTTTCAATGGATCAAAAACGCTGAAAAACGTTGGTGAATGACGTTTTTGAGCGTTTTTGAGCGTTTTTGAGCGTTTTTCAGCGTTAGAGCGTTTTTACAGCTGAAAAACGTCTTTCAGAACCCACTGGTCCTGGGTTTTTTTTACAGCTTAAAAACGCCTATGCCACTTGCAGCTCAAAAACGCCTAGGTGGGCATGAAGCCATAGACTAACATAGACAGGCCTTTTTAAGCTGCAAAAAAAGCTCAAAAAAGCAGCTGTAAAAACGTCCGTGTGCATGAGGACTTATAGCTCATACACCTGGTTACCTCCTCAGATGGTCAATCTCTAGATAAGGAAATGTTCTATCTTGTTACTGTTAATAGATCTTAAAATATATGGTTCTTTACACACCTGTTTGGTTTTTACCCGGTTGTTCTGTACCCATCACTCAAAATGCTTGCCTCCATTTATACATCTCACCACCCTATAACAGCGGGTAGACACTCACTTCTTACACTTTTCCCTTGTCAGATCTTTGCCAACCCCCATACAGCATCATAGCACAGTGTAGACCGCCACTAGGCCAGTACACACTGACTGGGCGCTGTAATTCACCGAAACTCCCCAATTGTGAGACGGGTGGGCTGGTACCCCCTCTCTTCGGTGACTTAAATAAGAGTATCTCATACCCTTTTATCCTACGGTTACGTTCTTTAACCTCCTCTCCTTTCTCCGAGGCTCTTATACTTACCCCCCTTCCCCCCTTCCCCGATTACAGATCATCAGCCCTATCATGGCTCAACACAATGCAGCACAACCCACACTAAATGTTAAATTTCACTCACTGAATACCCGTGGACTTAATACCCCGGAAAAAAGATCCCAACTGATGCTACACCTTCAAAAGACTAATGCCCACATAGTTTTTTTACAAGAGACCCATTTTAGATCTGATAATATCCCAAAGTTATACAGCAATTTTTACCCGACTGCATACCATGCCTCCAACAAGGATTCAAAAACCAAAGGCGTATCAGCTTTAATATCTAAACATTGTCCCATCCAAATACAAGATATTGTTCGAGATGAACAGGGTAGATTCTTATTCCTCAAGGGTTCCTTACACAACAAACCTATTACATTGGTCAATTTATATGCACCCAATATACGCCAAGTACCTTTCTTCCGCAAAACTCTAAACCAGCTCACCTCCTTCCAGATTGGTATATTGATAGTAGGGGGTGACTTCAATGTAGCACTTTCACCATCCCAAGACACCTCAGCAGGATCCTCTTCTCTGATGTACAGAGCCCTCCGAGCAATCAAGACTCAATTAAGTGACTTGACCCTACACGACACATGGCGTACCCTACATCCCAAAGAGAAGGACTATACCTTCTTCTCCTTACCTCACAATAAATATTCCAGACTGGACTACTTCTTCATTTCGCAGAATGACCTGACACTCCTTTCTACAGCTACCATTGACCCCATGCTCCTGTCCGACCACAATCCCATTTCCATGACCCTGACTTTCCCGACTACATTGACAAACTCGTCCATCTGGCGCCTTGATAATTCACTGCTAACGGACCCTGAAAAAACACAAAAGATCATTGCAAACCTTACACATTATTTTCAGGAGAATGAATCTACAGACATCTCCTCTACCACTATTTGGGCGGCACACAAATGTGTCATTCGAGGTGCACTCATTTCTATGGTTGCAAACAGAAGAAAGGCCAGAATAGCACATATTGAGGATTTATCTACGCGCATTCATTCTCTTGAAAAAATCCACAAACAAACCCTGGCTACTAAATCCCTTGAAGACTTACAAAAGGCCAGAGAGGATCTATTAAAAGAGCTAGGGAAGACGCTGAAAATTTGCACTAACAAAACGATTATTCTACGAATTCGGGAATAAATCCGGAAAAAAAATGGCTAGAGCCCTTCAACTTAAAAAGCGTCATCCACCATTCACACCATCAAAAATCCCTCCAGGAACTCAATTATCACGTCAGACGGAATAGCAGACCAATTCGTAAGATACTTCACCAAACTTTACAATCTACCATTGACAAACATGACTCGCCATACCCCTGACCGAACACAAGCAATTGAAAGCTTTCTAACTAAATATGGCCCCACATCTATTACCCTAGATGATGCGGCTACGATAAATCACCCGATTACCACTGGAGAAGCGATGCTAGCACTGAAACAATTGAAAACAGGCAAGAGCCCAGGCCCTGGCGGCCTTTCCGTAAGTTACTACAAATCCTTCACTGACATTTTAATCCCTATATTCATAAAAGCGTTCAACTCTTTACCCTCCTTGTCTCAATCCAGCAAAGATATTCTAGCTGTCCACATAACTCTTATACTGAAACCCGGAAAAGACCCCACTTTAGTATCAAATTATAGACCAATATCCCTCCTAAATGTAGACGTGAAACTTTATGCGAAAGTCCTTGCGAATCGGATTCTCCCGTTAATCCCCAGACTGGTATCATTAGATCAAGTAGGTTTTGTCCCTGGACGAGAAGCTAGGGACAATACCATAAAGGCCCTCAACATACATCATTGGTTAACACATTCGTCGAAACCGGGCTTTCTACTATCCCTCGATGCGGAGAAGGTGTTTGACAGAGTGGCATGGGACTACATGATGGCGACACTAAAGGTTATGGGATTCCCAGAATACCTACTCCAACTAATTTTCACACTATATTCCAAGCCATCTGCTAGCATTCGAGTCAATGGCCGCCTGTCGGACGCCTTCTCAGTGTCGAATGGCACATGCCAGGATGCCCCTTGTCACCCCTCATCTTCATTCCTACTATGGAGCCACTCCTTCGTAAAATACAAGCCAACCCTGAAATCAAGGGTGTCAACATCAACCACAAACATTATAAAATAGCAGCTTATGCAGACAACGTTTTACTTTTTCTTACAGACCCGCTTATCTCTATACTAAAAAAAATCTACTAAAAGACCTCAATATGTTCAAATCACTATCTAACCTCCAAATCAATTTCTCAAAATCTAAGGCATTAAACATTTCCCTACCTACCAACATGTATCACAATGCCAAGCAAACTTTCCTTTCGCTTATCTAGGTATTCAGATCCCCAAAAACCTATCCAACTTATACTCCAAAAACTTTTCGTCTATTCTCCAGTCTATTCAACAAGACCTCCAAAAATGGCATGTAGGTATGTTTTCATGGTTCAGAAGAGTGTCAATCATAAAAATGAATGTCCTACCCAGACTCCTATACTTCTTTCAAACCCTTCCTATCCGTCTCCCCCTAACATTCTTCACAACCTGCAAACGAATCTGCAGAAATTTTATTTGGGCATCCAAAACACCCAGATTAAGCTGGGAAAGATTAACCCTTCCTAAATCAAAAGGGGGAATTGGACTCCCGGATGTTTACAAATGCCACTGGGCCTGCCTCTTGACCAGAGTAGTCGGCTGGAAAATCCATGCAGACACTAAAGATTGGGTTAAACTTGAAGAAGCGTTTGCAGGAATTCCAATCTCACATCTACCATGGATCTCACAGAAAGCGACCCCCAAAGAATGTACGAATCACCCACTAATACACTCCACCCTCCTCCATTTTCAGATGGCGTGTAAAAAACGTAACATAGCATCCTCACCCGAGCCTTTTAGAATCCAATGCTGAGACTCAACAACGGCTACCCTCTCTTAGAGCTGAACACTTCTTCCACAACGATGAGTTCACAACATTTGAAGCGATATCTTCCCGTTTTCCCAGCCAAACTATTCCCTTCTTTAAATATTTACAGGTTAGGCACTTCATCCAAAGTTCTAAACCTCTGCTTAACTGGCATAGGGAACACACTCCCTTTGAAACTATATGCACTGCCACTGAACCCAAAAAACATCTGATATCTACCATGTACTCGCTCTTGTTCTCAGACTGCAGGCCTATGTCTAACGCAATTAGCCAACGCTGGGAACTTGACCTCTCATTAGACTTATCTAACACTGACTGGGAATGGATCTATGAACACATTCATAAAGGTTCCATCAATGTCTCAGCACAAGAAAATGGATACAAGCTATACTCTAGATGGTACAGAACCCCGATCAGAACACATAAATACCACCCTAACATCTCTCCACTATGCTGGAGATGCAATTTGACTCCAGGTTCTCTACTCCACATATGGTGGGAGTGCCCGCTCATACAACCCTTTTGGAAGGAAGTACGCCGCCTCATCTCCCAAATTACTACTTACATGCCGGACTTTACCCCCGCCCAATATATGCTCCACCACACATCTATACCCTATTCAGCATATAAAAAATTCCTTGCCCTACATCTCATCAACGCCGCCAAACAATGCATACCTATGCTTTGGAGACAGACAAATCCCCCTACCACTTCTTATTGGTTTCGCTGTATATAAAACATAGCGGAAATGGAGGCCCTCATTCACCAGGCTAGAGAGAACCCAACAAAATTATCGCAACTCTCTTTAAAGACACACCTTTATTTCATCCGGGTTATTCCACAAACTGCTACCTGCCTTTAAAATGCATCAGAATGATACAGGATCCCGTATACACCTACCCACTTTCACATAACACCCCTACCTGCTATAATCCCTGTTTGTCTTGATGACATATAGCCCATAAGAGCTACTATTCCTTTCAATGTATTGTCATGTAATACCACAGAGGTATACCCGGTTATACCTTCTTTTGAACTAACTGCACAACATTATTTCTGTCCCAATGGCATAACACATAAAAATCTATTGTACAGGTAAAATACTCCTTTATTGATACCACCAGCTGGGATCTATAGCTCCCCCATCCAGGCACAGTTAGGACCCGACAGGGGTGTTTGGATGTTGTGGAAGCATACCTGAGTATACCTGTACTTAACCCTCCCCCAGTTATACAAGTAAGACGTCGTACCATACTCAAATAACAACTAATGAAGATATTGTCTTACAATACCTAATGACTTTCTTATATGTTCCTTCCTTTGGTTTGGTTATTCATCTCAGTGGTGTAGTCTATTGATTACGGTTTACTTCATGTTGTACTGTATTTATACTGTATACATACAAACCATGCCATGCTTGTAATATTTCATTACTGCATTGTAATATCTTTGTTATAATGAAAACTTCAATAAACATTTTGAAACAAAAAAACTCCTGAACCTTACACTCTGTACAACGCACTCTTGAACCTTGCACTCTGTACAATGCACTCCTGAACCCTGCACTCTGTACAACGCACTCCTGAACCTTGCACTCTGTACAATGCACTCCTGAACTTTGCACTCTGTACGTAATGTATTCCTGAACCTTGCACTCTGTACGTAATGCATTCCTGAACCTTGTACTCTGTACGTAATGCATTCCTGAATCTTGCACTCTGTACGTAATGCATTCCTGAACCTTGCACTCTGTACAGCGCACTCCTGAACCTTGCACTCTGTACAATGTACTCCTGAACCTTGCACTCTGTACAACGCTCTCTTGAATCTTGCACTCTGTACAACGCACTCCTGAACCTTGCACTCTGTACCTAATGCACTCCTGAACCTTGTACTCTGCATGTAATACACTCCTGAATCTTGCACTCTGTACAACACACTCCTGAACCCTTGCACTCTGTACGTAATGCATTCCTGAACTTTGCACTCTGTAAAAAGGCTGCCAAGAACCATGTTTTAGACTGAGACAGAAGTGCAGTAAAAATCACACTATTTAAAACAAATTGTAAAATGGTATAAACAGAGCAAACGTAGTTAAAACATAGTCAGAGTGCGGTAACCAGGACGGGTAGTCAGAACATGCCAGAGAAACAGGAGTCCAGAGATCAGCCAAGATGGGTGCAGCAAACAGGATCAGGAACCAGAAGGGAAGTCAGCCAAGCAAAAGTGTTTCACAGGAAAACACAGCAGAGAGAATCCAGATATGTTGACCAAGGCAAAGGCACAGAAGATCTGATCCAAGGAGTTTATATAACCAGCAGCTCTAGCTGAGGAGCAGGAAATGAAGACCAGATGTGTCACTGTGGAAGGAAGAGTCTTTGGCAATTAACTGACAGCTGAGCACAGAGCTCTGAAAAGGAAGGGCTGAGCTCAGCCCTGACAAACACACTCCTGAACCTTGCACTCTGTACAACGCACTCTTGAACCTTGCACTCTGTATGTAATACATTCCTGAATCTTGCACTCTGTTTGTAATGCATTCCAGAACCTTGCACTCTGTAAAAAGCACTCCTGAACCTTGCACTCTGTACATATTGCATTCCTGAACCTTGCATTCTGTACAAAATGCACTCCTGAATAGGGATGAGCCGAACACCCCCCTGTTCGGTTCGCACCAGAACATGCGAACAGGAAAAAATGCACTCCTGAATAGGGATGAGCCGAACACCCCCCCTGTTCGGTTCGCACCAGAACACGCAAACACCGTTAAAGTCTATGGGACACGAACATGAATAATCAAAAGTGCTAATTTTAAAGGCTTATATGCAAGTTATTGTCATAAAAAGTGTTTGGGGACCTGGGTCCTGCCCCAGGGGACATGGATCAATGCAAAAAAAAGTTTTAAAAACAGCCGTTTATTCAGGAGCAGTGATTTTAATAATGCTTAAAGTCAAACAATAAAAGTGTAATAACCCTTTAAATTTTGTAGCTGGGGGGTGTCTATAGTATGCCTGTAAAGGGGTGCATGTTTCCTGTGTTTAGAACAGTCTGACAGCAAAATTACATTTCGAGGGAAAAAAGACATTTAAAACTACTCGCGGCTATTGCATTGCCGGTCCGACAATACACATAGAAGTTCATTGATAAAACGGCAGGGGAATTCCCCACAGGGGAACCCCGAACCAAAATTTAAAAAAAAAATGACGTGGGGGTCCCTCTAAATTCCATATGAGGCCCTTCAGGTCTGGTATGGATATTAAGGGGAACCCCGGCCAAAATTAAAAAAAAAATGATGTGGGGGTCCCCTAAAGATTTTAAGGGGAACCCCGCGCCAAAAAAAAAAAAAAAACGGCGTTGGATCCCCCCAAAAATCCATACCAGACCCTTATCCGAGCACGCAACCTGGCAGGCCGCAGGAAAAGAGGGGGGGACGAGACAGCGCCCCCTCCTGAACCGTACCAGACCACATGCCCTCAACATTGGGAGGGTGCTTTGGGGTAGCCCCCCAAAACACCTTGTCCCCATGTTGATGAGGACAAGGGCCTCATCCCCACAACCCTGGCCAGTGGTTGTGGGGGTCTGCGGGCAGGGGGCTTATCGGAATCAGGAAGCCCCCTTTAACAAGGGGACCCCCAGATCCCGGCCCCCCCCCTGTGTGAAATGGTAAGGGGGTACAAAAGTACCCCTACCATTTCACTAAAAAACTGTCAAAAATGTTAAAAATGACAAGAGACAGTTTTTGACAATTCCTTTAATTAAATGCTTCTTCTTTCTTCTAGCTTCCTTCATCTTCTTCTTCTTCTTCTGGTTCTTCTGGCTCTTCTGGTTCTTCCTCCAGTGTTCTCGTCCAGCATCTCCTCCGCGGCGTCTTCTATCTTCTTCTCCTCGGGCCGCTCCGCACCCATGGCATGGGGGGAAGCTCCCGCTCTTCTCTTCTTCTTCTTCTTCTTCTCTTCTTCCTCTTCTTCTTCATCTTCTTCTTTTCTTCTCTTCTTCTCTTCCTCTCTTCTTAATTTTCTTCTCCGGGCCGCTCCACATCCATGCTGGCATGGAGGGAGGCTCCCGCTGTGTGACGGCGTCTCCTCGTCTGACGGTTCTTAAATAACGGGGGGCGGGGCCACCTCTGACGCACAGTGACTTTACGGGACTTCCCTGTGATGTCACGGGGAATGCCACAGGGAAGTCCCGTCATGTCCTGTGTGTCAGAGGGGGGCGGGGTCACCGGGTGGCCCTGCCCCCCCGTTATTTAAGAACCGTCAGACGAGGAGACGCTGTCACACAGCAGGAGCCTCCCTCCATGCCAGCATGGATGCGGAGCGGCCCGGAGAAGAAAATGAAGAAGAGAAGAAGAGAAGAAGAAGATGAAGAAGAAGAGAAGAAGATGAAGAGAAGAGCGGGAGCCTCCCCCCATGCCATGGGTGCGGAGCGGCCCGAGGAGAAGAAGATAGAAGACGCCGCAGAGGAGATGCTGGACGAGAACGCCGGAGGAAGAACCAGAAGAGCCAGAAGAACCAGAAGAAGAAGATGAAGGAAGATAGAAGAAAGAAGAAAGAAGAAGCATTTAAATAAAGGAATTGTCAAAAACTGTCTCTTGTCATTTTTAACATTTTTTGACAGTTTTTTAGTGAAATGGTAGGGGTACTTTTGTACCCCCTTACCATTTCACACAGGGGGGCCGGGATCTGGGGGTCCCCTTGTTAAAGGGGGCTTCCAGATTCCGATAAGCCCCCTGCCCGCAGACCCCCACAACCACCGGCCAGGGTTGTGGGGATGAGGCCCTTGTCCTCATCAACATGGGGACAAGTTGTATTGGGGGGCTACCCCAAAGCACCCTCCCAATGTTGAGGGCATGTGGCCTGGTACGGTTCAGGAGGGGGGTCGCTCTCTCACCCCCCCCTCTTTTCCTGCGGCCTGCCAGGTTGCGTGCTCGGATAAGGGTCTGGTATGGATTTTTGGGGGGACCCCATGCCGTTTTTTTTTTTTGGGTGCGGGGTTCCCCTTAAAATCCATACCAGACCTGAAGGGTCTGGTATGGAATTTAGGGGGACCCCCACGTCATTTTTTTTTAAATTTTGGCAGGGGTTCCGCTTAATATCCATACCAGACCTGAAGGGCCTGGTATGGAATTTAGGGGGCCCCCACGTAATTTTTTTAAAAAATCTCGGTTCAGGGTTCCCCTGTGGGGAATTCCCATGATGTTTTTATCAATGAACTTCTATGTGTATTGTCGGACCGGCAATGCAATAGCCGCGAGTAGTTTTAAATGACTTTTTTTCCTTAGAAATGTGATTTTGCTGTCAGACTGTTCTAAACACGGGAAACATGCGCCCCTTTACAGGCATACTATAGACACCCCCCAGCTATGAAATTTAAAGGGATATTACACTTTTATTGTTTGACTTTAAGCATTATTAAAATCACTGCTCCCGAAAAAACGTCCGTTTTTAAAACTTTTTTTTGCATTGATCCATGTCTCCTGGGGCAGGACCCAGGTCCCCAAACACTTTTTATGACAATAACTTGCATATAAGCCTTTAAAATTAGCACTTTTGATTTCTCCCATAGACTTGGGTGTTCCGCGGCATTCGAATTTGCCGCGAACACCCAAAATTGTTCGCTTTTCTGCGAACTTGCGAACAGCCAATGTTCAAGTCGAACATGAGTTCGACTCGAAGCTCATCCCTACTCCTGAACCTTGCACTGCGTATGAAGTGCATCCCTGAACCTTGCATCTTGTATGTAGTGCATTCCTGAACTTGCACTATGTATGGAACGCACTCCTGAATCCTTCCACAATGCACTCTTCCACAGTTTGTGCATAACCATTTGTAATGGAAGCTTTTTATTCTTTTTTTTTAATAATTATATTGGGTTTGTGTCCTTGAGACTCCAGATTGTGGCACAGCAATAAAAGCTTTTTTTATAAGTACAAGGAAGCGTGTGTTTCTTTTTTTAAACCATGCCCCTTCAGCCCTTCCCACTCTTAAGCATTTGGCCACACCCATTTTACCACACTACGCGTGCCGCAGGTCACTTCCTCCCTCATTCTGAAGTTCAAAAGTTGGAGGTATGTAACACACACCCTCATACACAGCCTGTTCTGAAAGCTAGCTCTGCTGCTGTTGGGAGGGATGATTAGAGAGCCCTGGTACACACAGCACCACATGAAAGTCACATGGCTTCCAGCACCACCATCACAGACTATCACTAATACACAGAAAATGCATGCTTTTTCTTGCAGATTCCCCTGCGTTCAGAAATGCGCAGATGTGAATGAACAGTGACCCAAGCACGACATGTGTTTCCATGGGTTTTCGAAATGCACAGCAAAGCACACGTTTCATGTGCAGGTTGCTCAATTGGAAATGCGTTTGGAAATGCTCAGATGTGAATGCAACCTAAATGGTAAGACATTGCTACACATTTTCAAACACATGGTAAAGCATGTGTTTTGGAAATGCGCAAGTGTGAACAAATGGTAACGCAAGCACAAAGCGCATTGCCACATGTTTTTGAAAAGCATGGGGTGCATTTTCTTGTGGGTTGCCATACATTCAGAAATGCACAGAGGCAAATGAATGGTAACAGTATAAACAGGAAAGATATTCTCCTGCGCTAGTGCGGAGGGCCTTAGTACAGATGGTAGTATTCCCTGGTAGTGGAGTGATCATGTATACCCCTCTGCCTAGGCCGACTAGGTAAGTCCAAAATGCTATGTAAAAGAGGAAAAGGAAGGTGCGTGGCCTGATGCATGAATCATATTAAAACGTTTATTGTAGCGGAGTCCGCTAAGATGGCGGCGTAAGCCCGGAACTCCACACAACGCCGGCCACACAGCATTGATAGCTGCGGCGTGCGGTTGCTGGGAACCCCACGAATCACGGGAGACGGTAGCGGAGACACCCGTGCACCAATATATGCCGGGTAGGCAGGCCAGGTGAGCTCTGGGACCCCAATTTGAGGCCGTGGACGGTCGGGACATTTTCAAGATGGAGACTCCTGCAACAACAAGGCAAGTCCTTCTCCCCGGAACCCTTACATACACTCCTCTCATGCCCGGCTCGACCCCTACTGCTGCCACCCCCTCTCCAGCATCCACCTTGTCACTACTGGAGAGATCCTTGGGGCCTTATGGACTATCACCACTAGAAGCAACCCCCACCCACAGACTCCAATACAGCACAGGCTCAAAAAGTGATTTTTAATGTTGCAGACTTGTTCTCTAAAATAACAAAACTCCTGGACAGAGGTCTGACCCAAGACAGGATCACGAGCAAAATCAGAACAGATTTTCAGAATCTGGGCTCTAGAATTGAACACATAGAGCACAAGCTGGACGTGACTATTTTGCGGGCAAATAAAAACACAGATCATTTACACTTCTTGCAGGAACAGCTGGATACTGCTCAGGCAAGGATCGATGATCTCGAGAATTGCTCACGGAGGGACAACTTCCGAATCAGAGGATTACCCGAATCAATTACAGACGTTCAGTTGGCTGTACAGGAAGTTATTAAAACTCAGATTCCTTCGGTTCCAGCTCATAAATTGGAACTGGACAGGGTCCACAGATCCCTGGGACCCCCCAGAAAAGACGGAGCCCCCAGAGACATTGTGGTGAAACCATACTATTACTCCATTAAAGAGGAAGTGATGAAACGATCCCGCCAACAGGACCAGCTGAAGTTCCAGGGACAGGTCATCCAAATATTCGCGGACATCTCTCCATTCACCATACAAAAGCGGAGAGCATTGAAACCTCTTCTTGCTGTCCTCACCAAGAAAGATATCAAATATCGTTGGGCATTCCCTTTCGCCCTGAAATTCTCCTTCAAAGGAAAGCAACATACAATCCACAGCTTCCCAGAGGGTGAACACCTACTTTTGGATCTCAAGCTCATCACCCAGGAATCAGCGATGGACACATCCAACACTCTGCAGGGCTCTGCCAAACGTCCTACTCCACATAGTCCTACCTCTCCAGTATGGGACACAGCCAAACCCAAGAGAGTCAGGGACAATATGCCCCCCTGATGACGGGGATCCAGACCCACTGGATTGTTCTTCTTCCTATTCCTCATAAACAGAGTCTGTTGCCAGAGAACTCTTTTTGTTTTTTTCTTTTTGAACTTAACTTGTCTCCTACACTCGAGACTATGGTTGGTGTGGTTTTGGGGGTATAGACCCAGTTTTGGCCACCAAAACATGACTGCTTACCTTTTATCCCAGTCCATAACACCCTTTTCTAATATGGTCTTCCCCAGTTAGATTCTTTCAAATAGGCTGTCATTAGGGGATCCTGTTAGCTGTACCTGCATACTTTTCAGTTACATTGTTATTTTAGTGCTGTTCAGGGCCGGGGCTGTTGCCTTGTGCCTCCTCTCACTATTCAGATAGATCGTTTTTGATCCTGGATAGTGGGAACATAGCCCTGTTCATGGGCTATAGAAAGATTTCTACTTTGAATGAGAGGATGGAGGCACTTCCCCTCCCTCATTCCGGGCCTAGTTCAGGCTTTACAGTTCATGTGATGCTATTGATATGTCTGTCTCTTCTTTCTCCCACCTGTGCTAACCTCTTTTCTTTTTCAGCCGACCTGCTGATGCTTCTCCCCTGCAAGAGGGCCTTGAGCTTTCTTCCATACCGACAAGAGTCTGAATATCTCTCCTCCCCTATCTGGAATGGGGTAAATGATCATAGATTGGATAGCGTTCATCCCTCTCTGCTCCATGGCTGATATTAACACTACACCACATCTCCCACAATTCCCAAGGACTAAATTCACCAGTAAAAAGAAGGAGAGCCCTCCAAGTATACCGTTCTCACTGTATCGATGTGGTACTCTTGCAGGAGACTCACTTCCCATGGCGGTACACTCCCTCCTTCCTTCATGCTTATTTCCCCACATTTTATTTAGCCAATGCCGAGGACAAGACGAGGGGAGTAGCAATTTTATTCTCCGAACATTGCAAATTTTCAGTTAGTTCGGAGCTCAGAGATCCGGAGGGAAGATTCCTTCTCGTGAAAGGTACTATAGACGAACGGCTTTACTCATTCATATCTTATTATGCCCCCAATAAGGGACAGTCAAGGTTTTTCCGACAAATGTTTGCCACCCTTCGCCCGATGATGGAGGGCATCATAGTCATGGGAGGGGATTCCAATATGGCTTTTGACTCAGGATTAGACAAATCCAAACCCACTAGTAGACGACTGATCAGACCCAGCAAAGCTAACGTCCACATAGTGCGACAGATTTTTCAGTCTAACTTGACTGACGTATGGAGGGAATTAAACCCGACCACCCGAGACTTTACCCACTTCTCTCATCCACATCAGACTTACTCACGCATTGACCATATTCTGATCTCTAATCGCCACATCCCATTGGCTCTCACATCCAAAATCTTGGAGGTAGCCTGGTTAGACAATTCTATGGTTCTACTAACGTTACGCTGGGACATCCCTGTACAACGCACCTCCCATTGGACGCTCAACCAATCTATCTTGAATGACCCCGTCAGAGTGACAAAAATACAGGAGGCGCTATGGAAATACTTTCAATTTAATGATGTGGAGGTGGTCTCAGCGGAGAACCTTTGGGCAGCACACAAAGTTACTATTAGAGGTAAGCTAATGCAAATTGCAGCCCAACGGAAGAAAGAAAGGCTGGGAGACATAGGGAGACTAGAGAGAGAATTCCAAACTTTGAGCAAACAACACAAACAGGACCCGTCCAAAATACCTGGGGATGCTCTTGATACTGCCCGAGTGGCTCTAAACTTGGCCCTTACGACGAAAGCTGACAAGTCCATCAGATGGACTGGGGCCAAATTTTACCAGAAAAGGGACAGAATAGGACCCATGCTTGCATCAAAACTTTCCCCTAGATTTTATTATCATTCCATGCCTAAAATTAGACAGGCTGACGGTACCTTTACCATGAATCCCCTGCGCATAATGACGGCCTTTCAAGAATTTTATACGGACTTATATAAAGCAGACCACAACATAAACCTCTCTAAAGTGGAAGAATTCCTTGAGGGATTAAACTTGCCTACATTGCATGATAATCACAGAGCGGAAATGGAGGCTCCCATTTCGGTGGGGGAGGTCACGGAGGTTATTAAATCGATAAAGGGGGGAACAGCGCCGGGACCGGATGGGTTCTCCACACCCTATTATAAAGTTTTTTCTGAAATATTAACACCTTATCTAGCTAGATTTTTCAATTCAATGATCAAGGGCTCCCCTATAGTAAACCAACTTAACATGGCGTTTATATCTGTAGTTCCCAAACCAGGTAAAGACGCTAGTCAAATTGGTAACTATAGACCCATTTCCTTGATTATTAACGATTTAAAAATCTTAACCAAATTTTTAGCAAACCATTTAGCGTTGTTTATTGGACTCTATGTTCATAAAGACCAGGTTGGGTTTATTCACGGTCGTCAGGGACCAGACCAAGTAAGAAGAACGGTGGACCTCATATCGGTACTACAATCGGGCTGGGCGGGAGGCAACAGACAAGAGGGCATGTTGTTATCGCTAGACTTCCAGAAGGCCTTCAATTCAGTATCTTGGCGATATCTATTTGCAGTATTACGCCGCTGGGGTTTTGGCCTGAATTTGATGGGGATCCTTGAAGCCCTTTATTCGGAGCCTGAGGCTAGAGTTAGACTTCAGGGGCTCTATTCTGGCCCAATCAAAATAGCTAGGGGCACACGTCAGGGGTGCCTGCTGTCTCCCCTGATATTCGCCATAATGATAGAATCTCTGGCAATCGCTATTCGTGCACATCCAGATATCGGGGGGGTACAGTGTGGCAACACCACACATAAATGCGCCTTATTTGCAGATGACCTCCTACTTTTTGTAGCCTCCCCGGCCTCCTCTCTACCATCAATATGCACTCTGTTGGATAAATTTGCAGAGATCTCGGGCCTTCAGGTTAACATGTCTAAGTCCCAGGCTCTGAATGTGTCACTCTCTAGCTCTCTGGTCTCCTTCCTACAGAACACATATAAATTTGATTGGAGTGATTCCTCTATAAAATATTTGGGGCTTAGGATTACATCGAAGATCAAAAACCTCTATCAGGCAAACTACCCGCCAATGTTCCGTAAATTAGCAGCTGATCTCAGTAACTGGGGGTCTCATGAGATAGCTTGGATAGGCAGAATTAACTCAGTTAAAGTGACCCTCTTACCCAGACTGCTGTATCTGTTTCATTCCCTTCCTATACCGATTAAATGGGATCATCTTAAAGCCTTTCAGAGTAAAATCACTAAATTTATATGGCACAAGAAAGGTCCTCACCTTTCGACCCGCAATCTTTACAATCTTCCCTCACAAGGGGGATTGGGACTTCCGAATCTCTTATGGTATTACCAGGCCGCACAGTTAGCACAATTATCTACCATATACCTCAAAACTGAGAAACCAGACTGGATAGCTATAGAGAGACAAGCAGTACCTACATTTACCCTAGATTAATTATTATGGTGCCCCCCCAAAAGTAGGCCCCCCATCCTTTCTCCAACCCTCTCAAATACACTTTCCATGTGGGATGTGCTAAGAAGGCTTCCCTCCCTGGTCTCTGGGTCCCAACCACTAGCTCATCTATTTCGAAACCCTCTTTTCCAGCCTGGCATGGACATTAGAGCGTTCAAGTGGTGGCTTTACAGGGGTGTGTACCGCATTGGACATTTCTTCTCCTGCACGGGCCCATTACCCCTTCAACATTTTGAAAAGGAACTAGAGATCCCTTGCTTGGAAAGGTATAGATTCCACCAGATCTCTAGCTTCATTCACTTCATTTGGAAAAACAAACCTAACCCTCCAGGATTTACAGAATATGAACGCTGGTGTGGTCAAGCCATGGGGAGGGATTTCAGTAATCTATGCGTCAATTTACTCATTTTAACTAATTTACTAAATTTACTAATTTAAACAAACTACTCTACATGATTGCATGGGAAAAGGACCTCCAGACCACTTGGGAATTGGAGGACTGGCACAAATCCTATTCTCACTCACTCAAAGGCATTTACAGTACCTCCCTCTTGGAAGCCAATATCAAACTCTTTACGAGATGGTACCTGGTGCCGACTAGATTGGCCTCTATGTTCCCCTCCACATCACCTTTATGCTTCAGGGGATGCCAAGGCATGGGTTCCATGATCCCAAAATTCATGGGTTTTGGAACAAAGTCTTCCACCTTACCCGTAAGGTCATGGGTTGTGCTATCCCTCAAACGCCAGCGTTAGCCTTACTCAATGGACTGGCACTGTGCTTCCCCAAAATTACTCATAAACTGATTTTGTTTATTTTGACAGGAGCTAAAATGACTATAGCCAAAGCATGGAAGTTACCTACAGTATCTCTTGTGGCCATGAAAAGGAAGATCTCCTGGATAATGGCACAAGAAAAACTGGTCAGCTCTATCCTGGATACAACTCCCCTGTTTGAAGCAATCTGGGAGCCCTGGGCTCAATACATGGGAATATCCCTAATCCCAGGTGTGGCCGGCAAATCAGGATGCTGATTGCTGGGATTGACATCAGGCAGGACGGCACCTCTTCTTCTCCCCCTTCTTTCTCCTCTCCCCTTTCTTTTCTTTTTCTCTTTCCTTCTTTCTTCTTCTTCTTGATTTCCTCTCCCTTCTTTAGGGTTCTAACATATGTTCACGAGATGGGCACTAGATTACTGTTTAATGCTTTCAGTTTAGGTCCAAGATCTGTACCCTGGACCAACTAAGTCGAGGTCTAATACCTTACTTGGAGACATGGTTATTTCTCATATTTGCGATCTTAGGAAGACGATAACACTTTTTCACGTCTCCAGGAGATCTTCCTACAGACTCACCGAGACATGGAGAGAAGGGGCTTCGGCACCTCTCTGGACACAGTATGATCGCTTTTGGGGTGTCCGGTGGAGAGCAGAGCCTTAAAATCTATCAATACTGCGATATACTCCATGTACGGCCAAATGGTCAGAGGATCATAAACCTGAATACTTCTAACTTTGTCTTAGGTTACCGATGTGCCTTTCAATGTTACAATGTTACATTATGTGACTTTTTTGTTACTAATATTGATTGTCTTTTTTTGCTGTGAAACGACAATAAAAATTTTAATGATAAAAAAAAAAAAATGTTTATTATAAACAAATGGGTTTATACAAAGGTAGATACTACTGCGTGTTATAATATGTGTATATAGAGAGACAACTGGATGGGTGGTATAACACAAGTTGAGTGGTGTAACCATATGGGTGGATTATCCTTCTCTGTAGGGATTTATCCTTCCACATCGCAGTGCTCTATATTAAACAGACACCAAATAGAGAATCGCAAATGCTAATACAAATGTTAAAAGCATGTTCTATAAAATATGGAATATGAAATATATATATATATATATATATATATATATATATATATATATATATACAGTATCTCAGATAAGTGTGTACACCCCTCACATTTTTGTAAATATTTTATTCTATCTTTTCATGTGCCAACACTGAAGAAATGACACGTTGCTACAATGTAAAGTAGTGAGTGTACTGCTTGTACAACAGTGTAAATTTACTGCCCCCTCAAAATAACTCAACACATAGTGATTAATGTCTAACCGATGGCAACAAAAGTGAGTACACCCCTAGTTGAAAATGTCCAAATTGGGCCCAAAGTGTCAATATTTTGTGTGGCCACCATTATTTTCCAGCACTGCCTTAACCCTCATGGGCATGAAGTTCACCAGAGCTTCACAGGTTGTCACTGGAGTCCTCTTCCACTCCTCCATGACGACATCACGGAGCTGGTGGATGTTAGAGACTTTGCGCTCCTCCACCTTCCATTTCAGGATGCCCCACAGGTGCACAATAGGGTTTAGGTCTGGAGACATGCTTGGCCAGTCCATCACCTTTACCCTCAGATTCTTTAGCAAGGCAGTAGTAATCTTGGAGGTGTGTTTGGGGTCGTTATCATGTTGGAATACTGCCCTGCAGCCCAGTCTCTGAAGGGAGGGGATCATACTCTGGTTCAGTATGTCACAGTACATGCTGGCATTCATGGTTCCCTCAATGAACTGCAGCTCCCCAGTGCCAGCTGCACTCATGCAGCCCCAGACCATGACACTCCCACCACCATGCTTGACTGTAGACAAGACACTCTTGTCTTTGTACTCCTCACCTGGTTGCCGCCACACACACTTGACACCATCTGAACCAAATAAGTTTATCTTGGTCTCATCAGACTACAGGACATGATTTCAATAACCCATGCCCTTAGTCTGCTTGTCTATAGCAAACTGTTTGCGGGCTTTCTTGTGCATTATCTTTAGAAGAGGCTTCCTTCTGGGACGACAGCCATGCAGACCAATTTGATGCAGTGTGCGGCGTATGGTCTGAGCACTGACAGGCTGACCCCCCCACCCCTTAAACCTCTGCAGCAATGCTGGCAGCACTCATATGTCTATTTCTCAAAGACAACCTCTGGATATGAGGCTGAGCATGTGCACTCAACTTTTTTGGTTGACCATGGCGAGGCCTGTTCTGAGTGGAACCTGTCCTGGTAAACCGCTGTATGGTCTTGGCCACCGTGCTGCATCTCAGTTTCAGGGTCTTGCCAATCTTCTTATAGCCTAGGCCATCTTTATGTAGAGCAACAATTCTTTTTTTTTCAGATCCTCAGAGAGTTCTTTGCCATGAGGTGCCATGTTGAACTTCCAGTGACCAGTATGAGAGAGTGAGAGCGATAACACCAAATTGAACACACCTGCTCCCCATTCATACCTGAGACCTTGTAACACTAACATGACACCGGGAGGGAAAATGGCTAATTGGGCCATTTGTTTGTGTACTCACTTTTGTGAGATACTATATATATATATATATATATATATATATATATATATATATAGAAAAAAGTATAAAATATATCAGAAATATAAAAGAATATACATATATATATATATACACACACACACACACATTTATGCAAACACATATGTTCATGCATACTGCGTGCACACAGAACACACATGTATATATATGCACACACACTCCTGCGTTTGTAAACACAATAAAACTGGCCTCATCAGTGGTTAAACTGAAAGCAAGCATAGGAAATTTAGAAAATTTTATATTGGTCTTCATTTATTCCAGGAGTCAAGGAACCGAGGCTGAAGATCCAGAATGTCTCTCACTTGCATAACTTCCGGAATTTTTTCCCTCTGTCGAAATCTTTGTTACTGGCTTCTATGTCGAACACTTGCATGCCAGCTGGGTGCCCATTGTGGCAGTCATTGAAATGACGTGGTATTGAGTAATTGTGTTTCTTATTTCTTTTCATGTTGAGATTGTTCACATTGCCATTGCCATTGATGATGTTACCCTTATGTTCACTCAGTCTCACCCTTAATGGGCGTTTTATGCGTCCAACATAGAGGAGACCACAGGGGCAGATTATACCATGAATTAAGTATGAGGTACCACAGTTAATGAATTGTCCGATTCTATGACTGTGACCATCTGTCCCCGCCACTTCTTTTTTGCGGTGTGACATGAATGCACAGGCCCCACAATTCTTAACCCCACATTTGTAATTCCCTTTTTGGTCAAATAATAATGTCCAAGGGCCAGTGGGGATCTTCGTTATGTTCGGGGCTTTGCTTACTGTGCTTGGTGCTTCGAGGCTTATGAGGTCTCTGGGTTTACAAAAAACAACTTCTGGTCTAGAGGGCTAAACTTGGTTCAGGATTGAATCTTGTTTCAAAATATTCCAATTACGTGGAATGACTCATTGGATGTCAAATGCCTTAGTGCTGAGTTGGATAGTAAATCTGATAGAATTATAATTGTCCTGTTTGTTGCAGATCTGTATGTTCTTTTGGATGGCTCTGTCGTCTTTGTGTGAACCATGTGGGTAGCCCTCATCATACTGCATCCAATATTTCATGAAGGTTTGCTCCACGTGGTCTTCCTTATACCCCTTTTCCAAGAATTTCCTTTTTAAGATGCACCCTTGCTTTTCGTAGTCGCTCCTTCTAGTATAAGTTCTCCTTAGCCTTTAGAATTGTCCGTATGGTATGTTGTGAATTCATTTTGGATGATGGTGACTTTTAGCATGGAGGAAGGAGTTACCCGCGCTGGGTTTGAAGTGAGTTTGGGAGAAAATGTTGCCCTCTTTGTCTACCTGTAGTGCTAGTTCTAGAAACACAAGTGAAACTTGATCCCCGACAAGGGTAAATCCGTTCCAGATGATCAGAATGTCATCTATGTATCTAGCATTCAAGGCAAAATGGGTCTTGAAGGGTTTATTTGCCCAGATCGACAGGTCCTCCCAGAAGCCCATTAACACATTTGCGTAGCTGGGAGCAAATCTGGCCCCCAAGGCAAGTTCCTCTGACCTGCCTATAAAAATCTCCCACATAGGAGAAATAATTATGGGTAAGACAGAACTCTATGAAGTCAATGAGGAACCTAGTTTGTAGGGGATGCAAATTACTATTAGATAGATAATGTTCGACTTTGATGCCATATTTGTGTTCGATGGACGTGTAAATTGATGACACGTCCATCGATAGCCACTTGTATTAGGGGTGCCAAGAGAATGTTGAAAGGATTTCAAGCATGTGTCCTGAGTCTCTGACTTAAGATGGGAGTTGTGTTACCAGATCTTGTAAGAAATGGTCAATGTAACACCCCATGTTGCTTGTCAGGCTGTCTAACCCAGCAATGATGGGTCTAACAGGTGGGTTCTTCTGATCTTTGTGAATCTTAGGCATATGGTATAAATGGGGTGTTAATGGATGTGATTTATTTAGAAAAAGATGTTCACTTTTAGTGATAACTCCATTCTTTCTAGCTCAATTAAGTAGTTGTTCCAGAGTATTAGTATAGCCTGGTAATGGATCAGCTGGGAGTAGGGATGAGCCGAACACCCCCCGGTTTGGTTCACACCAGAACATCCGAACATGCAAAAAAGATGGTTTGAACATGTGAACACTGGGACACAAACATGAAAAATCTAAAGTGCTAATTTTAAAGGCTTATATGCAAGTTTTTGCTCTAAAAAGTGTTTGGGGACCCGGGTCTCATCCCAGGGGACATGTATCAATGCAAAAAAAGTTTAAAAATGGCTGTTTTTTTGGGAGCAGTGATTTTAAGAATGCGTAAAGTGAAACAATAAAAATGAAATATTCCTTTAAATATCATGCCTGGGGGGTGTCTATAGTATGCCTGTAAAGTGGCACAGTTTTCCCATGTTTAGAACAATACCACAGCAAAATGACATTTCTAAAGGGAAAAAAAAGTCATTAAAAACTGCTTGGGGCTGTAATGTATTGTCAGGTCCTGGCAATATACATGAAAATCATTGAGAAAAATTCCCAACTTCAGCGGGTGGTCCAGATTGTTGACAGGTTGAGCGTCCAATTTCCCACAGCTCCTTCCACTAAAAAAGAAAAGGGAGGCACATCTTCCTTGTCATTCTTGGTATATTGGCTCCCTGTTGGTCAGTGGCATTGTGGATAATGGCGTTGTCTGATGGTGGGGCATGGTTCGTGCTTTTCCTGTCATTGTTATCTTTATTGCTGTTGGCATTTTTCTTCATGTGCTCTTTTGGTTGTAGTTCCTTGGCTCCTGAGGGTGTGCCTGGGACCATTTCCTTCCTGGATTTTTTGGCCAATTTAGTACTATTATTGTGGGGAAAATTGGAAGATGTTCCCACTGGCCTATCCCCATGGGATGGGCCCCCTCTATGTTTCCCTTGTGCAGGATAGGTCGCATTCCTGTTGGTGTCTTGATGGTAATTGTTGTAGGACCCTCCATTGGTCCTCCGCCTGTTATTGTTTCCCCGGATGCAAGGACTGTGAAGTGAGGGTGTTCTACGATGTGCATTGTTGTGTGTGTGAGTCTCAGGATTGTATGCATGTGTGAGCATTATCATCTTTCTTTTTCCATTCAAACTCCCGCCCATATAGGTAATCTAATCTATCTCTTTCAAATTTTCCAGATTTCTTACTGATAAGATTAGTTTTGAAGCTGACCATCTGGTCATTAACTTTCTTGTCCCAGTTGTCAAAGGATGTAAGATCTAGAAACGAGGCTAGCTCGTCTTGGACTCCTTTCAGGACTACGAATCTTAATTAGATTACTTTCTCTTTCGGAAATTATAGATATGAGCAGTTGTTTGTTAAATTCTTTCATTTTGGTTACTCATGCATTTTTGAGGTCATCGTCTAACCAGGTGCAAGTCTTGGTAGCGCAAGCATGCCATGCATTTTCCTGTGGATTGCCGTGCATTTGGAGTAACGCAAATGCAACGTTCATTGTCGTTTGTTTTCTAAACACATGACAAAGCACATGCTTTCTTTGCTGCTTGCTGTGTGTTTGGAAACATGTAAATGAGAACACAGCCTAAATGGTAACGCTGACGTGAAACACATTGCTATACGTTTTTGAAACGCATTGCAAATTTGTGTTTATTTATTGCAGATTTCCATGCTTTCAGAAACACACAGATGCAAACAAATGGTAATGCAAGCGAACCACGTGTTGCCACGCTTATTTCAAATGCTTACTAAAGCATGTTTTCTTGTGAGTTACCATGCATTTGGAAATGTGCAAATACAAATGAATGGTAATAAGTCTAATACGTGCTGCCTTGCGTTTTCAAAATGCGCCGCAAAGTGTGCGTTTTTGTTGCTATGTGTTTTTGAAATGCACAACAAAGTTTGTGTTTTCTGTGCTGGTTGCATTTCGAAACATGACATACATTGCTGCGCATTTTCAAAACACACCGCAAACCATACGTTTCTTATTTCCAGCTGCTGCGCATTTGGAAACAGGCAGAAACGAATAATAATGCAGACGTCTTTTTTTTTTTTCGAAACAGCAAAGCGTACATTTTCTTGCAGGTTGTTAGGTGCTCGGAAATGTGCAGATGACAGTGCAGCCTAAATGCTAATGAAAGTGTGATGTGCATTGCCACACATTTTAGAAACCCACAGCAAAGCGTGTGTTTTCTGTGCAGGTTGCCATGCATTCAGAGACACACAGATGCAAACCCAGCCTAAATGACACTGTGAGAGTGACACGTGTTTGGTGCGCATAGCCATGCATGTTCTTTGTGGGTTGCATGCATGAGTGCCCTCTTAGCAAGTGGCAGTGGGGTAAAAGGAAAATCAGGCCTGCTCTTTCAAAACCATTACACAGAGCAGGGAAGTATGACAAACCATTACACAGAGCAGGGAAGTATGACAAACCATTACACAGAGCAGGGAAGTATGACAAACCATTATACAAAGCAGGGAAGTATAATAAACCATTACACGGAGAAGGGAAGTATACTAACCCATTACACAGAGCAGGGAAGTATAACAAACCATTACACAGAGCAGGGAAGTATAATAAACCATTACACAGAGCAGGGAAGTCTAACAAACCATTACACAGAGCAGGGAAGTATAATAAACCATTACACAGAGCAGGGAAGCATAATAAACCATTACACAGAGCAGGGAAGTATAACAAACCATTACACAGAGCAGGGAAGTCTATCAAACCATTACACAGTGCAGGGAAGTATGACAAACCATTACACAGAGCAGAGAAGTATGATAAACCATTACACAGAGCAGGGAAGTGTGACATGTTTATTATTTTTAAAAAATAAAAAAAATGACTTTTTGAATCACTTTCATTTTCTGACTAAAGTTCCACTCCTTGCTTGTTCCCTCTTCACTGCACAGAGGAACAGAGCGTGGGCAGGGATAACACAATTTAATTCCTTCCCCAATCACCACCCACATGAAGGCCCAGAAACACCCACATTAACCCTAGGACCCACCCACATCAACTCCTACAGCTGCTACAAGTGACTCCCATAGCCTAACCTGAAACTACAGAGGCTCAAAGGATCATGGGACATGGCATAGCAAGTAAACAGGAAGTCAGAGAACCTAGAAATTCAGGCAGAAGGAGGAGTGTCATCACAGACAAAGAAACCTGCTGTATTCAGCTAAAGTACGTAAGATACAGAGAAACTGGCACTGGGGTTGTGATTCATTTACATGCACAATGCAACTGTTGTTTTGGGAAGGAAAAACTGGAGTTCTGCCTTAAGCTGCATATTCTGAGGAAGGGTTCACTGTCTTTAAACTCATTATAAAAACTCTTTCATAAAAAGAAAAAAAAAAAAGGTAGAACCTACAGAAAAGAATCCCAGGGTTTATGATCCAAGCACACCTTAGTGAAGATGGGGAGAAGCAGAGAAACAAGTAAATACACTTTCCAAAAGATTCAGTTTAAAGCACATAACTTTATCCAAAAACTCTAGCAAACATCAAAGAAATTTAATCTCTAAATCCAGACCTGAACTAACCAGCCCAAAGCACAATTATGATGTGCCAAGTGCGGTGAACCATAGCAAGCCGAATCTGTAGGGGTGAATTTGACCACTAAAGAACTGAACATGGATGAGCCTCTAATGCTGAACTATAACATAGTGTTGAAAAAGCCTGTTTATGTCACAAAGCCAGTTTTTGGAAATGGAAAATACTTGCTCAGCAGACAGGAATTGTCAAGAGATGTTGAGAAATGTCCCCCTGTCAAAGATCTTGAAACTTCAAATCTCTTTCTGATAAATTGTATATTCAAAATACAGCTTAAACACAATGTATACTATGGTTGTAGTGGCTATGTACCATGGATATTATCAATTGCCCTTTAGCTCTCAGCACTTTATGTGTAATATACTGTATAAGGCTGTTTTTATATGTGGAGATTATTAGTAAATTTCACAAAGGAACCATCTTTGCCCATTTTAACAAATGTTGTAACTTTAACATCAAGAACATGTATTTTTTCAATTGCGTATTGCATTTATTTAGAGATTAATATATATTTTTTAATCTTATGTAGCGGTACCCCTGTAAGGGCTGCTGGATATTGTGGTCCACTTGTCACTCTGCCCAGCCTGGCATTCATTTCCCAGTCACTCTTGAGACAACAGTCCATATGTTTGTTTTGTATTTTATTGAGGTATTTTGAACTTGGATAGAGTAAGGGAAATTATGGGAGGCCCAGAATCAATAGTGGAATCAATAAGATGATCAAATTGAACCTCTATTTACACTTCTAGAGTTCCAGTCTCCTCCGGCACAACGCTTATTTGTAGACTGTTCCTCTCTCTCCTGTACAATACTTGGTTCCTGGTAAAGCTAGCACATGGTAGGCCCAACTCTAACTCTGTCAGGCCTTAGCAACTGCCATTTTCAGGAAGAAAGAAAAAACGGCTGCACACCATAGGAACGTTCTAACGATTTTATTCCAAAAATAGCAAATGACAGCCGACAAAGACAGAGTGTCCAAACCCAGGAGGTGACTTCAAACCTACAGAACAACTGAAGCACTGCGCATATAAAGGCTCCATCCCCCCCACACCCAGGTGCAGGATAATGCAATCAGCTGTGCCGAATGTCTGACAAGGCTGCTGCATAACCATACCTCTGTGTTACTATTAGGGTTGTCCTGATACCACTTTTTTAAGACCGAGTTCAAGTCTAGATACTTTTTTTCAAGTACTCACCGATACCGATTACAGATACTTTTTTAATATCATGTGACAGTGGGTTTTTTTTACAATTTATTTTTAGGGAGGGAGGGGGTGGATGGTGTCTGTGTTTTTTTATTTAAATTTTTATTATTTTTTACAATAATTTTTTTATTATTTATTGCAATACTTTTTTTTTTAATCAGCCCTGTTGGGGGGCTTTGTGAGATATCAGGGGTCTTAATAGACTCCAGAAATCTCCCCCTTGAGACAGAGAAAGAGACCGAGGATAGAGATTCCCCAGTTCCTTTCTCTGCAGCCTCAGCTGCACTGAAAATGGAGAGAAGACAGCGGCTCCTCTCCATTCACAAACTGAGACATCGTAATCACAGGAAATTACAATGTTTCAGTTATCTGAATGGACAGAGTCAGTGATCACTGACTCTATTCATACATCAAAGGAAGGAGGAGGACATGGAGAGGGACAGCAGAACGGAGGAGGACACGGAGGAATACTAGCGTGGGACAGCAGAACAGAGGGGGACAGCAGCATAACAGCGGGGGACATGGAGGAAGAAAGGAGGGGGACACAGAGGAAGAAAAGAGGGGGACACGGAGGAATACTGGAGTGGAACAGCAGCACTACAGAGGGGGACAGGAGCAGAATGGTGGGGGACAGCAGCGCAACATAGGGGGGAAAGGAGGAAGAAAGGAGGGGGACAGCAGAATGTAGGGGGCATGGAGGAGGATGTAGGGACAGTCAGCGGTGATCATGTGTGGGAGAGTTACAAGCATCGATCCCTTCTGTATAGATTTCACTAAAGCAGCTGAAAGCGGGGGGGGGGGGCTTGTAACTCCCCCACTCACCGATCACCGCTGACTGTCCAGGTATCGGGGGAAGCATCGGGAGCATTTGCCCGAGTAAAAGTACTTGGGCAAATGCTTGGTACCGGTGACGATACCGATACTAGTATCGGTATCGGGACAACCCTAGTTACCATATGACAATGTGGCATAGCAAAAAAATATATAATATTATAAAAAATAATAACAATGTCAAAGATTGTTATAATAGTCATACAATATAAGTATAAATATGTTAAAGTGTAAAGGAGAAAAACATAAATGACAAATAGCACAATATTGAAAATAATAGAAACTAATCCAAATATATGGATGAGAAGTATAAATAAATTACTAGAGAAATAGTGTTCTATATTGATAAAAAATGAAATATAACATTCCATATGCAAATAACTTCTTTGTAATTCATATATAAAAACAAAAATAAAAAGGAAAAACAAAAAAAAGAAATGAAAAACACATCCCAATATCATAAAATAAATAAATCAGTTTGATATTGTGGACACACAAGAACAAAAAAGATCTCTAAATGGAAAGATGTGGAGTATGTGGTGCTAATCGAAACTTCTATGTTTAAAACTTATAAGACTAAAAGGCAACATTTCCTCTGGCACACCACATGGTGACCCCAACCTATAGCCATGGAAAAATACTCCACAAAAGACATGCCCTAAGTACAATACAAACAATGTCCACAGTCCCATCAACCCGCTATAATAAATTATCAGTTAATTGTATATAATAACCAATTTTGAACATTTACAAGCGAAGGATGAGTACAGAACATCGTATGGATCAACAAGGGGCGAGAAACATAACAACATCTCTAGCCAAAACAGGTCCACAACAATATGACAAGTATCTAATCATGATAGTGGGTAACATGCCACTCAAAGTTGAGACCTGAAGGGATGCGAGTCTGGAGCCTGTGTATCCAGAACACCTCCCTTCGACATAACATCCGGAAGACACCCACCCCCCTTTTTTGGTTCACACACTTTTTCTTTAACCTGTATTTTCATAGCCTTGATTTTACCATCATGGCACTCTCTAAAGTGATTGGCTATGTTGGTTCCCTTTTTTGTGACTATACTGTATACATGTTCGTAGAAACGTCTCGCAGACGTCTCATAGTCCTACCAACATATTGCATATAGCAAATGTCACAAGTAACTAGATATATAACATAACTTGTGTTACAATTATAAAAGAAAACAATGGGTAAAAACCTTGTGACCTGCCACACTAATGCCGCGTACACACGATCAGAATTTCCAACAACAAATGTTCGATGGGAGCTTATTTTCGGAAATTCCGACCGTGTGTAGGCTCCATCGGACATTTTTTGTCAGAATTTCCAACAACAAAAATTTGAGAGCTGGTTCTCAAATTTTCTGACAACAAAATCCGTTGTCAGAAATTCCGATCGTATGTACACAATTCCGACGCACAAAATTCCACGCATGCTCGGAATCAAGCAGAAGAGCCGCACTGGCTATTGAACTTCATTTTTCTAGGCTCGTTGTATGTGTTGTACCTCACTGCGTTCTTGACGTTCGGAATTTCAGACAACATTTGTGTGACTGTGTGTATGCAAGACAAGTTTGAGACAACATCCGTCGGAAATAAATCCAGGATTTTGTTGTCGGAATGTCCGATCATGTGTATATGCCTAAATTAACCTAAAATAAACACAGAAGACATAACTATAATCAGCTGCCCGAACTTCCCACACTTCCCCCGATTGTGATGATGCAATATATATATATATATATATATATATATATATATATAACACACTGTGCAACGTCTGGAGGAGACATTGCTGGAAGTGGTAGCAGAGGAGGAGAGTCTCTGAACATACCAGGAGAAAATAGTGACCTCTGAGCTGGGTTATTATCGGAAGTAGCAGGTGGCCTGTGTTCCAAACAAAGTGTCCCATAAACCTGCATAGGATAAAAGAAGCAAAGGAGGCTCTCTGCAGGCTTTTGCTATCAATTACAGGCTTATTTTTTAAGCCCCTAAGGTGAGGGTACACCCGGTGGGGGTTGTGTGTGCACAATGCATGAAGACACAATTATCGCATGGTTGATGATAATATGGACTTTTGCTGTTTAGTTTAAACACTCATCGAGGATTAATTGAAAGTCACGAAGCATGAGCACTGTATTTTCATATATATGGACTGTTGCTGTTTAGTTTAATAACCTCACTGAGGACTGAGTGCAATATCATGGAGCACAAGCACTTTATTTATAGTGTTTATATGTTGTTATGCTTTAGACATTTATGTTATATATAGTGTTTATTGAATTCATATATTTATATTAGTATTGTTTCCATATATATCAGCGCTGCACAGTGTGTTATATATATTACAATTATAAAAGGACCTGATGTCATATTCCCTCTTGTTGGATGACGCCCTAAACATATTTCCCTCCAGAACATGGCCACAGCAGGGACATCCTGACGACCCACATTTGAAATTACCTTTGAAAGAGAGCCAAGTAAATGACTGGGTGCCAGTCTTATTAACATAAAAACTGGGTGACAGGGAGTGTCCTGGTGTTGGTGCCCTTTTAGGTACTATATTGATGCCGTTATGCAAGATATTCACACATACATCATCAACACAGAGAATAGGTAGTTATTTGTTGATGATGGCACAAACCTCATCAAACTCCAAGCTGACTGGTATAGATAGGGTTAATTTGTTTTTATACAGATCTACTTTCTCACAAACCTGTGGAGTCACCAACTCATCTCTACTCTTACGTTTTGCAATGCTATAAGCTCTATTTAGCATCCACTTAGGGTAGCCCCTATCCAGAAATCATTTGTAGAGCGCACTAGCCTCTATATTGAATTGTAAATCATTACTGCAAATGCGTATAATACCCCTAATAGTGTGCTTGGGATGTCCAGCCTGAACTGAGAGTAAAGTATTCCCGATGAAGGTTTCCTATATAGTGCGGTACTTACTCCCAGTCCTTCTCCCATGAGACACATCTAAATAACAGATCCTGTCAGGATCTATCATTCCTGTAAGTGCCAAGTTTTTGTCATTGAGGTATCGCAAAAACGGGTCAAACATATCACCACCATCTGTGACAACCAGCAACAGGTCATCAATATACCTTAAGTAGAGTAGAATCTGTGATCTAAATGGGTTCTCCACTCCAAAGATGAGGGACGGCTCCCTCTAACCCATATACAGGTTGGCCAAGGAGAGAGAAAATTTGGCTCCCATCATGCCCCCACACCTCTGGTGATAGAAGACACCATCAAATACAAAGTAGTTATGTGTCAGTAGAAATTTCAATACCTCAATGACAAATGCCCTATATTCAATATTAAAATCAGTGTATGTCTCCAAATAAAAGGAAACTGCTGTTATAGCCAAACCATGGGGAATAGAGGAATACAAACATTTAATGTCACAAGTGGCCCACGAGTAATGATCACTCCAAGAAAAGTTTTGCATTATGTGTAGAAGGTGGTTAGTATCCTTCAAAAAAAACAGGTAGCTGTTTGACCAAAGGCTGCAAATGTCCATCCAACCACTGGCCCAACCTTTCATTGAGAGACCCTATGCCCGCTATTATAGGTCTACCTTGTAAGGGGGTGAGCCCTTTATGGGTTTTGGGGAGGTGGTAAACGGTGGGTAGTGTAGGGTATTTAGGTATTAGAGACTCACCCTCCTTTTGATTTAAAAAACCCTGTCTAAAACCCCTGTCCACTAATTCTGTCAAAATTGATTTGTATTTTTTGGTGGGATCACTCTTTAACCGACTATATGTTTGGGTATCAGAAAGCTGCCTGGCTGTTTCATTTAAATAAGAATCAACATCCATGACAACTATCAACCCTACTTTGTCTGATTTGCAGATAACAATGGACTTATCCTCTTCCAAATTAGTCAGAGTCAGCCTCTCTTGTTTTGAGAGGTTGTCCTGCCAAGGAGAGGTGCCCTCGGACACCTTATGAGCCAGGGATTTGAGGTCCAGTTCCACCATTTTTTGGAATCTGCTCGTATCTGGTGTGCGAGAATTGACAGGATAAAACTGGGACTTGGCTCTAATGGAAACCAAATCAACATCATAAGTGCAATGATCTCCCGCACTAACCACAGCGTTCTACATAGCCAAATCCTCCAAATCCCACCACACATAGTTCCCTAAACCCAGTGTTACCATCATCCTCCTATGGGGGGACTGGTATCTCCCTCCCCTCTACATCATTCCCTTTATCTGCCAAAAAGTAATGCTTTTTAATAGTGAGATTTCTCAGAAATTTATTGACGTCTTAAATAGTATCAAAAAGGTTAAAGTGCCTGTTTGGACAAAAATTTAGACCTTTCGACAAGAAGGTGACCTCACTTTCTGTCAGTATTTTATCTAACAGATTAAGAACATTACAGGGGTTAATTATTTCTTTTGTGTCCTTGTTCTTGAATGATATTTCTTCCATTCGCCAGCCATATTTTCTCTTCCTTCCCCAGCGTGTCCTCCTCTTCCCCTGTTGCAACCTCTCTTGTTGGTACCATGCCTGTTTTTTGAAGGGGCAGCTGGGGGTCCACACTATCATTGTTGGGATGGGGTGGTCTGGCAGGTGATGTTTCGGATTCGGATAAAGCCGAGCTCTCATCCAGCCCATCTGTCTCTGCACCAGAGAAACTGGAGTAAGAGATCCACCCCATGACCGCCGAAGTTTCCACACATAAACATTGTTTGCATCGTAGTCGATCTTATCTCAAAGCATCTTTTCTTTTTTTCCAGTAAAAATATCATGTTCCAATGAAATGAATTTGTCATTTAATCGCTTGTCAAGATCTGCAAACTCCAACACAGTCTGCATAGGCCTCATGGCTTGATGTATTTCCAAGATTTCCTTTTCCAAAACTTCTATTTCTTTCTTTTTGGATGCAATTATGATGTCCATCAGAGTAAAGGAGCAAGTAGATAAGGTGTCAGTCCATTGTTTTTTCAATGAATCATCCAAAAGCTCAAACGTGGAAAATGTTTTCTCTCTTAACCCTCTTGGTATACGCTCGAGCTATACTCTGACAGAGCTAGCATCCCAATAAGCCTTTGTTTTTTTAATCATGCTTCTTTCCAATTTATGGGAGAGTAATTTCATAGAACCCAATGTGTCTTCAGTATTACTATTTAAAGCCTCATGTATGTTGGTTCTTAATGGTTTATCCTTCAATAGCCTAAATGTGCGACTGGTGTCTTGTGGCATGTCTAGCTGTGACATAGTCATAATAAAGGTAATGAAACAGTCTGATGACAGAACTAAACTGCCATTTGCAGGCAGGGACCGTGGGCCCCTTTAGTGTAGCAACAAAAATAGGAAAGTCTTTAGTGCTATCTGACTTTGGTGGACTACTGCTCCCAGCCAGTCCTCTTCAGGCCCTGCCAGCCCTCCTGGCTGCAGCTGCCTGACTTCACTGCCCTTAACATCACAGTCCCTCTTGCTGGTTCTACATCCATCTCAGACTGTACTCTCCCAGACCGCTCCGGCATGCCTCCCCAGCTCTCCCAACTGTGCCTGTCACTCACCAGCGCTCCTGGCTGCACTCCGGTGGATCCCTCTTGGAGACTTGCCCAGCAACACTAGCTTCCATTGTCTTTCTTGGTTCCTCCCTGTGCCTCCTGTCCAGATCCATCTTTGTTTCTCAGCAAGGCTCCGACTTGCACCTGAACCCCACAGGCCCAAGGTCACCCCCTCCCAGACTGCAGGATACCTCAAAGGCCCCGACAACCTAGTGCTCAATCTCCAGCTTCTTCCACCCGACAACTCCTCCCCAGCTGGGCTGACTCCAGGTATTTAAAGAGGCCTGCCCCCTGCCAATACAGGTATCCTTAGAACACCCCAGGCAGCTCCACCTCTCTTCCCCTTCTTCCTTCTAGAATCCTCTAGAAGCAGAAGGGAGGTAACCGAAACATGATGCTATCTGTGAGTCACCAGCCTGCTCTGAGCCATTTCCACCCCACATAGATCAAAACAAACAGGCGAGGCCTGATTAAATCTACCTGCACTTACAAAAACCTACTTGTAGCACCTACCTAAAGTAGATGGTGCTACATTTAGAACAGCTTTGAACCTAAAGTTGTTCAAAATTGTTAATATTCTAATTGGTAACCATTACCACATCTGCTGCACATAATTTCCATTTAAGTGCTGTAATATGAGGAAGCCCGGAACTGTCAGCCAGCCATGTTGGTAAAAGCAAACAATTCTTTAAATGTCAGGCAAAAAACAGGCAAACAGAAAAACAAACAGAAAAACATCTTATCTTCAGAAAACTAAGAACACAAAATAGTCAATACCCTGGTTCTGTGGTTTTGGGGGTTTCCCATTGGTTTCAGGGGTCCCAAGGAGGAGGTTTTCACAGCCTAGCCACTGTGACTCAATTCTAAACTCAGTTCACCCTGCTCACACAGGTGTCCAGCTCACTGTTTCACTGCCAGCAGCTTACTGTTTCCTTTTCTGGACTCTGAGGCACTTGGGTTAAATCCAACAGGACCAAAGTCCCAGTAATCAGATTTGGAGGTCCTTCCCACCCAAAACTCTTCAATCCTTTGAAATTCCATGTCCCTAATAAGGAATTCTCAGTCCAGAGAGTACTAAAAACCAGTCCTCTCCTCTTCAGCCGAACTACCCTAGAACCCCTCACCCTGCAAGGGCGAGAACCCCTAAGTACTTAACAAAGTATTCAAAAGGGACCACAACCTAAATACTGTAGGAATATACCTGCTGTCCAATCACATTCCCGGAGTCTTATACAGCACAAAAAGATTGTTATCAAATGATTTATTTTGCTCTTGAGTGTCTCACACACCTTGTGAGTTGCTGTTTTGTAATGTAAACTAATCACTCTGTATATGTTTTACTGAAGGCTAGTACCAAATGGTGTTTTAGATTTAACATGGCAGAGAAATAAGAAATAAAAGAAAATGTCAGCTATTGAAATAATACGCATCTATTATTATTTCCACAATACCAAGACTGATTAGAAACCGTTTGGAGCTGTCCTTTGTGCTGAAATACCTGTGACTGCATTAATATGTGTTGTGGTGACAGGAGCTTTAATATATTCATTATGTTGACATAGGAAATCCCAATTGAAGTGAGAATTATAGTGTGAATTGAGTAAAAAAAAATCACATGAAGATACTTGCTAACTCTTGCATATACAATATGTGCATACAGATATGTTATTTACATGTCAAATTACATATCTGTTCAGAGCATTGCCTACTATGTAAAAGTATGAGAATGCCATCTCTAAAAATGTGAAACTAGGATATCACAATGGAAGAAAAAATGGTGACTGCCTGTATGATTTGCTAAAGTGAAGTGTTTTAAATTCCCCTGCACAGATTTGGGTATGTGAAGTTAATACAGGTTCACTTCACTTTACTTTAGTAGACATTAAGGTTGTCTGTTTTAGATACCTTTTGTGACACACCCAACAAGGACAGGGGCTTTTGAAGGGGACCACAGAGTGGTCTCTTGCCTACTGACTAGGGGTCCTGGCTTTCAAGGGAGCACTACCCTTTGGGAAGTGTGTGCCTGGGGGACCCTCGGAGTGGTCTTGCTTCAGATTTAAGTCCATGTCTCCCCGAAACCCACAGACTCTGGGAACTGTAGGACCCAGATACATATTTGGGGCTTCTATGCCCAAACCAGCAATGACTGCTTAAGACTGTGAGACTCAGAGCAGATGTTAATATAATCAGCTCCAATACAACCTGACGGTCTCCTGCTATAATGTGTTTATTGTTATGTATGTCTCTCCCATTGTGTGTCTCCTAGGTGTGCATTCTCATTGTTAATTGAGTCACCTATTGCATAAGATATTTTTATTTCATAACAAATTTAAAATGATAAAAATGTATCATATCTACATGCGATTCCTACAACAGTGCAGGCACTGCTTCTCTACATGTTTCACTCAGAAGAGCTTCCTCAGGAGACTTAAGAGTGCTGCACGTAGTTGATGCTAAAAGTAAACAGAACAAATATTTATAAACATGTACAGATATTCTGCATTAATATATAGATGACATTACAATTATCTTTTTAACATTTTACATAACTTTTCATACACAGTTGTGCTCATAGGTTTACATACCCTGGCAGAATTTATGATTTCTTGGCCATTTTTCAGAGAATATGAATGATAACACAAAAACATTTCTTTCACTCATGGTTAGTGTTTGGCTGAAGCCATTTATTATCAATCAACTGTGTTTACTCTGTTTAAATCATAATGACAACACAAACTACCCAAATGACCCTGATCAAAAGTTTACATAACCTGGAATGTTTGGCCTTGGTACAGACACAGAAGGTCGCACAAACATGTTAAAATGGCAATCAAAGCTTAATTCCCCACATTTGTGGCTTTTTAAATCACAATTAGTGTCTGTGTATAAATAGTTAATGAGTTTGTTAGCTCCCACATGGATGCACTAAGCAGGCTAGACACTGAGCCATGAGGAGGTGGAAAAGCACAGTCAAAAGACCTGCATAACCATAACAAGCAGGGATGAGCCGAACACCCCCAGGGGACATGTATCAATGCAATTTTTTTTTTTTTAAATGCAAAAAAAAGTTTTAAAAACAGACTTTTTTTCAGGAGCAGTGATTTTAATAATGCTTAAAGTGAAACAATAAAAAATAAATATTCCTTTAATTATCAGGCCTGGGGTTGTCCTTAGTGTGCCTGTAAAGTAGCACATCTTTCCCATGTTTAGAACAGTACCACAGCAAAATGACATTTCTAAAGGAAAAAAATTAATTGAAAACTGCTCGTGGCTGTAATGTATTGTCGGGTCCTGGCAATATACTTAAAAAATCATTGAAGAAAATGGCATGGGTTCCCCCCCAATCCACTACCAGGCCCTTTGGGTCTGGTATGAATATTAGGAGGAACCTCGCAACAATTTTTTTTTTTAAATTGAGCAGGGGTGCCCCCAAAATCCATACCAGGCCCTTCAGGTCTGGTATGGATATTAAGGGGACCCTGGGCCAAGATTTAAAAAAAAAATGGCATGGAGGTCCCCCCAAAATCCATACCAGGCCCTTATCTGAGCACGCAACCTGGCAGGACCCAGGAAAAGGGGGGGACAAGAGAGCACCCCCCTCCTGAATCGTACCAGGCCACATGCCCTCAACATGAGGAGGGTGTTTTGAGGTCCCCCCAAAACACCTTGTCCCCATGTTGATGGGGACAAGGGCATCTTCCCCACAACCCTTGCCCGGTGGCTGTGGGGGTCTGCGAGCAGGGGGGCTTATCGGAATCTGGAAGCCCCTTTAACAAGGGAACCCCCAGATCCCACCCCCCCATGTGAATGGGTATCGGGAACACTGTACCCCTACACATTCACCAAAAAAAGTGATTGAAGATGGATGGACATCGCAGGACTTTTTATTTTATTTTAATAAAGGACTTGTCCCAAACTTTTTACTTTTTTGACACTTTTTTGTGAATGTGTAGGGGTACAATGTACCCGATACCCATTCACATAGGGGAGGTCGGGATCTGAGGGTCCCCTTGTCAACGGGGCTCCCAGATTCCGATAAGCCACCTGCCCACAGACCCCCACAGCCACTGGGCAAGGGCTGTGGTGAAGAGGCCCTTGTCCCCATCAACATGGGGACAAGGTGTTTTGGGGGGACCCCAAAATACCCTCCCCATGTTGAGGGCATGTGGCCTGGTACAGTTCAGGAGGGGGGCGCTCTCTCCCCCCTCTTTTCCCATGGCCTGCCAGGTTGCATGCTCAGATAAGGGTCTGGTATGGATTTTGGGGGGATCCCACGCCATTTTTTTTATTTTGGCTTGGGGTTCCCCTTAAAATCCATACCAGACCTGAAGGGCCTGGTATGGATTTTGGGGGGACCCCCACACCATTTTTTTAAATCTTAATTTCCATACCAGACCCAAAGGGCCTGGTAATGGATTAGGGGGAACCCATGTCGTTTCTTTCAATGATTTTTATCTATATTGCCGGGATCCTGCAATACATTACAGCCACAAGCAGGTTTAAATGAAATTTTTACCTTTACAAATGTCATTTTGCTGCTCTCATTCATAAAACTATGTACAGCCGCCATGTAAGCAGCCTAACATAGTGTGGAGCACGCTTTGATTGGCCAAAGAATGCAGGTCAGGTACATGCTTTGGCTAATCAGCAGCTGTCAATGCACTGTGATCTTGCAGTGCATTGATGGTCTCGCCGTTCATTATTGGGAGTTCGAATTTACCGCGAAAGCCCCATAATGTCCTAAATTCGGCGAATGGGTGAACACCCTAGTAACAACAAAATGAAACTTTACAAAGATGGAAAAGGATATAAAAAGATATCCAAAGCCTTGAATATGCCAGTCAGTACTGTTCAATCACTTAATAAGAAGTGAAAATTTGGAGATCTCTTGATACCAAGCCAAGGTCATGTAGATCAAGAAAGATTTCAGCCACAACTGCCACAGGAACTGTTCAGGATACAAAGAAAAACCCACAGGTAACCTCAGGAGAAATACAGGCTGCTCTGGAAAAAGATGGTGTGGTTGTTTTTAAGGAGCACAATACGATGATATTTGAACAAAAAAAAAACTGCATGGTCAAGTTGCCAGAAAGAAGCCTTTACTGTACAAGTTCCACAAAAAAGCCTGGTTACAATATGCCCAACAACACCTTGACATGCCTCATTGGCTTTTTTGTGGCATTGGTGCAGTAAACGCTTCCTTCTGGCAGCTCAACAATGCAGCTCTTTTTTGTTCAAGTATCGTTGAATTGTGCTCCTTAAAAACAACCACGCCGTCTTTTTGGAGAGCAGCCTGTATTTCTCCTGTGGTTACCTGTAGGTTTCTCTTTGTATCCTGAGCAATTTTTCCACCAGTTGTTGCTGCAATCTTTCTTGGTCTACCTGACCTTGGCTTGGTATCAAAAGAGCCCCTGATTTTCCACTTCTTAATCAGTTCACTAACTATATGGGCTGGGTGTAACAAGATTTCCGCTGCTGCCTTCTGTCTGTAGGGTTTCTGTGGCCGAGTGCAGAGTGTAACAAGATGGGCGTTGCAGCATTTGTACTAGAGCTGCAAAATGCTGCAAGTTTGTCTCACTCATTTCAGTGCCACTGCCTGCCCATCAATTTCACCTATCATTGCCCAAAAGTGCCGCCAATCAGTGCCAGCCATCAGTGTTGCATATCAGTGCCCACCAGTCAGTGCCACCTATCAGCGCTAATCAGTGCTGCAAATCAGTGCCAGTCAGTGCCACCGATGAGTGCTCATCTGTGTCAGTCATCAGTGCTGCACATCAGTGCCCATCAGTCAGTGCCACCTATCAGTGCCAGTCATCAGTGCTGCATATCAGTGCCACCTATCAGTGCTTATCAGTGCCAGTCAGTGCCACCTATCAGTGCTGCATATCAGTGCCCATCAATCAGTGCTCAGCAGTGCCAGCCATCAGTGCTGCATATCAGTGCTCATCAGACAGTGCCACCTATTAGTGCTGCAAATCAGTGCCACCTATCAGTGCTCATCAGTGCCAGTAATCAGTGATGCATATCAGTGCCCATCAGTCAGTCCCACCTGTCAGTGCTGCATATCAGTGCTACCTATCAGTGCTCTCAGTGCTGCAAATCAGTGACAGCCAGTGCCACCTATCAGTGCTCATCAGTGCCAGTCATCAGTACTGCATATCAGTGCCCATCAGTCAGTGCCATCTATCAGTGCCAGCCATCAATGCTGCATATCAGTGCCCATCAGTCAGTGCCACCTATCAATGCACATCAGTGCCAGCCATCAATGCTGCATATCAGTGTCCATCAGTCAGTGCCACCTATCAGTGCTGCATATCAGTGCTCATCAGTGCCAGCCATTAGTGCTGCATAGCAGTGCCCATCAGTCAGTGCCACCTATCAGTGTTCATCAGTGATGTAAATAAGTGCCCATTGGTCATTGCCACCTATCAGTGCTCATCAGTGCTGAAAATCAGTGCCAGCTATCAGTGCTCATCAGTGCCAGCCATCAGTGCTGCATATCAAAGCCCATCAGTCAGTGCCACCTATCAGTGCTCATCAGTGCTGCAAATCAGTGCCCATCAGTCAGTACCACCTATCAGTGCCAGTCATCAGTGCTGCATATCAGTGCCCATCAGCGCAGCCTCATTAGCACACATCAGTGAAGGAAAAGGGGTATTTATTTACAAAATTTTCTGACAGAAACAAAGAAAAACTTTTTTTTTTTGCAAAAAATAAAACCGAGCAGTGGACTGGAAGGATTTGCCTTCTTAATGACCAGGCCATTTTTTGCGATACGGCACTGCGTTGATTTAACTGACAATTACGCAAACGTGCGACGTGGTACCCAAACAAAATTGATGTCCTTTTTTTCCCACAAATAGAGGTTTCTTTTGGTGGTATTTGATTACCTCTGCAGTTTTTATTTTTTGCGCGATAAACAAAAAAAACCTTACAATTTTGAAAAAAAAAACAATATTTTTTACTTTTTTCTATAATAAATATCCCCAAATTTTTTTTTTTAAAACATATTTCTTCATCAGTTTAGGCCAATGTGTATTCATCTACATATTTTTGATTAAAAAATCGCAATAAGCGTATATTGATTAGTTTGCGCAAAAGTTATAGCATCTACAAAATAGGGGATAGATTTATGGCATTTTTATGGCACTTTTAGTATTTATTTTTTACTAGTAATGGCGGTGATCCGCGATTTTTAGTGGGACTGCGACATTGCGGGAGACAGAACGGACACTTTTGACACTTTTTTGGGACCATTGACATTTACACAGCAATCAGTGCTATAAAAATGCAATGATTACTTTGTAAATGTCACTGGTAGGGAAGGGATTAACACTAGGGGGCAATCAAGGGGTTAAATGTGTTCCCTCATGTGTGTTTTTAACTGTGAGGGGGATGGGACTGACTGGAGGAGGAGACATATCTCTGTTAATGATTACTAGGAACAGATGATCTGTCTCTCCTCTCCTGTCAGAACATTCTGGCTCTCGAGCCCGTGATCATACGTGGCCGGCGGACATCGTGGCCGCAGGCCACGTGCATCGGGTACCCCGCATTGCAGCTATCGCCCTTAAAGGTGCTGCCGTACACCTACGGCGATTTGTGGGATCGTGCCGACCTGCCACCATATAATAATGGTGACTGGTCAGCAAGTGGTTAAATAAATACCACCAAGAGAAGCTCTACTTGTGTGAAAGAAATGTTAAAATGTATTTGGGTACAGCGGCATGACTGCGCAGTGCACAATTTTCATCCAAGTGTTACAGCGCTAAAAGCGGGAAGGAAGGGCAGGAAGGGTTTAAAATGCCCTGTATTGAAGTAGCAGTGGACAGACACTTTGCACTTGTAATTTTTTATTTCTGGTTTTTATTCCCCCGAGGTAAAGCAAATTATCAGAGCCTTTCAGTGCACACTGCATAGACACCAGCAAAATGTATGGAAGTATTTTAAAATCAACGAGGACAACTCATGGATTTCAGACTGCAAACTTTGTTCTGCAAAATTATCTAGAGGAGGTACAAACATCAGTTCTTAAAATACCAGTAATCTGATAAAGCGTTTGAAATTAAAACATAAAAGTGAGCAAGGAGAATTTATCACACTCAGCAGCCAACTCTGCAGCAAACTTTAGCCAGAAGAGAAAAGCTGTCAAGAGACAACCCCAGAGCTGTAAAAATAACAGAGGCGCTCACCCAATTTACTATTCTGGATGATCAACCTCTTTTATTTGTTGATAACATTGGTTTTTGATGATTTCTTAATGTGTTGGCGCCGAAGTATTACATTCCCAGTTGCCGCTACATAACAGATGTCATCTTACCGCAGATCCACAACGTGGTTGAAAAGCACATTACCATCATGTTGCAAGAGGACGTAAAGACAATTGGCTTCACCACTGACATCTGGAACAGTAGTGTGAGTGTACTATCCCTCATCAGCTTAACGGTGCAGTGGATAGATGGCGAATTCTCTCTGTATCAGGTTATGCTCCACTCTACGAAATTTGAAGGCTCCCACACTGGTCAAGCAATACCCAATATTCTTGAGGAAATGCTTTAGACTTGGGCGATTCCCAATATTTCTGTTCATGTTGTGGTTCGGGACAATGCCAAAAACATGATAAAAGGTATGGAAGATGCTGGACTTCCCAGTATTTCATGCAGCACACTTTTTACACTTTTTACACTGCAGCTGGCTGTCTCAGAGGGACTGTTATCACAGTGCAGCATTGCAGATGCTTTGGGAGTGGGGCGCAGAATAATTGCCCACTTCAAACATTCTAACCTGGCATACTCTCGGCTGCAGGACATCCAGATACAGCTTGGTCACCCAGTAAGAAGACTCCAAGACTTGCAGACTAGTTGGAACAGCACATTTTACATGCTGAAGTCTCTGATTGAGCAGAAACCGGCCCTCGGAGTGATTGTGTGTGAATATGATCTCCCTGCCACCATTACTGCAAACCAGTGGAATTTGATGGAGAAGATGATCAATATCTTGGCTCCCTTTGAAGAGATGACTTGCCAAGTGAATTGTTTAGATGTGTTTGCCTCTGATGTAATTCCTGCAGTCACAGTGCTACAGAAAGCTTTATCAAAATTGGATGAGGAGGACCATGGTATCAAAACAATAAAGAGCACTTTGCTTGCTGGTACTGAGTGAAACCCACTTTATTGTATCGCAACTTTACTCGATCCAAGGTAATGTTCATTTTTCTGCTATTCAATTAACTTTAAATAATAAGCTTTACATTTGAAATGAATAATGAAATAAAAAATTATTAAATGTTGTTTAACATTTTAAAATGTAAGAAACTAGAGTAATTATGAATTTTCTTTGAGTTATTTATTGAGTTTTTGGTGTAATACTCTGACTTTTTTTTATTAATTCACAGAGAGAATATGCTGCATTCATTCATTGTTGTTTATTTTTAATTCTAGGTATAAAGATCGATTTTTCTGTAATGCAGACACTTCCAGGGAGGTGAAAAAGAAATACCGGAACTGCAAAACATTTCTGAAGAGTCAATTGAATCTGAGGAGGAGCATGAAGAACCAGCTTCCAAAAGGCCTCACCGTGACCAGCTAGGTACCAGTCTGGAAAGTGTCTTTGCAGAAATCACTGGTGAATGTTCATCTACATCTCAGAGCAGTGCTACAAAAGCTGCTACTATACATCTGGAAACTTGCCTGGGAGAGATCACTGTAACTCGTTCAGAGAAACCCCTGAAGTACTGGGCAGTTAATAATCTGAGATTTCCAACTGGCTAAAATGGCACAAAAATATCTTTCTGCCCCATGCACTATTGTGGAAAGTGAAACACTGTTCTTATTGATAGCAGAAACAGTTTTATGGCTGAACATGCAGAGGTGCTTCTGTTCCTTAAAAATAACTTGCCACATTCTGCACTCCAATTAATGAAACATCATTTTGATGTCTTTTGACATAGCACTTCTCTCCTGTAAGCGGAAGATCCGTGTACCCCCATTAGCCCTCCTAATTCTCCCAACCATATTATGTGGGAGTGTGACGAAGGCACTTATTCCCCTGAGAGAGATATTTATTCTCTTTCACGGGTAAATTGTGATTACTTGCAAAAAATAATTTATACAATGTATCATCTAATCTCATATGTTTTTTGTTTACTCTTTACTCCAGAATTCACTGGTTTCTTTTCTATCTATTCATCTCTTCAGTCCACACAGGTTGATCTGCGCAGTCAGCTCTGCATAACAAAAAGTGAGTCAAAACTATTTGATCTATTGCCATGGCACCACTGAATATACTTTCCCTGAATGTTCAGGGAATAAATGTCCCTCAAAAAAAGGACCAAAGCCTTCCGTACTTTCCATAACAAGAAGGCTCACATAGTATGCCTCCAAGAAACACACTTCACCAAAGATTCTACTCCAAAATATATTTCTCCTTTTTATCAACAAATTTACACGGCTTCTGCCTGTACCAAGCAAAGGGGAACTCTAATTGCATTTCACCGATCCACACCATTCACCTTATCATCAGAAATTAAAGACCCAGAAGGTAGATACCTGATACTCATGGGTTATATAAAGGATACAGCAATCACGGTGATTTCCTACTACGCTCCTAACAAACAACCTACACCATTCCTCTCACATATATTACAAGTGATTAATACACACAAAATAGGAACAGTGATAATGTGTGGGGATTCGAACCAGGTCCTCCTCCCATTTCTAGATAAATCACCTTTTACAGAAATTCACTTATTTCTCGCACCCTCATCAAACCTTCACCAGAATAGATCATATTTTTCTAACAATAGGAATGATACCAGAAATTATTGCATCAGATATAATTCCGATTCCGTGGTCTGACCATAATGCAATATACACTACTATAGCCTCAGCCATACCAAAAGCGCATGACCCAACGTGGTACTTACCAGACATAATGCTCAAACACCCACTACATCAGATGGCCATTGAACAAGCTTTAAAGGAATACATATCAATTAATAATACAACAGACATCTCCGCAATAACACTGTGGGAAGCTCATAAGCCTGTCTTGCGTGGTACAATACAAAGACAAATGGCACTATTTAAACGGGAACGCAAAAATCTGGCAAAAAAAACTAGAACTCAATTTTAATGCAGCCTACATATCATTTCAAGATAATCCATCTCAGAGTACAAAATCTCATCTGGAAAAATCTAGATTGGAATACGATCTATTTCTCACTGAGTCAGTTGATAAATCCCTCAAACGCTCCAAACACAATTTCTACATGAATACAAACAAACCAGGTACATATTTGGCTCGGGCATTAAATTCAACTAACAAATCTTTCAAACCAATACGTTTGAAATTATCAAAAAATGTTTACACTTGTAATCCAGTTAAAATAGTCCATAAATTTCACTCACATCTCGCAACTTTATACAAGACAAACAATGAATTTAATCCTACAGAGGCTGAATCCTTCTTCTCAAAAATAACCTTACCTGAGTTATCTCAGAATCAAAAAAGCAGTTTGGATGAGCCTATAACTATAGATGAAGTTGCTAACGCCATAAAAGACCTAAAACTTAACAAAAGACCAGGCCCAGACGGCTACTCGGCTTTATACTATAAAACATTCTCAGAAATACTCTCTCCCATTCTCACTGAAACTTTTAACAAACTTCTAGATGGACATTCTTTTCGGCAAGAAACACTAATGGCAATTGTTTGTATGATCCCAAAACCCCTTTCTGATGATACTTCCTGTGTGAATTATCGGCCTATCTCTCTGTTAAACCTTGATATTAAATTATTAGCAAAAATAATAGCAAAACGCCTCAATAGCATTATAGGAAAATTAATACATAGAGATCAAGTAGGCTTCATGCCAAATAGACAGGCAGGCGATAATATACGCAGGGCAGTGTTATTGGCACATATTGCTAAAAAACGGAAAATCCCTTTATGTTTTCTATCTCTCGATATTAAGAGGGCATTTGACACAGTATCCTGGCAATATATGCAATATTCATTACAAAAATGGGGTTTTGGACCCCACTTTTTAACATGGATCAAAGCATTATATAATAAACCCAAAGCCTATATAAAATATGCTGGATACAAATCTGAAGCCTTTAATATCGAAAGAGGTACCCGACAGGGTTGCCCATTATCTCCCTTATTATTTGCCCTTATACTCGAACCCATGGCCCAATACATCAGAACAAACCAAACTATAACTGGCATTGAAGTAGGAGGTATTACACACAAATTATGTATATTTGCAGACGATATATTACTTTTTCTATCATCACCACAGGTCTCTGGTCCTAACTTAATACCAGCTCTTGATGGATTTGCAGCCCTATCCGGCCTTATGATTAATCCTAAGAAATGCCTAGTGCTTAATATTTCACTCACAAACATGGAATTGATCCCGGCTAGGGCTGCACTCCCATTCACATGGGCAGAAAAATCAATCCCATATCTTGGAATTCATTTAACAGCATCTCATTCTGACTTATTCTCAACCAATTATCCTCCTGTATTAAGACAGATCACAAATCTAATAAAACAATGGTCGCAACTTCCTTTATCCTGGATAGGGAAGATTAATGCAATCAAAATGACTATTCTACCCAAATTGCTTTATCTATTCAGAGTCCTCCCTATTCCAATTCCTTCCTATTTTTTGAGAATAGTACAAAAAAGAGCAACTTCGTTTATATGGGGCTCTTCTAAACCACGTATACCTATACACACACTACATCTTCCCAAAGATAAAGGAGGCCTGGGATACCCTAATTTTACTAACTACTACAGAGCAGCACATTTGGCCAGTCTGTCCAAATACCATGCAAAACAGGAAATCCCATTATGGGTATTTATAGAAGCTTCAGAAAATGACTCTCTATTAATATCAAATTTATTATGGCTTGATCCTAAAGACCGCTTTAAAATTCATAATCCCATAACTAAACACTTCTTATCTCTCTGGGATAAACTAAAAACCAAATATCAGTTACAATCTCCACACAATCCTCTCCTTTCTTTTATCAGAAATCCGGCCTTTTATCCGGCATGGATCTACCCAAATTCTTTTAAAGCTTGGACAACATCAGGCATTCAGACACTAAATGATTTCATAGCATCTAAATCATTCCTTTCATTCCCATCGCTTAGAGAAAAATATGATCTACCAAACTCTGAGATATTTAGATATCTCCAAATCAAAAATTTCTATACACCATTCCTAAAGGGGGATACACCATTATCCCAATTATCCATTTTTGAATCAATCTGTACAAAAGATCCATTTGCTAAAGGTACAATTTCATCACTTTATAATCAATTATATGGAGTAGCAAATCTTAATAGACCCTCTTACGTTCAGAGGTGGGAGGAGGACCTGGGACGAACTTTAGAAGACACGGACTGGTCTAACATATGGCTCACATCTAAGTCATCTTCACCCAACATCTTAGCACTGGAGACAAATTATAAAGTCCTAACTCGCTGGTACCTTGTACCCGCTAGAGTGGCAAAATATTCACCTAATACCTCAGCTCTTTGTTTTCGAGGATGCCCAGAAATAGGCACATATTTACACATATGGTGGACGTGCCCAGTAATCCAAACCTTCTGGAAGGAAGTCTTCGTGATTGCATCTAAAATATTTAAAAAAATAATACAACCAGATCCATATTTAACTTTACTTAATCTAAAACCGGAATGGTTAACACTCTCTCAATTCAAACTTATGATCCAACTAATAACGGCTGCAAAACAAACAGTGGCCAAGGCATGGAAATCTCCTACATTGGTACTAGCAGAAACAATTCACAGAATGAATAATACAATGTCCCATGCTAAGATGGTAGCCATCGATCAAAATCAAATTCCAAAATTTGAAAAACTTTGGCATCCTTGGATAAAACAACAGTTCCTGTCAAACTTCAATGACTCTGTCCTGTTGCCATGGTAACAGATTAAATGACTTACAGAGACACCCATTCTAAGGCTTCAAAGAGAACTAAAAAGAATAATAAACTGACGAGCGGGACAACCTTGTGGACCATACCTCTACCTTTCAACCCTTTTTCTTCTTTCTCTTTCCTTTTCTCCACCTTAAGATTAAAGCTCATTATCAGAATTTATTTGACCTATATACACTCTACTTGTAAACAATATGTATAGTAGGTATAAATCATTTAAATACCTACAAAAGTAACTAAGGAAATGATATATATCTTTAATTTAGGTTTACGTGAACCCAATGTTTAATATTTGAAATTTCATGATATTTACCTATATAAACCCTACTGTAAAACAATAAGCTTACTTTATAGATCCTTGTAAACTTACTTTATGTATCTTTATAACATTGTATACTCAATAAACTTCTTTTGACAAGGAAAAAAAATAAATAAATAAATAAAAATAACTTGCCACTAACTTTTGAGTAATAATTCTAATTGCTAGATTGCCTGTTAATCTAGCCCATACTGTTGTTCCCCATGATTAAACAATGCACTGTTATATTTTTTACTGTTTTGCAATTTGCACTTTTGGTTGGTTGTGTGATTTTACATTTGTTATTTATTGTTGTTGTTATTATTAATATATTTTATTGTTGTAAATTTTTTTTTTATTAATAAACATGTTCTGTGAAAATTCTTTGAGTTTTTTTTACAAGTTTGTGACAAGCAAATAAAACTGTTTTATTCTTTTATAATGTCTTGAGCTGCAGTTCTTCATAAATATAAAGAAGATATCATTAGTCAGGTATTGTACTTTGATAACTGTCACATGACCTTAAAAAAAACGTATCAGTAATCGGTATCGGAGAGTACTAGTAAAAAAGTATCGGTACTTGTACTCTGTCTAAAAAAAGTGGTATCGGTGCAACCCTAATGCTCACATTACGTCCAATAAGCTCGGTGTTCATTGGAACTCATGTACCTAACTAACTTGTCAAGTCCTGGTTTTTAACCACTTCAGCCCCGGAAGATTTTACCCCCTTCCTGACCAGAGCGTTTTTTGCGATTCGGCACTGCGTCGTTTTAACTGACAATTGCGCGGACGTGCGACATGGCTCCCAAACAAAATTGACGTCCTTTTTTTCCCACAAATAGAGCTTTCTTTTGGTGGTATTTGATCACCTCTGCAATTTTTATTTTTTGCGCTATAAACAAAATAAGAGTGACAATTTTGAAAAAAACGCATTATTTTTTACATTTTGCTATAATAAATATCCACCAAAAATATATAAAAAAACATTTTTTTAATCAGTTTAGGCCGATCGTATTCTTCTACATATTTTTGGTAAAAAAAAAATTGCAATAAGTGTTTAATAATTGGTTTGCGCAAACGTTATAGCGTTTACTAAATAGGGGATAGTTTTATGGCATTTTTATTAATAATTTTTTTTTTACTAGTAATGGCAGTGATCAGCGATTTTTATTGTGACTGCGACGTTATGGCGGACATGTCGGACATTTTTTACACATTTTTGGGACCATTGTCATTTATACAGCGATCAGTACAATTAAAAATGCACTGATTACTGTGTAAATGGCACTGGCAGTGAAGGGGTTAACCACTAGGGGGCGGGGAGGGGTTAAGTGTGTCCTAGGGAGTGATTACTAACTGTAGGGGGATGGGCTGTATGTGTGACGTCACTGATCTCTGCTCCGATGACAGGGAGCAGAGATCGAGTGACACTTGTCACTAGGCTGAACGGGGAGATGCTGTTTACAACGGCATCTCCCCGTTCGTCCTCTCCGTGAGGCGATCGCGGGTATCCCCGCGGCGCTCGAGTCCGCGGGACCCGCGACCCGAGTCACGGAGCTCCCGGCTGGCGCGCACGCGCGCCGCCGGCGGCGCGCACACAATGGCACGGCGGGCAATTCAAATGGATGTACAGGTACGCCCATTTGCCCAGCCGTGCCATTCTGCCGACGTACATCGGCGTGCGCCGGTCGGGAACCGGTTAAGCATCTGGTAAGCCTTTCTTTCAGTTCAATATGTAGACATATATGAAAAGTTATCTAAAATGTTAAAAAGATAATTGTAATGTAATTTATATACTAATGCACAATATCTGTACGTGTTTATAAATATTTGTTCTGTTTAATTGTAGCGTCAACTACATGCAGCACTCTTAAGTCTCCTGAGGAAGCTGTTCCTCACTGTTGTAGGAATCGCATGTTGATGTGATACGTTTTTATCATTTTTGTTATGAAATAAAAATATGAATGTACAGTGGGGACGGAAAGTATTCAGACCCCCTTAAATTTTTCACTCTTTGTTATATTGCAGCCATTTGCTAAAATCATTTAAGTTCATTTTTTTCCTCATTAATGTACACACAGCACCCCATATTGACAGAAAAACACAGAATTGTTGACATTTTTGCAGATTTATTAAAAAAGAAAAACTGAAATATCACATGGTCCTAAGTATTCAGACCCTTTGCTGTGACACTCATATATTTAACTCAGGTGCTGTCCATTTCTTCTGATCATCTTTGAGATGGTTCTACACCTTCATTTGAGTCCAGCTGTGTTTGATTATACTGAATGGACTTGATTAGGAAAGCCACACACCTGTCTATATAAGACCTTACAGCTCACAGTGCATGTCAGAGCAAATGAGAATCATGAGGTCAAAGGAACTGCCTGAAGAGCTTAGAGACAGAATTGTGGCAAGGCACAGATCTGGCCAAGGTTACAAAAAATTTCTGCTGCACTTAAGGTTCCTAAGAGCACAGTGGCCTCCGTAATCCTTAAATGGAAGACGTTTGGGATGACCAGAACCGTTGCTAGAGCTGGCCGTCCGGACAAACTGAGCTATCGGGGGGAGAAGAGCCTTGGTAAGAGAGGTAAAGAAGAACTCAAAGATCACTGTGGCTGAGCTCCAGAGATGCAGTTGAGAGATGGGAGAAAGTTGTAGAACGTCAACCATCACTGCAGCCCTCCACTAGTAGGGGCTTCATGGCAGAGTGGCCCAATGGAAGCCTCTCCTCAGTGCAAGACACATGAAAGCCTGCATGGAGTTTGCTAAAGAACACCTGAAGGACTCCAAGATGGTGAGAAATAAGATTCTCTGGTCTGATGATACCAAGATAGAATTTTTGGCCTTAATTCTAAGCGGTATGTGTGGAGAAAACCAGGCACTGCTCATCACCTGTCCAATACAGTCCCAACAGTGAAGCATGGTGGTGGCAGCATCATGCTGTGGGGGTGTTTTTCAGCTGCAGGGACAGAATGACTGTTTGCAATTGAGGAAAAGATGAATGCGGCCAAGTACAGGGATATCCTGGATGAAAACCTTCTCCAGAGTGCTCAGGACCTCAGACTGGGCCAAAGGTTTACCTTCCAACAAGACAATGACCCTAAGCACACAGCTAAAATAACAAAGGAGTGGCTTCACAACAACTCCGTGACTGTTCTTGAATGGCCCAGCCAGAGCCCTGACTTAAACCCAATTGAGCATCTCTGGAGAGACCTAAAAATGGCTGTCCACCAACGTTTACCATCCAACCTGAGAGAACTGGAGAGGATCTGCAAGGAGGAATGGCAGAGGATCCCCAAATCCAGGTGTGAAAAACGTGTTGCATCTTTCCCAAAAAGACTCATGGCTGTATTAGATCAAAAGGGTGCTTCTACTAAATACTGATCAAAGGGTCTGATTACTTGGGAGCATGTGATATTTCAGTTTTTCTTTTTTAATAAATCTGCAAAAATGTCAACAATTCTGTGTTTTTCTGTCAGTATGGGGTGCTGTGTGTACATTAATGAGGAAAAAAATTAACTTAAATGAGATTAGAAAATGGCTGCAATATTGGAAAATTTAAGGGGGTCTGAATACTTTCCGTCCCCACTGTATATAAGTTGTAAAAAAATTTTTTAGCACCTTAAAAGTCCAGCTTTTTTGTCTCTCTAATTGTATTTAATTTGGGATGTGGTGCCTATTTTGGCCCTGTAATTCTTGCATGAGTCACCTATTATTTCTGTCTGTCTGATCGTCTGTTATAATAACTTTATATTATATTTTACTTTACAGTGCCTTGCAAAAGTATCCACCCCCTTGATAGTTTACCTATTTTGTTAAATTACAGCCTTTATTTCAATGTTTTTTTTTTTATCTTAATTATTTGTGATTGATCAGAACACAATAGTCTAAGTTGGTGAAGTAAAATTAGAAAAATATATACATAAAACTATTTTTCAGAAATAAAAAACTGATAATTGGCATGTGCCTATGTATTCACCCCCTTTGTTATGAAGCCCATAAAAAGCTCTGGTGCAACCAATTGCCTTCAGAAGTCACAGAATTAGTGAAATGATGTCCACCTGTGTGCAATCTAAGTGTCACATGATCTGTTATTACATATACACACTTTTTTTGAAAGGCCCCAGAGGCTGCAACACCAAGAGGCACCACTAACCAAACACTGCCATGAAGACCAAAGAACTCCCCAAACAAGTAAGGGACAATGTTGTTGAGAAGTACAAGTCAGGGTTAGGTTATAAAAAAATATCAAAATCTTTGATGATCCCTAGGAGCACCATCACATCTATCATAACCAAATGGAAAGAACATGGCACAACAGCAAACCTGCCAAGAGACGGCCGCACACCAAAACTCACGGACCGGGCAAGGAGGGCATTAATCAGAAAGGCAGCACAGAGACCTAAGGTAACCCTGGAGGAGCTGCAGAGTTCCACAGCAGAGACTGGAGTATCTGTACATAGGACGACAATAAGCCGTACGCTCCATAGAGTTGGGCTTTATGGCAGTGTGGCCAGAAGAATGCCATTACTTTCAGCAAAATGGCACGTTTTGAGTTTGCGAAAAGGCATGTGGGAGACTCACAAAATGTATGGAGGAAGGTGCTCTGGTCTGATGAGATTAAATTCTACTTTTTGGCCATCAAAGAAATGCTATGTCTGGCACAAACCCAACACATCACATCACCCAAAGAACACCATCCCCGCAGTGAAACATGGTGTTGGCAGCATCATGCTGTGGGGATGTTTATCAGCAGTTGGGACTGGGAAACTGGTCAGAGTTTAGGGAAAGATGGATGGTGCTAAATACAGGGATATTCTCGAGCAAAACCTGTACCACTCTGTGTGTGATTTGAGGCTAGGACGAAGGTTTACCTTCCAGCAGGACAATGACCCCAAACACACTGCTAAAGCAACACTTGAGTGGTTTAAGGGGAAACATGTAAATGTGCTGGAATGGCCTAGTCAAAGCCAAGACCTCAATCCAATAGAAAATCTGTAGTCAGACTTAAAGATTGCTGTTCACAAGTGCCAACCATCCAACTTGAAGGAGCTGGAGCAGTTTTGCAAGGAGGAATGGGCAAAAATCCCAGTGGTAAGATGTGGCAAGCTCATAGAGACTTATCCAAAGTGACTTGGAGCTGTGATAGCTGCAAAAAGGTGGCTTTACAAAGTATTGACTTTTTTCTGTTATTTTGTCCTATTTGTTGTTTACTTCACAATAAAAAAATCTTCAAAGTTGTGGGCATGTTCTGAAAGTGAAATGATGCAAATCCTCAAACAATCCATGTTAATTCCAGGTTGTGAGGCAACAAAAACTAAAAATGCCAAGGGGGTGAACATTTTTGCAAGGCACTGTACCTTGTTATCGAACCATTGTGGGATGTTTATGCTTATGATAATGTGTAATGTACTTTGTATACAGGGTTGTGGGTTGGTGCCAACCGATCTGGCTGGGCACTGAGTCACCTAGGTGGCTAGTTGTTTAGTTAGCCTAATATTTATGTTCATGTTGGATGTTGCTTAGCTATGTTAATTATTTTCCTGTTTACAGTTTGTATTGCTAGGGTAATGTGATCAGGTTCTACTTGATCTTCTGTGCTATTTTGTGTGAATTTTCAATAAGAGTTCCAATAAAGGTTACAATGATCAGCTGCATAGAGCTCTGCGCTACGGCTTCTCATCCACCGCCAGTGCTCACACACAGTCACTGCTGGGAACTGCTGGGAACATCACAGGCTCCTCCTCCCGACGCATTGACCCTTGATAAAGTCACGTGTCGTGATGCAACGCGACGGGAGGAGAGGCCTGTGACGTTCCCAGCAGTGGCTGTGTGTGAGCACTGTCGGTGGATGAAAAGCCCATAGTGCAGAGCTCTATGCAGCTGATCATTGTAACCTTTATGCGATCTTGTGAGCGGGGATATGTGGGTAAAACTTAGTATCCTAGCATTTAGTAACATTCTGCTGAGATCTTTGCGTTTGCGTTTTTCTTTTTTATGTTATGGAAATGAGCGTAAAATCAGAACAAATGCCACCGGTGATGGAGTGGTGATAGTGACAGTGAACTTGCTACTATTTTTTCTCACAGAGACTCGGCACTGAACTCACTAATTTTGAAGTAATTTATGAACTTTTGGATATTTATTGATTACTTATTGTTGGCGCACACAAGTTATATATATAATTTTGAAATTTTATTTAGGAGACTCGGCACTGAACTCACTAATTTTGAATTAATTTATGAACTTTCGGATATTTATTGATTATTTATTGTTGGTGCACATAAGCTATATATGTAACTTTTGGCAATTTTATTTAGGGATATTGTGGTATCATACGTCACAAGTGTTTTATTTTGGTGTATGACCAGGGATTTATTCTTACTGAGTATATTTATTTAATTAATTTTGTTTATCACTTATCAAGGTATACACCAAGGTGCAATTATGAGAGGTTAATATCAGCGCAATTATCCACTTACAAATAATTATTGACTTCACTTCTGGTTCATGATCCTGTTTGCTGCACCCGACTTGGCTGATCTCTGGACTCCTGTTTCTCTGGCTTGTTCTGACTACTCATCCTGGTTACCAAACTCTGGGTATGTTTTGACTACATTTGCTCTGTTTATACCATATTACCATTTTATTAAATAGTGTGATTTTTACTGCACTTCTGTCTCAGTCTGATTCATTGATAGTAGGCAAAGGCCATGAATTTAGAAGTTGCAGGCAATCTACTTGTTGGTAATATTTTTTCCAGATTGGTTGAGCAGGATCACCCCACGGATCAGTTTTCCATAGCGTTACAGATGCTCCTGAATTGCACTTCTCACCTGGAACCTCCCACTGTGGCTACACTAGTACAACCCGTGTTGCAGGCCATCCCTGCTGCTGCTCTGGTCTCGTTGCTGGCACCCGCCTTGAATATTACCTCTATAAGAGGTATGTCTGGTTCTGCTCCGCTTCCCCAGCGATTCAGGGGCGATCCAGTTCAATGCAGAGGTTTTCTCAACCAGGTTGAGATTTACTTTGAGATGCTGCCCCAGGTGTTTCCGATGGACAGCAGCAAAGTGGGCTTCATGATATCTTTGCTTTCTGAGAGAGCCTTGGCCTGGGCAAACCTTCTATGGGAGACTCCGTTGTCCAGAGTTACACAGAGTTTGTGTCTTCCTTTAAGAGGGTATTTGACGTTTCCGCATGCTCCACGTCTGCTGCCAAAGGCCTTATGTCTCTCAAACAGGGTACGAGAACTGTTGCCAATTATGGCATTGAGTTCCATACTCTGGCAGCAGAGGTTGCTTGGAGTAATGAGGCCCTGGTGGCTGCTTTTTCTCATGATCTCTCGGATCACATCAAAGATGAGATAGCAGCCCGAGACATACCCACTGAGCTGGAGAAGTTGATCACGTTTGCCATCCTCATTGACTCCAGACTCTGAGAGAGACCTGTCAGGGCTGGGCTCAGCCCTACCTTCTCTGAGATGGCCGCTCAGCTGTCGGCTAATTGTCAGCTCCTATCTCTCTAGTTACTCAGCTGTTGCTGATATCATGCTTGATATCCTGGATCAATTTGCCATGGCATTACAAACGCTCCTAAGTCGCACGGCTCACCTGGAATCTCCCACTGTGGCTGCTCTGGTACAACTTGAGTTGCAGGCTGTCCCTGCTGCTGTGCCAGTCTCTGTGCAGGCACCCGCCTCGAGTATTACCTCTATAAGAGGTATGTCTGGTTCTGCTGTGCTTCCCCAGCGATTTGGGGGTGATCCAGTTCAATGCAGAGGGTTTCTTAAACAGGTTGAGATATGCCTTGAGATGCTGCCCCAGGCATTTCCCACGGACATAAGCAAAGTAGGTTTCGTGATATCTTTGCTTTCTGAGAGAGCCTTGGCCTGGGCAAACCCTTTATGGGAGACGCAAAAACCTGTTGTCTTGAGTTACCCTGAGTTTGTGGCCTCCTTTAAAGGGTATTTGATGTTCCCGCATGCTCCCCTTCTGAAGCCAAGTGCATCATGTCCATCAAACAGAGTACGAGAACTGTTACCGACTACGCCATTGAATTCCCTACTCTGTCAGCAGAGGAGCGCTTGTGGAAGCTTCCTGTACATTTGGCTCCGAGCTTTGCAGTCCCACCCTTGCCTCCCTCACCTCCCATACCTCCTGATACTGAGTCTGCAAGTGAGGTAGAACCCATGCGTTTGGGATTCACGCGTCTCTCTGCGAATGAGAGGGCCTTTAGGAGGAGACAGGTCACTTTTTGAAGTCTTGTCCTACCCGTCCGGGAAACGCTTGCATCTGAGGTCCTGTAGGGGACAGACCTTAGGTGGCCTTGTTACGTCCCCAGTTATCCAGAAGGATAAGCCCCTGGTACCGGTTACCTTTTCTTGGTCCGAGTCGTCCATCGAGATACTGGCTCTAATCGACTCTGGGGCTGCAGGCCTGTTCATAGAGGGTGCCTTAGTGTCCAAGCACTCGATTCCGCTGCAGCTACATGCCACTCCACTTGCCATTGAGGCTATTGATGGGAGACCTCTACAGCCTGCCCAGGTAACTCATGAGACTGCTCCATTGACCATGGTCGTGGGGGCTCTTTACCACGAGATAATCCAATTCCAAGTCATTCTCTCACCTCATTTTCCACTGGTTATTGGTTATCCTTGGTTACAGAGGCACAACCCCTCTTTGATTGGCTTCGTGCTGAGGTTCTTTCCTGGTCGCCACAATGCAGGAAGACATGTTTTCTGAAAGTGACTAAGGTCTTGTGCACCCCTTCACTCTCCGCCCTGCCAGAGGTGTACCGGACATTTTGCGATGTCTTTGACAAAGGTCAAGCCGTTAGTTTGCCTCCGCACCGGTCGTATGATTGCGCAATTGACCTTCAATCTGGTGCCATACCCCCACGTGGGGGTCTACCCTTTGTCTGTCCCAGAGGATAAAGCCATGGAGGAGTATGTGGCCCACGCACTTTCTTGAGGATTCATCCATAGATGCTCATCTCCTGCTGATGCTGGTTTCTTCTTTTTGAAAAAGAAGAATAGTGAACTGAGACCTTGTATTGCTTATAGGAGTCTCAATCACTTCACAATTAATGCGTATCAGATTTCATTTTGTTACGCAGTTATTTGACCGCCTCAAGGGAGCAGCATTTTTTACGAAGCTTGATTTGTGAGGAGGATACAATCATGAGGATCAAGGAGGGCGACGAATGGAAAACTGCTTTTAATACCAGAACAGGCCATTATGAATATCTAGTTATGCCATTTGGTCTGTGCAACGCAGTTTTCCAGGAATTTATCAACAATGTCCTCCGAGTTGTGTTGCAGCTATGTGTGGTGGCTAGAACACCCCTCCATTCGGTTCGCATCCAGAACATGTGAACAGGCAAAAACTTTGTTCGAGCACCGTTAAAGTCTATGGGACATGAACATGAAAAATCAAAAGTGCTAATTTTAAAGGCTTATATGCAAGTTATTGTCATAAAAATTGTTTGGGGACCTGGGTCCTGCCCCAGGGGACATGTTTGAGTGCAAAACGGACGTTTTTTCGGGAGCAGTGATTTTAATAATGCTTAAAGTGAAACAATAAAAGTGTAATATTCCTTTAACTGCTTGCCGACCGCCTCATGCAGAGGAGGTCGGCAAGCGGGGATACCCGCTGTCCTTGGGGATACCCGCAATCGTCTCACGGAGAGGAAGAACAGGGAGATGCTAATGTAAACAAGCATCTCCCCATTCTGCGGCTGCCTAGTGTCAGTGTCACTGATCTTTGCTCCCTGTGATCGGGAGCAGAGATCAGTGACGTGCCACACACAGCCCCTCCCCCCACAGTTAGAAACACTCCCCAGGACACACTTAACCCCTACACTGCCACCTAGTGGTTAACCCCTTCACTGCCAGTGTCATTTACACAGGAATCAGTGCATTTGTATAGCACTGATTGCTGTATAAATGACAATGGTCCCAAAAATGTCCGATGTGTCCGCCATAATGTCGCAGTCACAATAAAAATCACTGATCGCCACCATTACTAGTAAAAAAAAAATATTAATAAAAATGCCATAAAACTATCCCCTATTTTGTAAATGCTATAACTTTTGCGCAAACCAATCAATAAACGCTTATTGCAATTTTTTTACCAAAAATATGTAGAAGAATACATATCGGCCTAAACTGAGCAAAACAAATGTTTTTTTATATATTTTTGTGGGATATTTATTATAGCAAAATGTAAAAAATAATGCGTTTTTTTCAAAATTGACGCTCTTTTTTTTGGTTTGAGCGCAAAAAAGAAAAACCACAGGGGTGATCAAATATCACCAAAAGAAAGCTCTATTTGTGGGAAAAAAAGGACGTCAATTTTGTTTGGGAGCCACTTCGCACAACCGCGCAATTGTCAGTTAAAGCGACGCAGTGCCGAACCGCAAAAAGTGCTCTGGTCAGGAAGGGGGTAAATTCTTCCGGGGCTGAAGTGGTTACATTTCGTACCTCGGGGTGTCTATAGTATGTCTGTAAAGTGGCGCATGTTTCCCGTGTTTAGAACAGTCCGAGTGCAAAATTACATTTCTAAAGGAAAAAAGGTAATTTAAAAGTACTAGCGCTAGTGCCGGCTATAGTGAATTGTCAGACCGGCAATACACATAAAAGTTCATTGATAAAAACGGCATGGGATTTCCCCCACAGGGGAACCCCTGATCAAAATTAAAAAAAAAAAAATGCGTGGGGGTCCCCCCAAATTCCCTACCAGGCCCTTCAGGTCTGGTATGGATATTAAGGGGAACCCTGCGCCAATTTTTTTTTTTAAATGGGGGTGGGGTCCCCCCAAAAATCCATACCAGACCCTTATCTGAGCACTCAACCTGGCAGGCCGCAGGAAAAGAGGGGGGACGAGAGAGCACCCCCCCTCCTGAACCATACCAGGCCACATGCCCTCAACATTGGGAGGGTGCTTTGAGGTAGCGGCCCCCCAAAGCACCTTGTCCCCATGTTGATGGTGAGAAGGGCCTCATCCCCACAACCCTTGCCCGGTGGTTGTGGGGGTCTGCAGGAGGGGGGCTTATTGGAATCTGGAAGCCCCCTTTAACAAGGGGACCCCCAGATCCTGGCCCCCCCGTGTGAATTGGTAATGGGGTACAAATGTCACAAAAAAAGTGTCAAAAAGGTTAAAAAAGACAAGAGACGGTTTTTGACAATTCGTTTATTAATTTCTTCTTCTTTCTCCGCTTCTTCCATCTTCTTTTTTTCTGGTCTTCCTTCCGTGTTCTTCTTCCTCCATCTTCTTCTTCCCCCGCTCAGACCCCAAAGCACCCTCCCCATGATGAGGGCATTTGGCCTGGTAGGGTTCAGGAGGGGGGCTCACTCTCGCCCCCCTCTTTTCCTGCGGTCTGCCAGGTTGTGTGCTCGGATAAGGGTCTGGGTATGGATTTTGGGAGGACCCCTGCGCCATTTTTTTTATTTTGGTGCATGGTTCCCCTTAAAATCCACACCAGACCTGAAGGGACAGAGAGTCCACTACCTTTGTCCCACACGTACCGATGACAACTATTTCCTGCTGCCAAGAATGGAGATCATGTGGACCGACTATGTGGGTTCACACTGCCCGGTTAATGCATGTCCAGACCAGGGACCTGGTTAGTCTACTTTAGATGGGGGAGAAATGTGACAGACCCAACCAGGACAGGGGCTTTTGGAGGGAACTGCAGGGTGGTCTCTTGTCTATGGACTATGGGTCCTGGCTTTCAAGGGAGCACTATTCTTTGGGAGGTGTGTGCCTGGGGAAACCTTGGAGTGGTCTTTCTTCAGATTCAAGTCCGTGTCTCCCCAAAACACACAGACTTTGGGAACTGGAGGACCCAGATACATATTTGGGGCCTCTATGCCCAAATCAGCAATGACTGCTTTAGACTGTGAGACTCAGAGCAGATGTTAATATAATCAGCTCCAAAACAACACAATGGTCTTCTGCTATATTTCTGTTTATTGTTAAGTATGTCTCTCCCATTGTGTGCCTCCTTGGTGTGCATTCCCATTGTTAATTGAGTCACCTATTGTTTCTGTCTGTCTGACCATCTCTTGGAGATGTGATTAATATTGTGTTCACTTTACCTTGTTATCAAACCATTGTGGGGTGTTTGTGCTTATGAAAATGTGCAATGTACTTTGTATCCAGGGTTGTGGGCTTGGTGCTGAACGGTCTCAGTGGGCACTGAGTCACCTACAATAGGTGGCCTGTTGTTTAATTAGCTTCTACCTGATCTTCTGCGCTATATATTCTGTGTAAATTTTCATTAAAGTGAGTTCCAGTTTGCATCTAAGCTAGTGCCGCCTAGCCTTGGGTGCTCAGCTATAATATCCAGTTCCTGGGTCCAGATTGCAGAAAGCTATATCTTGACAGAGGCACCCAAGCTGGGTGCTGGACGGTTCCGTCACACCTTTATGCAGCCAAACTGCATACAGCCCGGGGGGCGTGGCTAGCCGGCGCGGTGTATGGACGCTCACTGAAAGAGCTCCTCTCTGCCAAGGGCCATCAGACATCCAAACAGCGACTTACAACCTAGAAAATTTACCACAACCAAAGCGATTCAGCTGGGGGAACACTAAGGATGACTTCCAGGAAAAGAAAAGAGGATACTTACCCCAACAAACTGCCAGATTACTTCATGTGGCAGCGGCGGTCTCCTGAGCAAGATGGCGGCGGCAAGCAGGGGAAAGGCACACGAGGCTCTCATACACAGAACGGCGCTGCACAGGGGAGAAGACCAAACAGAGCTTACAACTCACCCACCGCTGAGCAGTACTCCCTGCCTCCTTCAGCCTCATCCAGCCCAGCCAAAAGCAAGCCAAAGTTGGATCACACAGAGGAGGATGATGAAGAGGTAAGCCTGCATTCATCTCAGGATGATACAAGAGAACTACAAGACTCCATAACTGACTTCCCCACCGCTAATACACCAATAATGGACACTACACTTAAAGACATGCTGATATCTCTCAGGTCCACATTGCATGCTGACATTCAATCACTAACTAGACAATTTAAATCTGAAATATCTTCAGTGAACAAGAGAATCTCACATGTCGAAACAAAGATGGGGGAATTCGCATGCACTTTTAACGATTTAGTGGATGCCCATAATGATAGAGATGACGACATGATGCAACTGAAACTAAAATTAGCAAATTTGGAAGATAGGTCCAGGAGAAACAACGTTAAAATACGAGGAATACCTGAATCAGTTAAAAATCCTGACCTGAAACCCTACTTTATACAAATGCTGAAATCTGCCCTCCCAGAAGTTCCCCTTGATGAACTAGTAGTGGATCGTATCCACAGACTGCCTAAGCCTAAACATGTAGCCGCCCACCTTCCCAGGGACACCATTGTCAGAATACACTTTTATCATGTTAAAGATCAGTTTATGGCTGCCACAAGAAACCGTGATTCCCTTCCAGAGGAGTTCCAAGAACTTTCCTTTTATGCTGACCTCTCAGCCTTCACCATGCAACAGAGGCGTCAATTAGCCTCTATCACGAAGCCACTAAACAACCACCATATCACCTATCGGTGGATATACCCAGCAAAACTCATGATAACAAGAGAAGGAACCACACATGTGATCTCTAACATCAAAGATGGCCTACGACTCCTGCGAGAATGGCAAATCATTCTCCCTGATGCAGACGACCAAGTCAATCATTGCTAGAAAGGGAGAGGTCCACAAACTAGATATACTTCTAGGCAACCTCTACTGTTATTACATCCCTGATGGCCCCGGGGATTGCCACCTTTCGTTTACCTGTTAAACACCCCTCATTTGAGCGGTTATTCCTACCGCACTGATTCTTTTAAGAATCAAGTTTTGTTTGTTGTTGTTAACTATTCTTTTCTCCAAGAAGTTTCCAAGACTGGGATCCATCCCTGTACATCCCAAGGAATCGCATACTACTCCAACTGAACGGAAACCCCACCTGCAGTAACGCATCTCAGCATATCCGCAACAGCTACCACCTGAGAGTATCCTAATCCACAAGTTCCACCTTACGGACCACCACACTGCCAGCGTCTGATCATCGCCTTCAGGACCAGAGCCGAACCACTCATCGACCTTAAGGTAACCAACATCTAAATAACTGTCAAACCATATAACTAAGACCAACAGGATCCCACACCATGCCGATCAAAATTGTATCTCTTAATGTAAAAGGCCTGAACAGCCCATACAAACGACAAATGGCCTGGAAAGAAGCTAAAAGTCTTCACTGTGATGTGATTTGTTTCCAGGAAACACACTTTGCAGCAAACAAATCGCCTAACTTTCAAAATCGCCAGTTCCCGCACATTTTCCAAGCAAACTATACCTCAAAAAAAAGAGGTGTTGCCATAGCCATTAAGGATTCTGTGCAATTCCAAAGTCTAGATATTCACTTGGACAGCTCAGGCAGATTCATCATCTTAGTATGTGAGCTTAACGGCAAAAAATTCACCTTAGTGAACATCTACCTTCCAAACTCCAAACAGCTATCTTTTCTAAAAAAGATATGGAAAAAAGTCTCCTCAATGCAACAAGGTCATACCATCTTGTGTGGAGACTTTAACGCTGTCCCCAACAGAGACTTAGATGTGTCCAGCCAGACCAAGCATTCAAGAAACAGATTGACTCTGAATGATTTCATCTCATCTTCCGGTTTGTATGATGTGTGGAGGTGCCAACATTCCTCAGAAAAGGACTTTACTTTTTTTTCCAGCGTTCACCATACATATTCCCGTATAGATTTGTTTCTAGTAGATACATTTATTTTACAACAGATTTCTAAATCTGAACTGCATTGTATTACATGGTCGGACCATGCTCCGATTTCAGTGGAAGTGGGGGATCGCTGTGCCGAGACCAGGGCTAACAGATGGCGCAATGACATTTTCACATTATCTCAACCGCAAAACCTAGCGAAAATCGAAAAAGCAATTAAAGAATTCTTTGCCATCAACGCCCCCTCGGTCAGCGACCCCTTCACGCTATGGAATGCACATAAAGTTTATGTAAGAGGCCTACTCATACAGATGAGCGCTAGAGCAAAAAGACAAAGATTAGAAAAACTCAATACTATACTAGCTCAAATCCAACAGTTAGAAAACTTAAACAAACAACATACCACACAAAAGATAAGAGAAGCATTGTTTATGTCCAGACAAGAATTGCAAACTCTCCTAATTTCACGCCACAACCACCAATTGAGATCACTTAAAGCTCAAACATATAGATACGGGAATAAAGCAGGAAAGTCCCTAGCCACACAATTAAAAGAAAAAACTATTAAACAAAAAATTTCCTACCTCATTAACCCTAAATCCAACAAAAAAGTTAACAACCCGCAAGACATAGCCGATGCATTTAGCGATTACTACGAGAAACTATATAACCTTCAAAAGGACCCAGACACTGTTCAACCCAATGACAAAGCAATTTCAGAATTTTTGGAATCAATACATCTCCCTAAAATATCTACAGAAGATTTAGCGTACATAAACCAACCATTCACACTAAAAGAAACAAATGACGCCATCAAGCATCTCCCCCGCAACAAAGCCTCAGGCCCAGATGGTTATTCTTCAGAATATTATCAATTATTCTCCCCCATCCTAACTCCTCACTTACTCCATGTTTTTGAAGCTGCAACTACTACAGCAAAATTTCCCCCAGAAATGCTTACAGCCACAATTATAACTCTCCCCAAACCAGGCAAAGAACCCAACCTCCCACAAAATTTTCGGCCGATATCCCTATTAACCACTTAAGGACCGCCTAACGCCGATTTACGTCGGCAAAGCGGCACGGGCAGGCAAAATCACGTACATGTACGTGATTTGCCTTCCGCGGGTGGGGGGTCCGATCGGACCCCCCCCCCCGCCGCCCGAGGCGGTCCCGTTCTGTTCCCCGGTGATCCGAGATGAGGGGGAGGCCATCCGTTCGTGGCCCCCCCCTCGCGATCGCCGCCGGCCAATGGGAACATTCCCTTGCTGCTGTATGCTAAACAGCAGCAAAGGAAATGATGTCATCTCCCCTCAGCTCGGTATTCCGTTCCAGCGCCGAGGGGAGAAGACATCAATGTAAGTGCACAACACACTACACACACAGTAGAACATGCCAGGCATACAAAACACCCCGATCCCCCCCCCCGATCGCCCCCCGATCCCCCCCCAATCACCCCCCCCTGTCACAAACTGACACCAGCAGGTTTTTTTTTTTTTTTTTTTTCTGATTACTGCATAGTGTCAGTTTGTGACAGTTACAGTGTTGGGACAGTTAGTATTACCCCTCTTTAGGTCTAGGGTACCCCCCTAACCCCCCCTAATAAAGTTTTAACCCCTTGATCACCCCCTGTCACCAGCTAAGCGATCATTTTTCTGATCGCTGTATTAGTGTCACTGGTGACGCTAGTTAGGGACGTAAATATTTAGGTTCGCCGTCAGCGTTTTATAGTGTCAGGGACCCCCATATACTATCTAATAAATGTTTTAACCCCTTGATTGCCCCCTAGTTAACCCTTTCACCACTGATCACCGTATAAACGTTACGGTTGACGCTGGTTAGTTCGTTTATTTTTTATAGTGTCAGGGCACCCGCCGTTTATTACCGAATAAAGGTTTAGCCCCCTGATCGCCCGGCGGTGATATGCGTCGCCCCAGGCAGCGTCAGATTAGCGCCAGTACCGCTAACACCCACGCACGCAGCATACGCCTCCCTTAGTGGTATAGTATCTGATCGGATCAATATCTGATCCGATCAGATCTATACTAGCGTCCCCAGCAGTTTAGGGTTCCCAAAAACGCAGTGTTAGCGGGATCAGCCCAGATACCCGCTAGCACCTGCGTTTTGCCCCTCCGCCCGGCCCACCCAAGTGCAGTATCGATCGATCGCTGTCACTTACAAAACACTAAACGCATAACTGCAGCGTTCGCAGAGTCAGGCCTGATCCCTGCGATCGCTAACAGTTTTTTTGGTAGCATTTTGGTGAACTGGCAAGCAAGCACCAGGCAGCGTCAGGTTAGCGCCAGTAGCGCTAACACCCACGCACGCACCGTACACCTCCCTTAGTGGTATAGTATCTGATCGGATCAATATCTGATCCGATCAGATCTATACTAGCGTCCCCAGCAGTTTAGGGTTCCCAAAAACGCAGTGTTAGCGGGATCAGCCCAGATACCTGCTAGTACCTGCGTTTTGCCCCTCCGCCCGGCCCGGCCCACCCAAGTGCAGTATCGATCGATCACTGTCCCTTACAAAACACTAAACGCATAACTGCAGCGTTCGCAGAGTCAGGCCTGATCCCTGCGATCGCTAACAGTTTTTTTGGTAGCGTTTTGGTGAACTGGCAAGCACCAGACCCAGGCAGCGTCAGGTTAGCGCCAGTACCGCTAACACCCACGCACGCAGCATACACCTCCCTTAGTGGTATAGTATCTGATCGGATCAATATCTGATCCGATCAGATCTATACTAGCGTCCCCAGCAGTTTAGGGTTCCCAAAAACGCAGTGTTAGCGGGATCAGCCCAGATACCTGCTAGCACCTGTGTTTTGCCCCTCCGCCCGGCCCAGCCCAGCCCACCCAAGTGCAGTATCGATCGATCACTGACACTTACAAAACACTAAACACATAACTGCAGCGTTCGCAGAGTCAGGCCTTGATCCCTGCGATCGCTAACAGTTTTTTTGGTAGCGTTTTGGTGAACTGGCAAGCACCAGCGGCCTAGTACACCCCGGTCATAGTCAAACCAGCACTGCAGCAACACTTGGTGACGTGGCGAGTCCCATAAGTGCAGTTCAAGCTGGTGAGGTGGCAAGCACAAGTAGTGTCCCGCTGCCACCAAGAAGACAAACACAGGCCCGTCGTGCCCATAGTGCCCTTCCTGCTGCATTCGCCAATCCTAATTGGTAACCCACCACTTCTGCAGCACCCGTACTTCCCCCATTCACATCCCCAATCAAATGCAGTCGGCTGCATGAGAGGCATTTTCTTTATGTCCTCCCGAGTACCCCTACCCAACGAACCCCCCCAAAAAAGATGTTGTGTCTGCAGGAAGCGCGGATATAGGCGTGACACCCGCTATTATTGTCCCTCCTGTCCTGACAATCCTGGTCTTTGCATTGGTGAATGTTTTGAACGCTACCATTCACTAGTTGAGTATTAGCGTAGGGTACAGCATTGCACAGACTAGGACACACTTTCACAGGGTCTCCCAAGATGCCATCGCATTTTGAGAGACCCGAACCTGGAACCGGTTACAGTTACAAAAGTTAGTTACAAAAAAAGTGTCAAAAAAAAATATATATATATAAAATAAAAAAAAATAGTTGTCGTTTTATTGTTCTCTCTTTCTCTATTCTCTCTCTATTGTTCTGCTCTTTTTTACTGTATTCTATTCTGCAATGTTTTATTGTTATTATGTTTTATCATGTTTGCTTTTTCAGGTATGCAATTTTTTATACTTTACCGTTTACTGTGCTTTATTGTTAACCATTTTTTTGTCTTCAGGTACGCCATTCACGACTTTGAGTGGTTATACCAGAATGATGCCTGCAGGTTTAGGTATCATCTTGGTATCATTCTTTTCAGCCAGCGGTCGGCTTTCATGTAAAAGCAATCCTAGCAGCTAATTAGCCTCTAGACTGCTTTTACAAGCCGTGGGAGGGAATGCCCCCCCCCCCCACCGTCTTCCGTGTTTTTCTCTGGCTCTCCTGTCTCAACAGGGAACCTGAGAATGCAGCCGGTGATTCAGCCAGCTGACCATAGAGCTGATCAGAGACCAGAGTGGCTCCAAACATCTCTATGGCCTAAGAAACCGGAAGCTACGAGCATTTTATGACTTAGATTTCGCCGGATGTAAATAGCGCCATTGGGAAATTGGGGAAGCATTTTATCACACCGATCTTGGTGTGGTCAGATGCTTTGAGGGCAGAGGAGAGATCTAGGGTCTAATAGACCCCAATTTTTTCAAAAAAGAGTACCTGTCACTACCTATTGCTATCATAGGGGATATTTACATTCCCCGAGATAACAATAAAAATGATTAAAAAAAAAAAATATGAAAGGAACAGTTTAAAAATAAGATAAAAAAAGCAGAAAAATAATAAAGAAAAAAAAAAAAAAAAAAAAAAAAAGCACCCCTGTCGCCCCCTGCTCTCGCGCTAAGGCGAACGCAATCGGCGGTCTGTCGTCAAACGTAAACAGCAATTGCACCATGCATGTGAGGTATCACCGCGAAGGTCAGATCGAGGGCACTAATTTTTGCAGTAGACCTCCTCTGTAGATCTAAAGTGGTAACCTGTAAAGGCTTTTAAAGGCTTTTAAAAATGTATTTATTTTGTTGCCACTGCACGTTTGTGCGCAATTTTAAAGCATGTCATGTTTGGTATCCATGTACTCGGCCTAAGATCATCTTTTTTATTTCATCAAACATTTGGGCAATATAGTGTGTTTTAGTGCATTAAAATTTAAAAAAGTGTGTTTTTTCCCCAAAAAATGCGTTTGAAAAATCGCTGCGCAAATACTGTGTGAAAAAAAAAAATGAAACACCCACCATTTTAATCTGTAGGGCATTTGCTTTAAAAAAATATATAATGTTTGGGGGTTCAAAGTAATTTTTTTGCAAAAAAAAAAAAACTTTTTCATGTAAACAATAAGTGTCAGAAAGGGCTTTGTCTTCAAGTGGTTAGAAGAGTGAGTGATGTGTGACATAAGCTTCTAAATGTTGTGCAAAAAATGCCAGGACAGTTCAAAACCCCCCCAAATGACCCCATTTTGGAAAGAAGACACCCCAAGCTATTTGCTGAGAGGCATGTCGAGTCCATGGAATATTTTATATTGCGACACAAGTTGCGGGAAAGAGACACATTTTTTTTTTTTTTTTTGCACAAAGTTGTCACTAAATGTTATATTGCTCAAACATGCCATGGGAATATGTGAAATTACACCCCAAAATACATTCTGCTGCTTCTCCTGAGTACGGGGATACCACATGTGTGAGACTTTTTGGGAGCCTAGCCACGTACGGGACCCCGAAAACCAAGCACCGCCTTCAGGCTTTCTAAGGGCGTGAATTTTTGATTTCACTCTTCACTGCCTATCACAGTTTCGGAGGCCATGGAAAGCCCAGGTGGCACAAACCCCCCCCAAATGACCCCATTTTGGAAAGTAGACACCCCAAGCTATTTGCTGAGAGGTATAGTGAGTATTTTGCAGACCTCACTTTTTGTCACAAAGTTTTGAAAATTGAAAAAAGAAAAAAAAAAATGTTTTTTCTTGTCTTTCTTCATTTTCAAAAACAAATGAGAGCTGCAAAATACTCACCATGCCTCTCAGCAAATAGCTTGGGGTGTCTACTTTCCAAAATGGGGTCATTTGGGGGGGTTTTGTGCCACCTGGGCATTCCATGGCCTCCGAAACTGTGATAGGCAGTGAAGAGTGAAATCAAAAATTTTCACCCTTAGAAATCCTGAAGGCGGTGATTGGTTTTCGGGGTCCCGTACGCGGCTAGGCTCCCAAAAAGTCCCACACATGTGGTATCCCCATACTCAGGAGAAGCAGCTAAATGTATTTTGGGGTGCAATTCCACATATGCCCATGGCCTGTGTGAGCAATATATCATTTAGTGACAACTTTATGCAAAAAAAAAAAAAAAAAAAGTGTCACTTTCCCACAACTTGTGTCAAAATATAAAATATTCCATGGACTCAATATGCCTCTCAGCAAATAGCTTGGGGTGTCTACTTTCCAAAATGGGGTCATTTTGGGGGGTTTTGTGCCACCTGGGCATTCCATGGCCTCCGAAACTGTGATAGGTAGTGAGGAGTAAAATCAAAAATTTACACCCTTAGAAATCCTGAAGGTGGTGATTGGTTTTCGGGGCCCCGTACGCGGCTAGGCTCCCAAAAAGTCCCACACATGTGGTATCCCCATACTCAGGAGAAGCAGCTGAATGTATTTTGGGGTGCAATTCCACATAGGCCCATGGCCTGTGTGAGCAATATATCATTTAGTGACAACTTTTTGTAAATATTTTTTTTTTTTTTTTTTTTTTTTGTCATTATTCAATCACTTGGGACAAAAAAAATAAATATTCAATGGGTTCAACATGCCTCTCAGCAATTTCCTTGGGGTGTCTACTTTCCAAAATGGGGTCACTTGGGGGGGTTTTGTACTGCCCTGCCATTTTAGCACCTCAAGAAATGACATAGGCAGTCATAAACTAAAAGCTGTGTAAATTACAGAAAATGTACCCTAGTTTGTAGACGCTATAACTTTTGCGTAAACCAATAAATATACGCTTATTGACATTTTTTTTACCAAAGACATGTGGCCGAATACATTTTGGCCTAAATGTATGACTAAAATTGAGTTTATTGGATTTTTTTTATAACAAAAAGTAGAAAATATCATTTTTTTTCAAAATTTTCGGTCTTTTTCCGTTTATAGCGCAAAAAATAAAAACCGCAGAGGTGATCAAATACCATCAAAAGAAAGCTCTATTTGTGGGAAGAAAAGGACGCAAATTTCGTTTGGGTACAGCATTGCATGACCACGCAATTAGCAGTTAAAGCGACGCAGTGCCAAATTGGAAAAAGACCTCTGGTCCTTAGGCAGCATAATGGTCCGGGGCTCAAGTGGTTAAATGTAGATGTCAAATTGCACGCTAAACTGATAGCTAACAGATTATCACGTATCCTACCCAACTTGATAAACTATGATCAGGTGGGGTTTGTGGTGGGTCGCCAGACCACAGACGCCACCAGAAGAATGTTAAATCTCCTTCATTTGGTAGAGGAAAACAAAGAGCCTTCTCTGCTTCTGGCCTTAGATGCAGAGAAGGCCTTTGATAGAGTGCATTGGGGGTACCTGTCCAAGGTCATGGATAAGTTTGGTCTGGTTGGCCCATTGCAGAATGCTATAATGGCACTATATTCATCACCCTCAGCATTTGTTTATACTGAAGGCATGTTCTCTAAACCATTTCCCATTACAAATGGAACAAGACAAGGGTGCCCCTTATCCCCCATAATTTTTACCATGCTTATGGAACCATTAGCGGAAAAAATTAGGTCTCATCCCTCTATACATGGTATCACATCACAAGAACACCACCACAAAATCTCACTATTTGCAGACGATGTTATCTTAGCCCTATCAAACCCAGACAAATCACTACCCGCAGCACACAAAGTCCTTGCACATTTTAGTAACATATCTTATTATAAAGTTAATGCATCTAAATCCAGCATTTTAGGTATGCATATACACAAAAAACTTGAAAACCTCCTCAAACACTCCTTACCTTATCCCTGGACAAACGAATCAATCAATTACCTAGGTATTAAGCTCACCTATCCAGTTTCGAAAACATATACCATTAACTATACCCCACTTCTCTCCTCCCTTCAACCAGAACTGTCTAGACTGGGGAAGCACCACTTAACGTGGCTAGGCAGATTAGCAGCGTACAAAATGCTTATTTTACTGAAACTAATATACATATTCAGAGTCCTACCTATACCAGCACCAGCATCATTTTTTAGATCAATGCAAAAACAATTATCTAACTTTGTATGGGCAGGAAAAAGACCAAGATGTTCCCCTGAAATACAAACTAAAAACAAAACGGTGGGAGGCATGGGTTTACCAATCCTGAAAGACTATCACACAGCGGCAGTTCTGGACCAACTTAAAAATTGGTTCTCCAACCCTATTACTAAACCATGGTGTCACTTGGAGATTGCACGACTAAACAAGACTTCACCATTATCATTTTTAATTGCTACTAAGGCACATAAACAGAATAGAAGACCCCTTCCACAAACAATGCAAGCGATACTACAATCTTGGGAAGAAATCAACAATACAGGGAATGTATTCTACCCCTCAACAATGATACCCATTCCCCTTGACACACTGCAATGGATAATTCCCAATATTAACCTTCGCAACTGGTATAAAGCAAATATACTAAATATAGTGGATATCATGTGTGGCGATAGGCTCCTACCGTTTAGCACAATACAACAGAAATTTAATCTCAACACTTCTGAATTCCTAACATATACCCAGATTACTTCATATCTTCAGGGGTCTAGGGCCACACATGTGTCCATAGTAGAAAAAATATGGACTTTCCTTCAATCCAAAAACCCCAATATAAAAGGAATTAAAATAATCAACAATTATCTTCACTCTAAAGATGTCTTTACAAAAAATAACAAGATTTCCAAATGGGAAAAAGAATTAGGCAAAGAGTTCACAGATCTACAATGGAAACAAGCGATTGCTAATAATCGCAAATTCTCTAGATGCGCCAATTATGAGGAACTAACACAAAAATTGATGTTAAGATGGTACTACACACCTTACATTACAGCAAAATTCTCCAAAGACAACTCAAATCTATGCTGGAGAGGATGTGGTCAGATAGGGACCCTAGCACACATGCTGTGGTCATGTCCGGTAGTCAAAAAATTTTGGTGGAGGGTCTATGATATGCTTTCGAAAATAACTAATAGCACAGTGGTCCCAAACATAGAACAAGCTATTCTAGGATTAAACATGGACCATTACAAACCAGAACTTAGATGTATAGCAACACAAGTCTTACTGGCAGCAAGAATGGAATTAGTATACAGATGGAAATCTACTGATGTACCTACTATTAAAGATATAAAAATAAAAATTAACACTATTATAGAATATGAAAAAATTATGGCTTACAGGGATGGAACCTTTTCAAAGTTTGAATCTAACTGGTCCCCATGGAAACTCCTTCTATCTTCTAATTATTTGTTTTAACTTTTTTCTTTTTTTTTTTTTTCGTTTCAACATTCCAACTAAGCTGTAGCTGATAAACTATGCAAAGTAATATATCTCAGTGACTCCCGAGTTATACTGTTTATTTTTGAAATGGTTACTGATTTACTAATATAATTAAAGGAGGGAGTCCCTATGTGAGCACAGTGTGTTCCCATTGGGGTGCCCGGGGATCTCCTCCACCGTTATAAAAGCATTGTATTTCCCATTACTTCTCCACTGCTACTCGTGGAATAGAACAATCAGCATCATCTCACGATCTCTTTATAGTAGTAAAGCTACATTCTTTAAGATACCTTGGAATGATTTCAGACATACTCAATGTTTATAATAAAAACTTGTAATTACTATTTTCGATTACTTTCTGTACAGTAAGTACAGGATTGTTTCATTATACTCCTGTATGACTGCATTTATCTGTATTTGCACTAAAAATTTTTCAATAAAAACTATTTGAACAAACTGCATACAGCCCAAGCTGTATCAGTTCATAACTGAATTTCACAAAAAACAGAAATAACCCATTTCTTTTTTAAAAACATGGTATTTATTTTAATTGTGTTTTGTTATTGTAAACCTCACCTAATTAAATCTTTCATCAGGCAGCTCTGGCTTGACTTATTTTAATTATATATTAAGTCTTTAGGAAGACGCAGGCAAAAGAACTTAATTAAGGAGAATTGACCTTTTAATTATTAATTGTGAACAGCTATGAATTTGCCAGTTAAGTTCAAAGTTAATACTCTCTTAAATATTTTAGCTGGATTTATAAGTACAGTTCTCATGACCCAAAGTTTCTAATCGCCAATGGGATATAAGTTAGATGGATAAACATCAGACTTTTTAACAGTAGGAGGTAATTGCAATCATAATTTCAGTCCTTGCATAGGTTAGATGGTTGTGCGCCTATGTACCCCAATTTGCTGCTTTAAGGCTTTAGAATTAATATTGACATTCTGTAGTGTAAGTTCTTTGCACGTGAAACTCATTTTTCATCTCAAAATTTGCAGAGTCAGTAGACATACACAGCAGGCCACATTGGGGAAGACCATTTGGCAATATTTTAAAAGAAATAAAAACTTTATTTTGCATTCTAATTCTGATGGCCCTGATGATTTTCAGTTATATAGTTTAATGAACACACAGATCCTAGATTTTCTTTGATTTCCTTCTTCTGGTTTATTGCCTGTTTAATTGGATCTTGTTTGCAATGTTTGACTTGTACTTTACAGATAGATTGAGGTTTCTCTTCATCTTCCAATTACTTAAGCAACATTTATAACACTCAACAGAGTACTCAACTATCTTAATTGATAAGCAGTTGAGAAAGGTATTCCTAATAAACAATAACAAATGATAACTGTATAAGTTAGGCAAACCTGAAATGAAAATACATACTTAAATACATGCAAGTATTCAGAAAGCACCTGCATGGAATATAACTGATAATGTGAATTTAAACATCTTCATTTTAAATTTTTCAATCTTAGGGGACTAGCCTTCTACCAAACTACCCCCCCCCCCCCCCCCGACACGTTCTCCACACTCTCAGCTGGGTTGCATTTTACCTCCTATGTTTAGATCACAACAGGGCGAGGTCTCATTCCACAGCTTGCAGGCCTTCCCACAGTGCTCCTTAAAAGACCTGACTGCAATCATAGTTTAGGGAGCCGACCATACAGAGGGGAATTGGACCCACCGTGAGACATTGTATGTTGTTTCACAATATTCATCTTAAGGAGGAAATATTACGCACAGCGCAGGAACAAGAGGAATTCACTTTTAATGGATTAGAGGTCCAAGTTTTCCAAGACCTCTCTACTATCCCCCTACAGAACTACAAAGCCCTCTTTTTTTAACAGAAAAACTTTTATTATAATTTTTCTGGTACATAAACATGGTACATAGCATTCAAGTGTTCAAACAGAGGAAAAGGCATATACAGTATTCACCTATTCAATGACAAAAGGAAATGAGTCCTGGAGGCACAGACAGAAATGAGGACTGAGAATGAGTGCATCAAGAAGAAAAAGAGGGGGGAGGAGGGAGAGGATGAAGGGAAAAAATAAGCCAGTAAGAGGAAAGAGAGAGACAAAAAAAGGGGGGGGGGGCAAGCAAATTGCACACCAAGTAAGAGCCTGCAAGCTAAGAAGCAATAGAACCATATTAAGGCTGCAGCTGCCGGTCTACTTCCACCCCCCATGAATTTATCCATGCAGACCAAATTTTGTCAAATTTCCTGGTACATTTGTGGTTAAGGTAAGTAAGCTTATATAAATGCAAAACTCCATTCAGGATGGAGTGCCAGGAAGTAACAGTAGGGGGCTGAGCAGACTTCAAACATAGGAGTATCTCTCTGCGTGCATAGAAGGAAGTATAGCAAATTAAGTGTTTAACATATCTACTCAGATGAGAGTCTTCAAAAATATTTAAAGCAGGGTTTTGGGGTCCAATCAGTGTGTTAACCCAAACACAGAATTGATATCAGTCACGACCTGTGTCCAGAACTATTGGAGAGAAGAGCGCGACCAGACCATATGAAAAAGGATGCCTCAGGGGCATGACATTGTGGACAAGTCGAAGAAACAGAAGGATAAATTACAGTGTAAAATAAATCCTGTGTAGGAACTTAAGTTGTATAAACCTATTCCTAGCTGAGATCATAATAGTTACATAGGATCCCAAGCAGAAGCAGTCCTCCCATTCATCCTCTGTCAGATCTGAAATATCAACACGCCACTTTTGATACCTTCGATCCAGCTTAGTTGTGTAGGCCATCGACAGGCACAGATATAAGGAGGACAGAGGCTTATCCAACAACCTGGAGGCCAGCAACCTCTCAATGGGGTCTGAAGTTAACATGATCGGGAGAAGGAAACTGCCATTGGAATGCATAGAGAAGCTGCAGATGCCTAAAAAAAACATCCAACTGAGCAAGTTAAAGGCATCCTTGAGATCAACAAATGTTCTCAGTTGACCCTCTATCACTATATGCTTTAAACCCACCACTCCTGTTGTGGCTCATACAGTATACTTGGATCCGGGACACTATTCATGGGAAGAATAGAGGGATTACCCCATAAGGGGATATGAGGGGAAAAAGACTCTGGCCTGCCAAACTTGACCCTAGATCTATTCCATATTAGCACTGTGGTTCTCATCAGAGTAGTAATCTTAGGGTGTGCTCTAGGGCCCCTATGAACTAGTTTACTAAGTGTTGAATATGAGCCCACAATAAGTACCTCTAGGGTTGCAGCGGGATTATCTCATGACTGTGAAAACCACCATCTGACCATGACAAGCATCGCCACCCAATAATAGAGCTGAAATTTCAGGAGAGACAACCCACCCAAACTAAGGGGCAGATGCAAGAGTGACAAGGCAAACCAGGGAGTCCTTCCTGCCCAGACAAAACTAGTGACTATACTATTCACTTTAGTGAAAAAAGATGTCAACCAAGGAATAGGGCAATTCCGAAAAAGTACAAGAATTTCGCCAGATACACCATCTTAATTAGTTTAACCCTACTCATCACCAGCGTGAGAGGGAGAGAGCGCCAAGATGTACACTGCTGGGAAAGGCGTTGAACCAAGGGCTCCAAATTTAGGTCATAATAAGTAGTTAAGCCTCTACCAGTCTTAATTCCTAAATACTTAATCTCATCAACACAGCTAAGTGGGGTTCCAATCATCAGTCTAGAGGGGTCTGGATGAAGTTGGAACAGGAGCAATTTTCCCCAATTATACGTAATACCTGAGTAAGAGCCAAAGACATCAATAAATTGGAGTGCTGCGGGTAATGAGTAGGCAATGTCGTGCAAATAAAGGAGTGTGTCGTCAGCATATAAGGATATTTTCTCCTTTACCACTCCAACACTAATTCCAGACAGAGTCCCCCCTGCCCCAAAACAACCCCCATGTTCATGGCATGTGGCCTGGTATGGTTCAGGAGGGGACGGGGTGCTCGCTTGTCCCCTCCTTTCCTGGCCTGCCGGGCTGCATGCTCGGATAGGGGTCTGGTATGGATTTTGGGGGGACCCACGCCATTTTTTAAAACATTTTGGCTTGGGGCTCCCCTTAAAATCCATACCAGACCCAAAGGGCCAGGTATGGATTGGGGGGGGACGTTGACACCATTTTTTTTCAAATTTTTCTATTGCTGGACATTTTTTTTTTTATTCATTCAGCTGTCAGCGGGGAGGCCCGCTGACAGCTGATGACTCATCCGTTGTTAAGGACATGGCGGACAGCTTCCCAGCCGACTCCTTAACAATTGTCAGCTATTCACTGTGCCTAGCTAGCACCCTGAATAGTTCACCCATCTATAGTAAAAACTGTTAAAGGGGTTGTAAACCCTCGTGTTTTTTCACCTTAATACATCCTATGCATTAAGGTAAAAAAAAAACAGGCAGTGACCGGCCGCCCGTTTTACTTACCTAAGCCCTGTATTTCCCTCAGCGAGGGCGTGCTTTCCTTCTCTCCATGGGTTCCTGGCCCTTGATTGGACAGATTGATAGCAGCGCAGCCATTGGCTCGTGCTGCTGTCAATCAAATCCAATGATGCAGGTGGCGGGTGGGGGGGGCATTCGTGTCTATGGACGCTAATGCTAGACTCGTGACCCCCCCCCGAGAGAGCGCTTCTCCTAGGGGGTTATCTGATGCGGGGAGGAGCCAGGAGAGCCTCCAGGGGACCCCAGGAATGGAGGATCGGTGCCACACTGTGCAAAATGAGCTGCACAGTGAAGGTAAGTATGATATATTTGTTATTTTTAAAAAATAAAAAACAAGCCTTTACAATCACTTTAAACTGGGGAATCCTGTGTCTGTGAATAAGTCATCTCTAAGGCAGAAGCTTTAAGCTCTGCTGCAGTCTGGAAAAACTGCCCTGTGAAAAAGCTTTAAATGCAGCCCATCTCCCCCTATGTCTACAAGAATTACCCAGTCTGCATAGAGTGCTACCCTATTGATGGCTCTGCAGTGAGGCTGGTGTCTATGGTCTTTATGCTTCAGCATTGGGCATGTTCAAGATCCTGCTGGTGCTTTATGAGGAACTCTAATGCCCGGAAGGGGGATTGATTCTTGTAGGTTAGACTTTTCTTGTGGTCTTACTCTTTTATTTCCATACAGAAGGGCCCGACTGGCTCCCCCTTGTTCAGTAGGAGTGAGCAATGTAGATCTCACTGTGTTTTGTGCTATATACAGTATACATACCTGCTAGCTAACCTACTAGGCAGTTAACAAAGCTTTGTAACTCGAGGGCTGCAATGATGTGGGGAGCTGGATGTGACTGCTGAAGAACCAAGTCTTTTAAGCTTTTAATTAACCCTATTATGCAGGAGTCAGTGAGTGAGATGTGGTTCTACTCTCTGGTTACTTCATACAGTTTAGTGGTCCAGGCAATGTAAATGCCTCTAAGATTATACTGAGGTTCTTGATATTGAAGGTTGGCTATGTTTTTGTATTAGTTTAGCCATGATTTGAGTAATTGCAGCCTCCAAAAGACAAAAAATTAATGAAATGAAAGTGTTCAAATAGACTTATGTTATTGTTTGTTGTTTGTTTTCAAAATCTGGAAGTTTTATTTTTTTCATATAATTAAATTGTGTATGGTAGATGTGTAACTGATGATATTGGTGTATGGATTTTATCTTGTCTTGTCTTGTCTTGTCTTACCTAGGTGACTCCATGTCTTTATGGACCTTGCTTTGTACACTGGTGTGCAGTCATGTTGGAACAGGAAGGGGCCATCCCGAAACTGTTCCCACAAAGTTGGGAGCATGAAATTGTCCAAAATGTTTTGGTATGCTGACACCCTAATGCCCTGTACACATGATCGGACTGTCCTTTGTTGTTGGGAAATTTGATAACCTGCTCTCAAACATTTGTGTGCGGAAATTCCGACAGCAAATGTTCGATGGAACATACACACGGTCGGACTTTCCGACAACAAGCTCACATCGAACATTTCCCATCGGAAATTCCGATCGTGTGTACGGGGCATAAGAGTTCCCTTCACTAGAACTAAAGGGCCAAGGATAACCCCTGATAAACAACCCCACACCATAATCCCCCCTCCACCAAATTATTTGGAGGAGTGGCCCAATAGTTTTGGCAATATAGTGAGGATGAGCGAGTTTGGGGTGGAGGAACTTGACGGGCCTGCACGGAGTCCTGACCTCAACTTGATGGAACACCTTTGGGATGAATTAGAGCAGAGACTACAAGCCAGGCCTTCTCGTTCAACATCAGTGCCTGACCTCACAAATGGACGTCTGGAAGAATGGTCAAACATTCCCATAGACACAATTCTAAACTTTGTGGACAGCCTTCTCAGAAGACGTGAAGCTGTTATAGTTGCAGAGGGTGGGCCAACTCAACGCCATTAAAGTTCATGTGCATGTAATAGCAGGTGCCCACACACTTTTGGCAATATAGTGTATATACATATACAGTATCTCACAAAAGTGAGCACACCCCTCAAATGTTTGTTCATTTTTATTATATCTTTTCATATGACAACACTGAAGAAATTACACTTTGCTACAATGTAAAGTAGTGAGTGTACAACTTGTATAACAGTGTAAATTTGCTGTCCCCTCAAAATAACTCAACACACAGCGATTAATGTCTAAACTGCTGGCAACAAAAGTGAGTACACCCCTAAGTGAAAATGTCCAAATTGGGCCAAAAGTGTCAATATTTTGTGTGGCCACCATTATTTTCCAGCACTGCCTTAACCCTTTTGGGCATGGAGTTCACCAGAGCTTCACAGGTTGCCACTGGAGTCCTCTTCCACTCCTCCATGACGACATCACGGAGCTGGTGGATGTTAGAGACCTTGCGCTCCTCCACCTTCTGTTTGAGGATGCCCCACAGATGCTCAATAGGGTTTAGGTCTAGAGACATGCTTGGCCAGTCCATCACCTTTACCCTCAGCTTCTTTAGCAAGGCAGTGGTCGTCTTGGAGCCGTGTTTGGGGTAAATCATGTTGGAATACTGCCCTGCGGCCCAGTCTCAGGTGGGAGGGGATCATGCTCTGCTTCAGTAAGTCACAGTACATGTTGGCATTTATGGTTCCCTCAATGAACTGTAGCTCCCCAGTGCCAGCAGCACTCATGCAGCCCCACACCATGACACCCCCACCACCATGCTTGACTGTAGGCAAGACACACTTGTCTTTGTACTCCTCACGTGGTTGTCGCCACACATGCTTGACACCATCTGAAGCAAATAAGTTTATCTTGGTCTCATCAGACCACAGGATATGGTTTCAGTAATCCATGTCCTTAGTCTGCTTGTCTTCAGCAAACTGTTTGCGAGCTTTCATGTGCATCATCTTTAGAAGAGACTTCCTTCTGGGATGACAGCCATGCAGACCAATTTGATTCAGTGTGTGGTGTATGATCTGAGCACTGACAGGCTGACCCCCCACCCCTTCAACATTTGCAGCAATGCTGGCAGCACTCATATGTCTATTTCCCGAAGACAACCTCTGGATATGATGCTGAGCACATGCACTCAACTTCGTTGGTCGACCATGACGAGGCCTGTTCTGAGTGGAACCTGTCCTATTAAACCACTTTATGGTCTTGGCCACCGTGCTTCAGTTCAGTTTCAGGGTCTTGGCAATCTTCTTATAGCCTAGGCCATCTTTATGTAGAGCAACAATTATTTTTTTCAGATCCGCAGAGAGTTCTTTGCCATGAGCTGCCATGTTGAACTTCCAGTGACCAGTAAGAGAGAGTGAGAGTGATAACACCAAATTTAACACACCTGCTCCCCATTTATACCTGAGACCTTGTAATACAAACAAGCCACATGACACCGGGGAGGGAAAATGACTAATTGAGCCCAATCTGGACATTTTAACTTAGGGGTGTACTCACTTATGTTGCCAGCGGTTTAGACATTAATAGCTGTGTGTTGAGTTATTTTGAGGGGACAGCAAATTTGCACTGTTATACAAGCTGTACACTCACTACTTTACATTGTAGCAAAGTGTCATTTCTTCAGTGTCGTCACTTGAAAAGATATAATTAAATATTTACAAAAATGTAAGTGGAGATACTGTATAATTTTTGATAGTATTAACTTTAAGAGGGAAGTTTTAGCAAAAAAACTTTACACAGCCCCCCGGCATAGTATACAGACCCCCTGAACAACACACAGCCCCCTGCACATTACACAGACTCCTGCACAGCACACAGCCCCCTGCATAATTACACAAACCCCTGCACAACACACAGCCCCCCTGCATAATACACAGACCCCCTGCACAACACACAGCCCCCTTTCATTATAAAGATCCCCCCTGCACTCCCAGGAGACCCCCAGTCTCCTGGGACAGCGCTGCCAGCATACTCTAAGGTTGAGAAAACTTCACACTGTCAGCCCCTTCTCATACATCGCTCCTCCTGTGTCACTCTCATTGTAAATCAAAGCTTCTAAATACCTCCATTAATGCCGGTCCCAGTCATGTGACTGCTCTCCTCTCTTTAATTGACGGTCACGTGACCGCTGTCCTCCTCCAATCAAAAGCTACACACGAGGAGGAGGTGGAGCGGGAGGAGGAGAGCAGCCACAATGAGCGGCGTTAATTGAAGGATTCAAAGGCTTAGATTTACATTGAGAGTGACACAGGAGGAGCAGTATATGACTTTGTCATATACTGCTGGCAGTAATGTTTTCTGAAATGTAAAATTTACTGGAAGTGCTGTCCCAGGGCCAGGAGAAGCGGGGCGGCTGGCCTGACACCCTTCCAATGGGTGGCACCCGGGGTGGACCACCGATCTCCGCCCCTGTTGGTAAAAAAACGTATATCGGCGTATAACACGCAGGCACAGTTTACCCTCTATTTTCAGGGTAAAAAAGTGTGTGTTATACGCCGATAAATACGGTAGTTGTTTTTGATACACTATATGAACAAAGGGGTAAACTAATGTGCAAAACCAAGCTCACTATGAATAATGAAAATAAATATAAATAAAATCTAAGGAATGTGAGAAGACACCAACATATAAAAGTGTTCCCACACAGAAATGAATAATATATATAAGAAGCTATGTGGCGCTAACTAGAATAATTAAACAAAATCAAGTGAAAAAAAATATAAATAAATATATATATCTATATATCTATATCTATATCTATATCTAGATATAGATACTGTATACTGTAGATAGATAGATAGATAGATAGATAGATAGATAGATAGATAGATATACAGCATATATATATATATATATATATATATATATATATATATATATATATATATATATATATATATATATATATATATATATATATATATATCTGACAGGGGTGTGCTGCAACAACAAGTGTAAGACAACTATAAGACAACTATAACTATAACAAATCTTCAATCAAGCATAAAGTGCTAGCAATATAAAGTGCAATAAAATTAAAGTGCAAATGAATAGCAGAAAAGTGATATACACTCTAATAACATTCTATCATTTCATAAAGTGCACGTATCATAATAAAGCGCAATGTCCAAAAAGTGCAATCAAACTCTAATGAGAAGGGAGCAGATCTCCATATAACAGTTCAAACAAATAGAAAATACACGTGCAATATATTCAATCGGTGTCCACTTCATCCAGTGACTATCACCATCCGTAGTGCACCACTCATTTCCCCAAGCCTCTCACCTCAATAGAAGACCCCCAAATTGAGCTTTAGTGAGCAGTAGAAGCAAGATCCCCACAATCAATCAACCTCCAGCGAAAGCCACAGCAATAGCGGTATTTTGGAAGATGGCTTCAGGCTCATCAGATGTGGTGAGGACATGAAATAAAGAGGGATGCTCCATCGTGCAGTATTTCACAAGAATTTATTTTAAAAAACGCAGTAACTTACATTTAAAATTCCAACAATCCGACTACAGTAAGGGTACTTCCGGTCTCGGCCGCGACCGGGAGTGACAACACTTGGCTCCTCCCTGAGGCATTGCATCACTGCACACGTGACTTCATCAAAGGGTGATGGAGTCAGGTGTCTGATGCCAGTTTAAATAGTCTGTTCTGCTGTCATAGCAACAGCAATGTGTAATTGAAGCATCCTTAATTTCCCAAATAGAAAAAAAATTCAGGTAATAACTTTAAAAACATTCTTAAGAGGAATAAGAAATATAATTGCATAAAAATATATAACTAAAAAACAATTTGCGTAATCTATATAATTCACCATGTTGCAACGCCATCTGGTGGTGAATAATAAAGGACATGAAGAACAACAGGAATTCACTTTTGACATCTAGTGGAAGCCGAGCAATTAGCAATTCCCAAAAACAATTCATATAACACTCTCATATACACTTTTCAGTAGACTGGATGCAGAGCAGACACAGACTGCGCCATCCAGTGGGTAGACATATAAAACTACAGAAATTCACTGGTGACATCTAGTGGAAAACAGAGTAATTTAGCCGTTCCAAAACCAATTCATATACCATCCTCATATGCACTATTCGATAGACTGGACACAGTGCAGACACAGACTAGTGGATAGACAACAATAAGCAGACAAATACATAAATAAAAGTCTTAATAAAGATAGAATGGTAAGCAAATAATAAAATCATCCATTCTGATAAGGTCAATATTCAAAGGGAACATATAAGCCATCCTAAATAAATCTGGAATGACAGGAATACATATATTTCTTCCAATATACAGCAATAATTAGTAATGGAATTAATAATGAGAGGGGTGGCAATTAATAATTGGATAAAAAACAGTTTAAATCAAATTCTACGTTGTGTCCCAATGGTGACAAAGTACGTAGCTCATGTATGCATCGGGACTCTGATTGGCTGATTTTAATAACCTTATTATCTCCCCTCCAATGGGGTTTATAGTTTTCAATCCCACACACCTGCAACAATGAGGGATCTTTGTTATGATGTTCTGCATAATGTCTTGACATGTGTAAAAGAAGGTGCAGCGCTAGAAATAAAAAATAAAAAATATAATAAACTTCCAGGAACAAGATGCGGAGATGTCAATGAAACTAAAAAACATATAGTCCTTCAGTAAAACATACAGTCCTATGATTCATAAATGAAAAAAAAGCACTAATAATGTCCAAGTTATTCAGTGAGTATCCACCACACGTGACAGCATGCCGATAAAGTGATTGATGAGTGTGCCCGACACCGATACAATGAGTGGCCTCTCACCTGATGACCGGGACCCTTTAGTTATAGAGGGTCAATAAGGCATTCCCATAAGGGTCAAACAACAGGAGATCCTATTTCTGATGTTGACATTCCGTCAGGAGACACTGGGCTGTGGGTGAGGATGGCTCTGGGCTGGGCTGTGGTTGAGGATGGCACTCACATGGCATATGCAATGTAAAAGGACAAAAATAGTGCTCTCTGTATATTCCAATTTATTAAAAAAAACTAAAATATATCACTTACAAAAATGGCACTTCACAAGTGCCAGGACGAACACAGCAAAGATAACAGGGTACCGCCGTGTAGAGACACGGAGTGGAGCATGCGCGGTAGCAGCGGGTGACGTCACGCCGTTACGTTCTGGACGCATTGCGTCCCAGTGGGCGGGGACTTCTTCAGCAGATGACGAGACTACGTGGGCACCCGCGCTATAAGGAGGTGAGTTGCCATAGCGACGGTAAACACTTCATAGAAGAGGAGAATCCGGAAATGTCCCCTGATACAACAAACAGGGCAAACGGAAACTAATCCATGTGTGCTTGTCGCTTATAATTCAACCATATGGGCAAATACAGTGTATAAATAGCAATAATAAAAAATAAATAAAATATAAAAACATGGACAATTTAATGAAAACCCCACGTTCATAAGAACATATAAAAAATCGCAAAAATATATAAAAATCGCAAAAATATATTTTAGCATATCATTTTCGAAACGATAATTTCTTATAAATATGTCAATTCGACAATAAATGTCAGAACAGTTATCACATCCGTCAACCGCTGTTACCGACTGCTCCAGAACAAGAATATGAACATTGAAAAATTTCACAAGTGACATGTTCAAAAGTATAATTATCGATCAGATATAAAACAGTTTGTGTCGAACTCTACGTTTAACCCTTCAGGGCACATTACTCTTGTCTCATATATCCAATAGGATTCTCTTTTACTTAATTGTCTAATGAAATTCCCCCCCCGCCAGTGCTTAGTAACCCTTTCAATGCCCCAGAATTTCAGACCCTTCGGGTTCTGTTGATGAAAAGCCTTAAAATGTCTGGACACATTGTGGGTCTTAAGGCCTTTCTTAATATTGTTGACATGTTCAGCCAATCTAACATGTAGAGTTCTTGAAGTTCTGCCAACATACTGGAGCCCGCAGCTGCTTTCCAGCATATAGACAACTCCAACCGTGTCGCACGTGATTAATTGTCTGATCTCATACTCTTGGTTAGTGGCTGAGGCCAAAAATTTTTTTCTTTTTTTGATGTTCCCTTTGGCGTGCCTGCAGGGGACACACCTACCACAAGCATAGAAACCTCCCAAAAAAGAAAAAAGCTTATCTGACGTGGGGACTGGCGGGTTAAGAACTCCAGGAGCTAGACGGTCCCTTAATGTGGGGGCTTTCTTATAAATAAATTGGGGCCTGTCAGGGAGTACAGGGCCCAAAACTTTATCCTGCTTTAGTATTGCCCAGTTTTTTTGGATAATTCTCTCAAACTTACGGTATTGGACGTTATAATCCAACACCATTTTGAAATTGTGATTATCATTAGTAGGAACCTTAGAGGAACCAGCAATAAGTTCTTTTCTATCTAGTGACATGACTCTAGACACCTCTTCATCAAGGGTAGATCTATTATAACCCTTTTGCTCAAACCTGGAAGATAGGACTTGAGATTGATTCACAAAATCATCTAGGGTAGTACAATTACGGCGCAACCTAATGTATTGACCCCTGGGGATGTTGCACAGCCAAGAGCTGTGATGACAACTCCCCAGGGGAATATAAGAGTTGCGATCTGTTGGTTTAAAGTAATTGGTGAGAATAAACTGGTCATGCTTAATACTAATGGATAGATCTAGAAACACAACTTTTTCGAAACTAATGGTCCATGTTAGAGATATGTTCTTTGTATTATTATTGAGTGATTCAATGAAATCATTCAATCTAGATCTTTCACCATTCCAAATAAGGATAAGATCTTATTTGGAATGGTGAAAAGATCTAGATTGAATGATTTCATTGAATCACTCAATAATCACTTAGATGTCACTATCGAAAAAATGAATAACTCATTAAAAACTAAGGTGTACTTTAAACTGGCGGACCGCAATAGCTACCTATCCGTAGCTAGCGGCCATCATCCATCATGGATAAAAAACATTCCGAAGGGCCAGCTATTGCGGATCCATCGTAACTGTACCCAGATGGAAGATTACTTGATCCAATCGAACACGTTGAAGGAGAAATTTATCCAGAAGGGGTATAAAGATGAAGATCTCACTAAAATTGTACAAGAAGTAGCTAATATCCCCAGGGAACATTGCCTGAAGGAAAAAGAAGCACAAAGAGGGGATTCCCAACATCAATTAAGCTTTATTTCTGGTTTCCACTACCAGTATAGAGAGATTGAGAACATTTATAGAAAATATTGGTATATTCTTTGTAAAGATAAGCACTTGGGAGGAATATTACCAACATGTCCAAAGTTTATTTATAGAAAGGCCCCAAGTATAGGTGATCAGATAGTGAAGAAGATTCTTGATCCACCAAAACCGAGAGCTTTATCCTTTAATTTTAAAGGTTTTTTCTGTTGTAGGAAATGCATTTGTTGTAAAACAGTGAAGGTCAGTAATAGAGGTATTACGAGTGTCACTAACAGAGAGGGGGAAAGGTTTGAGATTAAAGAATTTAGTACATGTACCACTACACATGTGGTATAGCTTATGTGGTGTCCCTGTGGCTTGTACTACGTTGGGAGGACCAAAAGGCAGTTGAAGATCCGCATCAGTGAACACCTCACCAACATTAAAAATGGATATAAGTATCACAGCGTATCTATGCACTTTAAGGTCAAACACCAACAAGACCCTTCGCTGTTGCAATTCTGTGGCATCGATGTGGTCTATCCGTCCTGAAGGGGTTCCAACAGGGTAAGAGACCTGTCACGGAGAGAGATGGAATGGATATTCCTTTTTAAGAGTTTAACTCCGAGAGGCCTCAATATTGAATTGGACCCAAACTGCTTTTTAAATGATTTTTAGACAGATTCTGTAGGTAGGTTGGCTACACGGTTCCCTATTTTACATATGCACTCATGCTGCTATGAGTGGAAGGTCATTATTTTAAGGGTTTTATAGATTTTATTATGCCTTAGATGGTTTATGACTAATCAATAAGGTATGAGAATATAGTGATTAACTGGTGATTATAGTTGCAGATTAGTCGGCAGTTATTTTTATAAAAAAAAATTTTCAGGATTGAATATTTTCCATCCTTTACTAAGGGTTTAGGTTTGATGATTTTAATGGAATTTTATATTTCAGCCATTTCCATATTTCCATGTATACATATTATAATTAGTCCGTAATTTACTAGATTTCCTGATTTTAGCCATGTTTAAATGTTTTTTTCTATATATTTCATTGTGTGGATATTTAGCCCATTTATATTGATAAGTTGGGTTAATAAGTATTGAGGTGTCAAGTTTAATATATGATTTTATATACATAAACTTCTTTAATGTGTGAAAAGCACAGTGTGGGTTTTGCAACTGACATGTCAGGGTGAAACAGCGCTGTTTAATGACCCACCAGTCCGGGATTTCTCTATGTAAGTAGTGATGGTTAGAAGTGGAGGGATCAATCTAACAGCGCTAGGAGATGCAGCAGCAACACATGTTCTGTTGTTGTGATCAGCGGGGGTTTGCGTTCACGGGGACACTCGTAGAGCGCAGGCGCTGAGCAGAGAGGTGCGCATGCGCACTGAGGCGTCCTCATTCGATTGGAGATAGGAGGTAATATAAGGAGTGATGGATGTCTAGAGCGGCCTATCCCATGATTAAGGTACAAGCGTATCGAAACATGTCGGGGGCGTGGCCGAATGAAGGGTAACACCACGTACAAGTGACAGGAAGAAGCTAGCTGCACGGTTCGCCGAGCAGGGGAGACGGTTATACCCATCTAAGAAGCAAGCGGGGAGAGGGTGAGAGATACTTCTTGAACGCCGGCTATTAGAGGGTCCGCCGTGACCGCATACCCCCTAGGAGGTTGATCTTAGCTGCTGGTTAATATTACATCGGTTAATATTGGTTAATATTACAGATTGCTGTGGAGTTTGCTGTGTTATTTTATTTTATACACAATGTGAGTGGAACCTTTGTAGTGTAATTTGCAGTGTGAATCATTAAAGTGTTTTACGGTATTACACTATTGGGAGTTTTTTTCTAATTCTATATGGAACGATCCTCCGGATGGATATGATTCAACCCTTGCCAGTAGCAGCAGTCATCTATGCCTTTTAGCCTCATACGAAAGTGGAGGCATGAGGAGCTGGTGAGAGGCTGTCCATAGGGAGAGTGGTCACTGAACACAGAGGTGTGGTGGAAGATTGCATTAGAAGAATTTACACTCCTGAAATAGAGGGACTTGTTGTTGCACATTATAAGCTGGTTTTGATCACAATCACGGACACTTTTTGTTGCACACATGTGTGTCATTTAGAGACTGTATTATTTTATCAATTCATTTTTTATTGTATGTACAGAGGCGTGTTGTGACACTTATAGATTGCCATCAACTGAGTTGGTGTCCACAATCTGTGGGTAATCATTGCATGGGGATTGAAGTATACTAGCATCTGAGTAATATTGGCACTGAGTCACGTTATGTATTAGCTATTCTGGTGTTCATTATTTTTTATTTTACTATGATGTGGGTTTATCAATAGAATATTTACACTATATATCTATTGTACACATTTATACAATTTTTGTATATGTTTATTTGCACTATATGTAGATATGCACCAGTAAAGGGGTGTTCGTTAGATTTAATATTTCACCATAGGAGGTGGAAAAGATCTTTTAGAAATAGCGCCACGATTTAATTCGTCACGTGGGGTGCTTTGCACTTATCACTCAGCACAGATTTAAATCTTATTTACACTGTCTTATATACATTAAGTGGCAGCTAGAGGTAGGTGGTATTAACCGGGTATATATTATCATCAAGGTTAATTATCCAAGGCGCAGTGGGGGTTGACCTAGTAGAGGGTGGATTTTTTACCTAGGAAAAAACGCACATTCATACAATACTAAAGCAGGATAAAGTTTTGGGCCCTGTACTCCCTGACAGGTCCCAATTTATTTATAAGAAAGCCCCCACATTAAGGGACCGTCCAGCTCCTGGAGTTCTTAACCCGCCAGTCCCCACGTCAGATAAGCTTTTTTCTTTTTTGGGAGGTTTCTATGCTTGTGGTAGGTCTGTCCCCTGCAGGCACGCCAAAGGGAACATCAAAAAAAGAAAAACATTTTTGGCCTCAGCCACTAACCAAGAGTATGAGATCAGACAATTAATCACGTGCGACACGGTTGGAGTTGTCTATATGCTGGAGTGCAGCTGCGGGCTCCAGTATGTTGGCAGAACTTCAAGAACTCTACATGTTAGATTGGCTGAACATGTCAACAATATTAAGAAAGGCCTTAAGACCCACAATGTGTCCAGACATTTTAAGGCTTTTCATCAACAGAACCCGAAGGGTCTGAAATTCTGGGGCATTGAAAGGGTTACTAAGCACTGGCGGGGGGGGAATTTCATTAGACAATTAAGTAAAAGAGAATCCTATTGGATATATGAGACAAGAGTAATGTGCCCTGAAGGGTTAAACGTAGAGTTCGACACAAACTGTTTTATATCTGATCGATAATTATACTTTTGAACATGTCACTTGTGAAATTTTTCAATGTTCATATTCTTGTTCTGGAGCAGTCGGTAACAGCGGTTGACGGATGTGATAACTGTTCTGACATTTATTGTCGAATTGACATGTTTATAAGAAATTATCGTTTCGAAAATGATATGCTAAAATATATTTTTGCGATTTTTATATATTTTTGCGATTTTTTTATATGTTCTTATGAACGTGGGGTTTTCATTAAATTGTCCATGTTTTTATATTTTATTTATTTTTTATTATTGCTATTTATAGACTGTATTTGCCCATATGGTTGAATTATAAACGACAAGCACACATGGATTAGTTTCCGTTTGCCCTGTTTGTTGTATCAGGGGACATTTCCGGATTCTCCTCTTCTATGAAGTGTTTACCGTCGCTATGGCAACTCACCTCCTTATAGCGCGGGTGCCCACGTAGTCTCGTCATCTGCTGAAGAAGTCCCCGCCCACTGGGACGCAACGCGTCCAGAACATAACGGCGTGACGTCACCCGCTGCCACCGCGCATGCTCCACTCCGTGTCTCTACACGACGGTACCCTGTAATCTTTGCTGTGTTCTTCCTGGCACTTGTGAAGTGCCATTTTTGTAAGTGATATCTTTTAGTTTTTTTAAATAAATTGGAATATACAGAGAGCACTATTTTTGTCCTTTTACATTGCATATGCCATGTGAGAGCCATCCTCACCCACAGCCCAGCCCAGAGCCATCCTCACCCCCAGCCCAGTGTCTCCTGACGGAATGTCAACATCAGAAATAGGATCTCCTGTTGTTTGACCCTTATGGGAATGCCTTATTGACCCTCTATAACTAAAGGGTCCCGGTCATCAGGTGAGAGGCCACTCATTGTATCGGTGTCGGGCACACTCATCAATCACTTTATCGGCATGCTGTCACATGTGGTGGATACTCACTGAATAACTTGGACATTATTAGTGCTTTTTTTTCATTTATGAGTCATAGGACTGTATGTTTTACTGAAGGACTATATGTTTTTTAGTTTCATTGACATCTCCGCATCTTGTTCCTGGAAGTTTATTATATTTTTTATTTCTAGCGCTGCACCTTCTTTTACACATTTTAACTAAGGGATTTGATTGTTTGACCCTGGTGTACAGCTGCTTTGTAGTTTTTGCATACACGCGCTGATTTATTTATTTAATAATGTCTTGACAGACTATGCTTAACAAAGCCATTTTTTATGTTTTGGACATGTTCCCTCAATCTTTTCCAAAACTCTCTTTTAGTTCCCCCAATATATTGGAACCGGCAAGGGCACTCTAATAAATAGACGACCCCTTCAGTTCGACACAATATAAAATCTTCTATCACATATTTTTTAGAAGTCACAGTGGATATAAAGCTGGGTTTCTTTTTCTTACTTTCTTTAGTATGCTGACAGGTGTAACAGCTTCTACAGGAATAGTATACTTTTCCCTCAAAGAAGGAGAAGTTATTTTTGGTAGGGGGGTCAAGTACGTTTTTTGCTGTACGATCCCTGAGAGTTGGGGCCCTCCGGTAAGTAAATTTGGGTCTCTCAGGAAGAATAGCACCTAGATGACGATCTGCTTTAACAATATTCCAATATTTTTAAAAAATTCTTTCAATTTTTTTGTATTGGATATTGAAGTCCATGACAAGTCCATGTCCATGACAAGTGATATAGTGTTTTATTTTATGAATTTTATTGCACTTTATATACTTTATGCTTGATTGAAGATTTGTCAGGTTATAGTTGTCCTACACTTGTTGTTGCAGCACATCAGCCGGTGACAGTCAGTGTACTGTTTATATATATATATATATATATATATATATTTTTTTTTTTTTTTTTTTTTTTTTTCACATGACTTTGTTTATTACCGTATTTATCGGCGTATAACACGCACAGGTGTATAACACGCACATTAATTTTAAGAGGGAAGTTTCAGGAAAAAAACTTAAATTTTAAATAAGGAACTTTGAAACAAAATAAGGGTCAGTGCCCATCTGCAGTCTCACCATTGCCATCAATACAGCCTGATCAATGCCCATCTGCAGCCTCACAAGTGCCATCGATGCAACCTCATCAGTCCACATCAATGCAGCAGCCTCACCATTGCCATCAATGCAGCAGCCTCACCATTGCCATCAATGCAGCAGCCTCACCATTGCCATCAGTGCAGCCTGATCGATCCATCTGCAGCCTAGAGGGGACAGGGAGGGGGGCGGGATGAGCGCAGACAGATTATATACAGTGAGAATCTCCTATGATAGACAGAACAGTGGTCCAATGGCGGCCCAGGAGACGGGACTTCCTATTACAGAGGCTGCTAAGTAAACAGGAGATTCTCACTGTATGTAATCTGAGAGCGCTTGTCCCGCCCCCCTCCCTGTGCCCTCCGAGGCAGCTAAAATTGAAGTATTGGCGTATAACACGCACGTGCTATTTGCACCCGAATTTTAGGGTGAAAAAGTGAGTGTTATACGCCAATAAATACAGTAATTCTAGTTAGTGCCACATACCTTCTTATATATGTTTTTGATACACCACATGTGTCCTGTGAAAGCAGCTTCCCTTTGACTGGTATTCTAGCCACCTTTTTTCTTTTGTATTAATACATATGCTGCAGGGACCGCACAGACTTAATCAGTTGGCATATTTCTATTGTTTAAACCATTTTACCCCTATATTAGCAATAAAAGCCGACAAGGGGTTTGATTCTTCTCCCCTGTATTTATCCCACTGGATATTGCATGACATAAAACACTGCATGGTTTAATGAGATAGATACTGCATGTGGTATTTTAGAAGCATTTTTTAGTGAATGCCAACATTTTTTTGAGAAACGCTATGCAGTATTTTACCACATTTCTTAAAGTGGTAGGTACTGCTTTGTGAATGGAGCACTCCCTGCCTTCTCAGAGCCTTTAGCATCCATAGGTTCACGGACTGCTCTACAGGAGATGCTGAACCTGCGTGAAAAGCCTCAAAAAGTGTGAGGTAAGGGTTTTTTCTCTTCACACCAGCTGTGAGTTCCATGAGGACTGAAAAGGGAACAGGCTGTTGAATGGGCTTTAAGCCTTTGCACTGGTCCTGTGGGTGGAAGTAGGCCTACTACCCACTATTATGCTGCCATGTTGACGCCAGGAAAATGATTTGACTTTAAATACACCTCAAGTGACGAAACATCTTGAGGACACCGAAGGTAATATTTTACATGGATTTATAAATTGCAACATTTACATGATTTATGAGCAGTCATCAAGCAGGGAGAGTGTATAATTTAGTGCTGAACAATATGTCAGGTTTTAATCCATAAGTCTTTAGACTTTCCAAGTTTAAGCACTTTCAGTAAAAACTGTATGATTTATGTATACATGTAGATTAGGGATAAAGTTAGGGTTCAGACTGAAGTAGGATTCAGTCTGAACATTGTCTGTTCAGCATTTGATGAACGATCAAACTAAATGGCTGCTTCCCACTAAACATTTTTTTTATATTTTCATTGTAGATGTGCCCCAGCATCATATGCCTATTGTTTGACAATCCTTATTCTTATAGCCTGACAAATTTCCACAGCTCAATGGCTCCTATTGATTTTATTGGGTTTGGTTAGATGTTTGAATTTTCCGTGCAGTTTGGCAAAAGTCCCACAAGCCAAATCTAGGTACGTTCTGCTCATCCCTAAAGTAGATTGAAGATTCAAGTTAGCCACTTTTGACAATTTACCTTGCTACCTTTATCCAGGTTAAAGTTTTCTAACATTTACTTACAATGATACGTTGAAATAGTTGCCTTTAACAAATATGGTGTTTTTGGTTACAATGAGTGAATAGTAAAATACCAGCTAATTGATTGGCTATTTTCAACTATGTGATGTAAAAAAAGTGCATTATCTTTTCTAGGTGTTTAGTATGCTGCAGTTTGTATTTGAAACAGTGAGAGTAGGGCCATGAGACATCTATCTTACATTGCAGTTGGAAGGAGAGCTGTAAGTGCCACATTGGGAGCTGACACAGCAGTGGTTGTGCTGTTTTTTTATTATACTTTTTATTACTCCAAAGTATTCAAAGACATCATATCAGTTATGCTATGGTATACTCCAAGGTGTCCTGAATTAATTAGTTATCTTTAGGTAGATTTGAATGTACTGCTATTAATAATATAGTGGAGAGGTAACAGTAAGTAATAGGACCCTGGAACAAGTCTTAACAGAGCCCCCCTTCCTTCATACAAAGAACTTCTAATGTTCATGCTAAGCCCTCAGGCTGTTCATTTTTATTGTAATAGAAAAGAAAAAGGATGTGAGAAAATAAAATAATATGCACTTTTATAATGTGCTGAATGTATCAAGAGCAAAAAGCTAGTTAAAGAGTAGTAGGAGTTATGAATAGACCCAGGCAGCCTAAAGACTTTGCAATGAGCAACTTTACACTAAAATTATGTTACATACTATGTTATGTTTATGTTTATATTATGTTATGTACCGGTAATAGTTAACCTGTAATCAACTATAATTATTATTTCTTATTTTATTACAGGTTCATGCAAAAGAACATTTTAAACTATTCAATTAAATTTTAGTGTTTTATAATTTTATTTGACTTTTTTTAAAATGACATTTATAAACTGCTGTTTTATATACATTTTAAATAATTTTTAACATCTTTATTTTAAAAACAACTATTTGATATAGGGTGCATCTAAGACACTGTACTTATATTGGATGCTGGAATTACTTTAAGAATATTGTCACAGTCACTGACCTTCCACATTCCAGTGCTGGCACTTCCAGGTATTACTTATAGTGTCACAGCTGTGTCAACCTCACATTATTTGTTACGTGACCAGGAAGTCATTTTACATCAGTTTGAGATGTTGTACCAACTTGAGAATTAAAGTGGCTGTAAAGTCAGAAGGTTTTTTGTCTCAATGCATCCTATGCATTAAGATTAAAAGACTTCTGTGTGCAACAGCCCCCCTCAGCCCCCTTAATACTTACCTGAGCCCCTCTAGAACCAGCGATGTTGCACGAGACACTCGGCTGGCAGGGACTCCCCTCCTCATTGGCTGAGACAGCAACACAGTGCCATTGGTTCCTGCTGCTGTCAATTAAAGTCAGTCAGCCAATGTGGAGAGAAAGGGGGCGGGGCTGGGCCACAGCTCGGTGTCTGAATGGACACAGGGAGCTGTGGCTCGGATCGGGTTCCCCCATAGCAAGCTGCTGGCTGTGGGGGCACTCAGCAGCAGGGAGGGACCAGGAGCATCCGAACAGGGACCGGAGAAGAGGAGGATTCAGGCCGCTTTGTGCAAAAAGTATAACATGTTTGTTATTTTTACCTAAAAAAAACCAAAACTTTACAATCACTTTAAGTCTTGCACCACAAGTCCTGCCGAGCTCCTTGTCTGCCAGTCAGCCCTCTCACAGTCTGCCCCGCTACTGTTCGATACCAGCCAGTCCTGCTACAGTCCACTTTCAGATAGTCCTGTTACTGTCTGCTACCAGACAGCCTCCTATAGTCCAGTCTTCTACTGTCCAGTCTGCTACAGTAGATATGAGCTTAAAGTTAACTCTAAAACAACACCTTGGCTGTTCAAGCATTCAGAAAAAAAAGTCAGAATGTTTTCCTGTTCAGCGGGAGCTGAAAATCTTGCATATGAGCAATCTCTGTCCATTTAGGCAAAAGGGCATGGTGGTGGTGACATCACTGACCAAATAAGTCTATGACCATATACCAAATATGGCTATGTCCATATTTCAATGATGTCGCCACATCCTTGTTCTCTTATAATTAAATCTAATAACAGCTTCAGAGTGCATCAAAAGTGTGATGCAAGCAGACTGGTCAGATTTACGATGCTGGATTTTTTGTGGGATTTCCTTTTTTAATAAAGAACTTCTGTGTGTTTATTTACAACTGATTTTTTTGTGAATGAGTAGGCATACCCCATACTCATTTACACAGGGGTGGCAGATATCTGGGGGCCACCTTATCTTAAAGGGGGCTTCAAGTTACCTATAAGCATCCCACACCCCGACAACCACCAGGATTGTGGAAAAGATGCCCTTGTTCTCATTAACATGGAACCCCCTCCACACCTTTCAGGTTGAGGGCATGTGCCCTGGTATGGTACAGTCAGGAAGGGGCCTGCCAGGGCACAGTCAGGAAGGGGCCTGCCAGGCTGCATGCTTGCATTAAAGATATGGTATATATTTGCTTGGGGACCTCACACCATTTTTGTTTGTGCAGGGTTCCCAAGTAATATCTATACCAGATCCAGATTTTGGAGGGTACTGTGTGATTTTTTTTTTTCTGTTTGTTTTTTTGCATGGGGTTCCCCTTTGTTGTGGGGGTGGGGGGGATCTCATTTGTTAGTATATGACATATAGAAAAAAAAACATTAAATAAAGTGCAGTGTGACCAAAATCAATTTACAATAACATAAATAAATAAATCAATAATAATAATCTCCACATAAAAAATGTATAGTGAGAAATGTATACATATATACCTGTACAGACTGAAAAAAAACAAGTGCTCCTTCAATATATGTGAATTATTTAAAAAAGAAGTGAATACAAAGTCACAATAAATATCCATTTGTGCATAAGTCCTGCTATAAACACTGATCTCACATAAGAGCAGTGCTCCAATAGATGTCAACAGAATCTTGCGTGAAGAAAGTGCTCAACTGCTTTTTAAATAATTTACATATATTGAAGGATCATTTGTTTTGTTTTTTTCAGTCTGTACAGGTATGTATGTACACATTTTTCACTATATATTTTCTTATGTGGAGATTATTATTATTGATTTCTTTATTTATGTTATTGTAGCACGGCTGTGGTTTTGCTGTACTTTATTTGAGATTTTTCCTTTATTGGTGATTGAACTCACCTTTGTGCTTGATACTGCTAGCAAGACTCTGTAAGGGTCCCTTCCGCCCAACCCACATAACCTCCTTACAAGACTCCTCGGGCATCGCACACTCCACGCAACAGGACATTAATAGAGTCATGTTACAATATTACTCCTCATTGTATGCTCTAGATCTCATAGACAAACTAAAAGCCCAATCCTTCCTCGAGAATGTTGACATGCCCATTGTCACCCCTTCCCAACTTGAGACCCTTAACGCACCCATCACCCTCTCCGAAATATCTACTACCATCAGTAATCTAGCACCCTCTAAAGCCCCAGATCCCGATGGATTCACAGGCGAATTCTATAAGACCTTAAAAACGATTTTGGAACCCACTTTACACAAGGTATATTGTGGCATTTGGTCTGGCGGCCCTTATCTACCCACAGGGAACCAAGCCATCATCAAACTACTATCTAAGAAGGGTAAAGACCCCCAAGACCCAGGCTCTTACCGACCCATATCACTGCTAAATCTGGATGTCAAAATCCTCTCTAAAATCATAGCCAACATCTTGCCCTCTCTGATCCACCCTGCCCAATCAGGCTTTATAAGAGGTAGAACAGCCACCCTAAATATGCGAAAGGTAATGATGGCCCTAGAATGTGCCCAATATAATCGGGGGGCCACACTATCATCACTCTGGACGCGGAGAAGGCTTTTGATAATGTCAGCTTTGACTGGCTGTCTCTGGCTTTGTCAAAAATGGGGTTTAATGGGTGCTTCTCCCACCTCATTGACACCATATACACTTCTCCTGTGGCCAGACTGGTGGCTGTGGGTCTCCTCTCGGACAAATTCCACCTCCACAAGGGCACCAGACAAGGATGTCCCCTATCTCCACTCCTTTTTAACATTGCCTTGGAACCTTTGTCCAGGTACTTAATCCAAAAGGCCCCTCTACATGGCATTAAGGTGGGCACCCACGAATTGCGCACATCACTTTTTGCTGATGATGTACTAATTTTCTCAGCGGAGCCCTCCTCCGACATGTCCACAATTAAAACAATTTTCGACTAATTCAGGCTGTGTTCAGGCCTCCATATAAATTACAGTAAGAGCAAAATCCTCCACATAGGTACTCTCTCCAACCCACCCTGGGCCCACAACTCACTCTTCACGGTCGCAAAATCCGACATCACCTACTTACGAATCAAAATAGGAAAACTATACCACCTCAGCTACCCTCCCCTGATCACAAAAATTATTCATGAATTGGGCAACTGGATGGACCTGCCCCTCTCGCTCCTGCGAAGATGCCACCTGGTGAAAATGGTCAGTGGATTACTATACCCACTCCAAACTATACCACTACTCCTATGACACAAGGATACGAAAACCCTCAACAAGGCCATATTTAAATTCATCTGGCAAAACAAACGACCACGTATAGCCTTTGCAAAACTATATCTTCCCAGATGCGAAGGAGGCATCAGTCTTCCAAATATCAGAGCTTATAATTTGGCGTGCCTACTGAGGATAGGCCTAGACTGGATATCCCAGTACTCCCGGTACTCAAACTACTCCTTAGAATCTGTAATGGCTCAACCCTTTTCCCTGGTGGCACTCCTCCACTGCAAATGGAAATCTGTCCCACCTCTACTCCAACATAATCTTCTGCTGCGGGACACCGCTATATTCTGGCGAGAGGATAGGAAAAGCCTCAAACTTTCCCCATTCATGTCCAGATACCTACTGATACAAGGGAACCCCAGCTTCCCTCCCGGATTGGAACACAAGGCCTTTTCCATCTGGCAATGGAAAGGCCTCACAAAGTTCTCTACTCTATGCAAAGTGGAAACAGGATGCCCTCTCAGTTTCTCAACCATAGCCAAAACCTTCTCACTCCCCCAATCCCACGCTTTTCATTTTGGGCAATGCACCAGTTTTCTGAGCGACTCATGCAGAGAGGAGAGTAAACAATTTAAACTAGCCTTCACGGACCAACTGCTTCTGGATACTTCCTATACCATCTCAGATATTTACAAACCCTTTCTCCAGAAGACCACCCCTACACTGGCATCCTCTTCAGCAGCTAACTGGAATAAAGACTTCTCGGATGCAGATTTGGTAGACAAACTTCTACAAGGCTTCAACAAAGTTCACCAACTGACTCCTAATGAAATATGGAGAGAAACCCAACTAAAATTCCTTCACCGTGCTTACATACCTTTTCTGTAGGACAAAAAGGACCAGGGCAACACCAATTGCCCTCTTTGCCAACTCCCAAGACCCTCCCTAACCCATCGTTTGTGGTCATGCTCATACATCTCCACCTTCTGGGACCAGGTCATATCCTATATCTTTGATGTAACCCTGCTGAAACTGCCCAAGGACCCCCTACTCCTCATCTTCAGGCACTGGGATCCTCAGCTGCTACCCTGGTCCTCCAACACCCTCCATACCGGGACTGGTCCCTGATCTGCCTCTTAATAGCCAGAAGATCTATATTGAAAAACTGGACCATCCCCCTTTGTCCACACACATCTCAAGTCAAACGTGAACTCCTGCAGTTACTATACAAGGATAGACTTAACACCGATTTTAAACACAAAGGATCCAAACCTCGCTTCTACTCCAAATGGCAAGCTTTCATGGTCTCAACTTTACCCTTGGAGGAATGCAACAACTTTGACAAGTTTTAATTCTCATACTTTGGGGCCCTCCCTACCTCCTCAGGGCGGACCCTCCCCCTCCTGCTGATTAACCATCCAAAGTCAGCTGGACCCTAAACCTCTCCGAGCCTCCACCAGGACGTCCACTTCATCATCAACAATACTTCCTCCACTGCCCTAATGACTGCGATTGACTCACTCAAGTATTAACCACTGCCTTGGTACCTCACCCCCCTGGCACATCACAAACTTGGTGCACACCCCTCCCCGGTACGCTCTACCCTTCCTTTCCTTACTTATGCTTTTACCTTGTAGTCTCAGGACTAGGGATGAGCCGAACACCCCCCGGTTCGGTTCGCACCAGAACCTGCGAACGGACCGAAAATTTGCACAAATGTTAGAACCCCATTGACGTCTATGGGACTCAAACGTTCGAAATCAAAAGTGCTCATTTTAAAGGCTAATTTGCATGGTATTGTCCTAAAAAGGGTTTGGGGACCCGGGTCCTGCCCCAGGGGACATGTATCAATGCAAAAAAACTTTTAAAAACGGACGTTTTTTCAGGAGCAGTGATTTTAATGATGCTTAAAGTAAAAAAAAAAAAGTGGAATATTCCTTTAAATATTGTACCTGGGGGTGTCTATAGTATGCCTGTAAAGTGGCGTGTGTTTCCCGTGCTTAGAACAGTCCCTGCACAAATGTCTTTTTTAAAGGAAAAAAAGTCATTTAAAACTGCTTGCGGCTTTAATGTAATGTCGGCAATATGAATGAAAATCAGTGAGACAAATGGCATGGGTACCCCCCAGTCCATTACCAGGCGCTTTGGGTCTTGTATGGATATTAAGGGGAACCCTGCACCCAAGTTAAAAAAGGAAACAGCAGTATACAGGCTCTGTACTCTGAACAGCAGTATACAGGCTGTGCAAACAAGACAGGGACTGTAGGTTTGTTGTTAAGTAGAATCTGTTTGTAATTTTGAACTGGTACATTTTTAACGTGTTTAGCTCCAGCCAAAAAATCAATTTTAAGCTTTTTGGAAAACATAGGGAAGGGTTATCACCCCTGTGACATTTGTTTTGCTGTCTGTGCTGTTCTTCAGAAGATTTCACCTCACTTTTTGTCCCAATGACAAATGTTTTTTGAAAATTTGGGTTTTTTTGCGAAACAAGGATTGGTGATAAAGCATCAGTGGAAAGGAGAAATGTTTTTCCCATATTAACTCTTACAGGAGAGAATTTCCCTTCCTAGGGGTAGATTTCATCTCACTTCCTGTTGTCCATTTGCAAGTAGGAGTCGTTTGTAAGTTGGATGTTTAGGCCTGCCCTATATACTCAGCAGAAATTTGGGCCTTAGGTGTAGTTGTGGCCATGCTGTGAAATATTAGATCAAGAATTGTAATTACATGCCCCTGTTGAACAGGGGCTGAAAAATTGGGCCTTAGGCACTGGTGCTGGTGCCACAACACTGCAACCCTTCACAGATACTCTAGTTGGAACGCAGGAACGAGCCCTGCTGCAAAGTATTGCATCAAAAATTGTAATTACACGCCCCTGTTAAACAGGGGCTGAAAAATTGGGCCTTAAGCACTGGTGGCGGCGCCCAGAACCAAAAATGTTCTTACAGGCTATTAGCGTAATCATTGAGGAGGAAGAGGATAATTACTCAGGATAGTCACTCAGCATCAGCATAGGCAGTCTTTGAAGGGATCTGAGATTTCAAAAAAAATTATTCGGTTACATCAGCGTCAGGTGCTTGGTAGCTGGTGGTGATCCAAGACTGATTCATTTTTATGAAGGTCAGTTGATCAACCGAGTCGGTGGACAGACGCACCCTGTGATCGGTTACAAAGCCTCCAGCAGCACTGAATGTGCGTTCCGAAAGAACGCTGGATGCAGGACAGGCCAGTAGTTAAACTGTGCAAGCTCTGGCCAGTGATCCATCCTCAAGACCCAGTAACCCAGAGGATTTTTGGTGGGAAAGGTGTCCAAGTCAGATCTTGCCCCTAGGTATTCCTGCACCATGTAAAACAGACGCTGGTGATGGTTGCTGGAACCGATCATACCTTGGGGCTGCAGACTAAAAATTGTCTGAACGCATCGGTCAAATGGCCACCTTCTCTACTGCTCCTTCTTTGACTGACCGAAGCCTCAGCAACACGTTGTCCAGAAACAGGAGTTTGTAACTTCCCAGTCTCTGGGAACGCATTGCACAGACCTTTCTGCAAAGCCTCCCAAAGATGTTTCATCCTCTGCTCCCTCTGTGACGGCAAGATAAGGTCCGCAACCTTACCCTTGTAACGTGGATCAAGGAGGGTTGCCAGCCAGTATTGGTCCTTCTCCTTGATACTACGAATACGAGGATCCTTATGCAGGCTTTGCAGGATCAGGGAGGCCATGCAGCGTAGGTTTGCTGAGGCATTCGGTCCGGAGTCCTCTGGGTCACTAAGGACGGCATGGTCTGCAGCCACCTCCTCCCAGCCATGTACAAGTCCATGTGTTTCTTGGGACTGATCCCTTAAAGACTGCTGCTGATGCTGAGTGCCAGGCTCCACCTCCATACTGACACAATCCTCCTCCTCCTTGTCCTCTTCCTGTGTGATCGGCGGGCACTCAGGAACACTGTCTGGATAAAGGGGGCCTTGAGAGCTAAGGAAGTCCTCCTCTTCCTGCCTCTGTTCTGCCTCAAGTGCCCTGTCCATTATTCCACGCAGCGTGTGCTCCAACAGGTGGACAAGGAGGACAGTGTCACTGATGCATGCACTGTCACTGCTCACCATCCTCGTGGCCTCCTCAAATGGTGACAGGACAGTGCATGCATCCCTGATCATGGCCCACTGGCGTGGGGAAAAAAACAAGCTCCTCTGACCCTGTCCTGGTGCCATAGTTGCACAGGTACTCATTGATGGCCCTCTGCTGTGTGTGCAGCCACTGCAGCATGGCCAGCGTTGAGTTCCACCTGGTGGGCATGTCACAGATTAGGTGGTTCTTGGACAGGTTAAACTCCTTTTGGAGGTCTGCCAGCCGAGTACTGGCATCATATGACCGGCGGAAATGCACACAGACTTTCCTGGCCTGCCTCAGGACATCCTGTAAGCCCGGGTACCTGCCCAAGGACCGCTGCACCACCAAGTTAAGGACGTGAGACAAACAGGGCACATGGGTCATTTGTACCTGTCGGAGGGCAGAGAGGAGGTTGGTGCCATTGTCACAAATCACCATTCCTGCCTTAAGTTGGTGTGGCATCAACCACCTCTGAACCTTCCCCTGCAGAGCTGACAGAACCTCTGCCCCAGTATGGCTCCTGTCCCCCAAGCACACCAGCTCATGGCATCTTTTGGCCTGCATACTTGCGTAGCCCCTTGAATGGCTATGGAGCACCGCTGGTTCCGAGGACAAAGCACAGGAAGAGGCCATGGAGGAAGAAGAAGAGGAGGGGGTGGAGGAGAGCAGTGTGTCACAATCATTAGTAGTGGCATTTTGGAGGCGTGGTGGTGGAACAATCTCCAACACTACTGCACCTTGTCCTGCATCCTTCCCAGCTGCCAGCAGAGTCACCCAATGCGCGGAGAAACTTAGGTAACGTCCCTGTCCATGCTTGGTGGACCATGAGTCAGCGGTAATATGCACCTTACCGCTGACCACCATGTCCAGCGAGGCATGGACATTGCCTTCCACATGCCAGTAGAGAACCGGAATCGCCTTCTGTGAGAAAAAGTGGCGTTTGGATACCTGTCACTGAGGAACCGCACATTCCACAAACTCATGGAAGGGGGCAGAGTCTACCAACTGAAAAGGCAGCAGTTGAAGTGCTAGCAATTTTGTCAAGCTAGCATTCAACCACTGGGCATGTGGATGGCTGGGAGCGAACTTCTTTCGGCGGTGCAGCAGCTGGGGCAGGGAAATTTGCCTAGTACAATCTGACGTCGGTGTACTGAAAGCAGATTGCCCACAAGTACTTGGCTGTGACACACCTAATTCTGCACCTTCATTCCTCTCAGTGCAGGTCTCAGAGAGGACTGAAGGTATAGTGGGGTTGGAGATCTCAGCTGATGAAGAGCAAGGAGAGGTCCTCTTTGTACTTTGGTGTGGGTCTTTTAGATACGCTTGCCATCAAACTGCATGGCAGATCAACATATGTCTGGTCAAGCATGTGGTGCCCAAGTGGGAGATGTTTTGGCCACGCAAGATACGCTTGAGACATATATTGCAAATAGCAGCGGTGCAATCTGATGCACTTGTCTCAAAAAAGGCCCACAGCAAAAACTTTTGGAATAACGCGCAGAGACAGCAGCGCCCTGCACATGCGGAGCTTTGGGGTGTGATGCAGTCAGTGTGCTGCCCTTAGGCTGGCCCCTGGAGGGCATCCTGCCTCGTTGGTGATGTGCCTCCTCCTCCTCCTCTCTCCTATCAGGCACCTATGTTGAGTCAGTGACCTCATCATCCCCTCCCTCCTCATCACTGGAGCAAACCTAGCAGTATGCTGCAGCAGGGGGAGCATGACTGCCAGATTGCTGTCCTTCTTGGGCACCACCTCTGTCCGTGCTCATGTTACTGTCTTCATCTAGCTCAGTATCATCATCAGAGCCTTCTAAACGCTGGGCATCCTCCTTTAGCATGTACCCAACACTGTGGTCAAACAGTTCGAGGAACAGGAGGACATGTGGGGCCAGGGAAGGAGTCGCTGATGCCATTGAGCCGAGGGAAGAGGCCGCGTTGGCAGCTGCTTTGCCAGACAAAGTACTCTGAGCATGGGTGAGAGAGGATGAGGAGGATGAGGACGGCTTGGTCATCCACATGACCAAGTCTTCCGTATGTTGCGGCTAAACCAGGCCAGCTGCCGAAAAAAAAGGCCAAGCGTGTCCCACGGCCATGTGCTGATGAGGATGCACCGTCTCCACGACCAGCACTGTTGTCTCTAGATACAGAGCCTGCTTGCCCTCTTTTATTGGCTTGTGACTGTCTGCCTCTCCTTGTTGGCCTTCCAGACATACTAATGGCCTGTAGCTGCACTAAGCTGGGATATATATATATATATATATATATATATACTGATACTGCAGCTAGCAAAATCAACTGCCTGCCTATAGTATGAGAACACCACCAACCTTCTACAGGTAGCTTTAGCTGAACACTGTGCAGAGCTCTCATAAAACAAACTTGTAGCTTATTTAGCTGCCTGCGGTAGTGATAGGATCAGGAAAACACCACCAACCTTCTACAGGTAGCTTTAGCTGAACACTGTGCAGAGCTCGCACTACACTAACTTGTAGTTTTAGCTGAACACTGTGTAGAGCTCGCAGAAAACTAACTTGTAGCTTATTTAGCTGCCTGTGGTAGTGATAGGATCAGGAAAACACCACCAACCTTCTACAGGTAGCTTTAGGTGAACACTGTGCAGAGCTTGCAAAAAACTAACTTGTAGCTTATTTAGCTGCCTGCGGTAGTGATATGATCAGGAAAAGACCACCAACCTTCTACAGGTAGCTTTAGGTGAACACTGTGCAGAGCTCGCAAAAAACTAACTTCTAGCTTATTTAGCTGCCTGCGGTAGTGATAGGATCAGGAAAACACCACCAATCTTCTACAGGTAGCTTTAGGTGAACACTGTGCAGAGCTCACAAAAAAATAACTTGTAGCTTATTTAGCTGCCTGCGGTAGTGATAGGATCAGGAAAACACCACCAACCTTCTACAGGTAGCTTTAGCTGAACACTGTGCAGAGCTTGCAAAAAACTAACTTGTAGTTTTAGCTGAACACTGTGCAGATCTCGCGAAAAACTAACTTGTAGCTCATTTAGCTGCCTGCGGCAGTGATAGGATCAGGAAAACACCACCAACCTTCCACAGGTAGCTTTAGGTGAACACAGTGCAGAGCTCGCAAAAAATAACTTGTAGCTTATTTAGCTGCCTGCGGTAGTGATAGGATCAGGAAAACACCACCAACCTTCTACAGGAAGCTTTAGGTAAACACTGTGCAGAGCTTGCAAAAAACTATCTTGTAGCTTATTTAGCTGCCTGCGGTAGTGCTAGGATCAGGAAAACACCACCAACCTTCAACAGGTAGCTTTAGCTGAACACTGTGCAGAGCTTGCAAAAAACTAACTAACTTGTAGTTTTAGCTGAACACTGTTCAGAGGACGCACTACACTAACTTGTAGCTTTAGCTGAACACTGTTCAGAGGACGCACTACACTAACTTGTAGCTTTAGCTGAACACTGTGCAGAGGTCGCACTACACTAACTTGTAGTTTTAGCTGAACACTGTTCAGAGGACGCACTACACTAACTTGTAGCTTTAGCTGAACACTGTTCAGAGGACGCACTACACTAACTTGTAGCTTTAGCTGAACACTGTTCAGAGGACGCACTACACTAACTTGTAGCTTTAGCTGAACACTGTGCAGAGGTCGCACTACACTAACTTGTAGTTTTAGCTGAACACTGTTCAGAGGACGCACTACACTAACTTGTAGCTTTAGCTGAACACTGTTCAGAGGACGCACTACACTAACTTGTAGCTTTAGCTGAACACTGTGCAGAGGTCACACTACGCTAACTTGTAGTTTTAGCTGAACACTGTTCAGAGGATGCACTATACTAACTTGTAGCTTTAGCTGAACACTGTGCAGAGGTCGCACTACACTAACTTGTAGTTTTAGCTGAACACTGTGAGGAGGAGGCACTACACTAACTTGTAGCTTTAACTGAACACTGTTCAGAGGACGCACTACAAAAACTTGTAGTTTTAGCTGAACACTGTGCAGAGGTCGCACTACACTAACTTGTAGTTTTAGCTGAACACTGTTCAGAGGACGCACTACACTAACTTGTAGCTTTAGCTGAACACTGTTCAGAGGACGCACTACACTAACTTGTAGCTTTAGCTGAACACTGTGCAGAGGTCGCACTACGCTAACTTGTAGTTTTAGCTGAACACTGTTCAGAGGACGCACTATACTAACTTGTAGCTTTAGCTGAACACTGTGTAGAGGTCGCACTACACTAACTTGTAGTTTTAGCTGAACACTGTGAGGAGGAGGCACTACGCTAACTTGTAGCTTTAGCTGAACACTGTGCAGAGGTCACACTACACTAACTTGTAGTTTTAGCTGAACACTGTGAGGAGGATGCACTACACTAACTTGTAGCTTTAGCTGAACACTGTGAGGAGGACACACTATCCTAACTTGTAGCTTTAGCTGAACACTGTGCAGAGGTCACACTAAACGAACTTGTAGCTGTAGCTGAACACTGTTCACAGGACACACTAAACTAACTTGTAGCTTTAGATGAACACTGTGCAGAGGTCGCACTACACTAACTTGTAGTTTTAGCTGAACACTGTTCAGAGGACGCACTACACTAACTTGTAGCTTTAGCTGAACACTGTTCAGAGGTCGCACTACACTAACTTGTAGTTTTAGCTGAACACTGTGAGGAGGATGCACTACACTAACTTGTAGCTTTAGCTGAACACTGTGCAGAGGTCGCACTAAACTAACTTGTAGTTTTAGCTGAACACTGTGAGGAGGATGCACTACACTAACTTATAGCTTTAGCTGAACACTGTGAGGAGGATGCACTACCCTAACTTGTAGCTTTAGCTGAACACTGTTCAGAGGACGCACTACACTAACTTGTAGCTTTAGCTGAACACTGTGCAGAGGTCGCACTACACTAACTTGTAGTTTTAGCTGAACACTGTTCAGAGGACGCACTACACTAACTTGTAGCTTTAGCTGAACACTGTTCAGAGGACGCACTACACTAACTTGTAGCTTTAGCTGAACACTGTGCAGAGGTCACACTACGCTAACTTGTAGTTTTAGCTGAACACTGTTCAGAGGATGCACTATACTAACTTGTAGCTTTAGCTGAACACTGTGCAGAGGTCGCACTACACTAACTTGTAGTTTTAGCTGAACACTGTGAGGAGGAGGCACTACACTAACTTGTAGCTTTAACTGAACACTGTTCAGAGGACGCACTACAAAAACTTGTAGTTTTAGCTGAACACTGTGCAGAGGTCGCACTACACTAACTTGTAGTTTTAGCTGAACACTGTTCAGAGGACGCACTACACTAACTTGTAGCTTTAGCTGAACACTGTTCAGAGGACGCACTACACTAACTTGTAGCTTTAGCTGAACACTGTGCAGAGGTCGCACTACGCTAACTTGTAGTTTTAGCTGAACACTGTTCAGAGGACGCACTATACTAACTTGTAGCTTTAGCTGAACACTGTGTAGAGGTCGCACTACACTAACTTGTAGTTTTAGCTGAACACTGTGAGGAGGAGGCACTACGCTAACTTGTAGCTTTAGCTGAACACTGTGCAGAGGTCACACTACACTAACTTGTAGTTTTAGCTGAACACTGTGAGGAGGATGCACTACACTAACTTGTAGCTTTAGCTGAACACTGTGAGGAGGACACACTATCCTAACTTGTAGATTTAGCTGAACACTGTGCAGAGGTCACACTAAACGAACTTGTAGCTGTAGCTGAACACTGTTCACAGGACACACTAAACTAACTTGTAGCTTTAGATGAACACTGTGCAGAGGTCGCACTACACTAACTTGTAGTTTTAGCTGAACACTGTTCAGAGGACGCACTACACTAACTTGTAGCTTTAGCTGAACACTGTTCAGAGGTCGCACTACACTAACTTGTAGTTTTAGCTGAACACTGTGAGGAGGATGCACTACACTAACTTGTAGCTTTAGCTGAACACTGTGCAGAGGTCGCACTAAACTAACTTGTAGTTTTAGCTGAACACTGTGAGGAGGACGCACTACACTAACTTATAGCTTTAGCTGAACACTGTGAGGAGGATGCACTACCCTAACTTGTAGCTTTAGCTGAACACTGTGCAGAGGTAACACTAAACTAACTTGTAGCTTTAGCTGAACACTGTGAGGAGGACGCACTACAATAACTTGTAGCTTTAGCTGAATACTGTGCAGAGGTCACACTAAACTAACTTATAGATTTAGCTGAACACTGTGAGGAGGATGCACTACACTAACTTGTAGTTTTAGCTGAACACTGTGCAGAGGTCACACTAAACTAACTTGTAGCTTTAACTGAACACTGTGAGGAGAACGCACTACACTAACTGTAAATAGTCTAGCTGCCTAACTGTGGTACTAATAGAATCAAAAGAACACCAGCAATTTTCTTTAGGTAGCTGTAACTACTGTAACAAGACAAGCCTGCCTGTCAGTAGGAAGATAACAGGAACTGATCTAGCTAAACTGAATACAGTGTATATATATATACAACACCTGGGATGCATATATATACACAATACACTGTAAGTCCAGCTAACTCACTGACTGTCCTGCCTAATCTAGCTAACTCAAATGAAATGACACTGTCTCTCTCTCTCTCTAAGCATGCCGGAACACACTACACAGGGCCGCCATGCAGGCGGCCTTATATAGTGTGGGTAGTGTGGGGCGTGTTCTAAACCCCCTGAGCCATAATTGGCCAAAGCCACCCTGGCTGTGGCCAATTACAGCTCTCTCTGCTGACGGCGCTGTGATTGGCCAAGCATGCGGGTCATAGTGCATGCTTGACCAATCATCAGCCAGCAATGCACTGATGCCGCAGTGAATTATGGGCCGTGACGCGCCACACGAATTTGGCGCGAACGGCCCATATCGTTCGCAATTCGGCGAACAGACGATGTTCGAGTCGAACATGGGTTCGACTCAAACACGGAGCTCATCTCTGCTCAGGACACTACAGACTCCTCCCTGTTTTCCTCTATATGACAGTTATTGTCTTGATTTGTTGTATTTTACCTCTTCATTATACCTACCCTTATACAGACTTGTGATACGATCTTCATATATTGTTTTACTCTGTATGAAAATTTTTCAATAAAATCTTTTGAAAAAAAAGCCAAAAAAACATGAATTCACTTTTGCAATAATGCAATGGAAACCTCTCCCCCAAATACTGTATCATCTATCATCTTCCCTCTAATCTTATTACAAAACTAGTACCCCCAGCCCATGCCTGTCTAAACTGACTTCTTTTATGTCTGCTAACACCTTCACACCTTGCCACACTTTTTATTGTTCCTCTGATCTAATACCCAGCTCCACTCTCTTTGGAGGCAGGACCTAACTTTTTTTAAGTCCTGAAGTTCAAGCCATATCACAACACATTTCTGAACATTTAGAAAAAATCTTCATTCAAAAATCATCTTTGCTGTCTTGACCTGACTTTTTCTTTATAGCCAAGAAGGACAGCACTTATTTAGACTTAATTAGACTACTGGATCTTGAATACCACTAAACGCAGATACGATCTTCTCCAATTACTGAATGACATTTCCTGGTTCCAGCCACCAAAAGTAAACAAAGAGACAGGGTCTTCCCAGTGAGGAAATGTAAATTGTCTAAATATATCCATGTTTCAAAATTTGTTCAGGGATGTCAATACTGGTTGGTAAAATGATGCAGCAGGTGCCACAAAAAGTAAATGATCGAAAAATCTGGTTTTCAGAACAGGCAAAGTTTAGTCTGACTCTGTGCTGAGACTGAACCAAAACTCATGCCTTCTAGCAATAGGCCAACATATAACTATAAAAAACCACTCTGCAAATACCCTAAATACCCCAACAGCCAATATAGCCAGCAGCTAAAAGAAATCATGCTCCCAAGTGCTCCTCATTAACACAAAATTAATAACAACACTAGCTTCTATATAAAATTTGTTGCAATAAATGTGATAGAATTAAATTCTTGTAAAGTGCTAAAAATAAATACATGTGCAATAAAATATAATATGTATGTGAAATAAAAAAAGTAACGTGCAATGAGTGACACAACACCTATAAAAATAAAATCCCAGCTTTTCCACTGCATGTTCAATGTATTCACAATAACTTGGAGACTCACCAGAGCCTACTTATACTTAATTATAAGAAGGTCAAGAGTGGTTTGTCCCAAAGGGGTAAACAGTATATAGAATTTGATGTACACCTCTTCCTTGCGACCCAAATGGACCCTATGCCGGTTTTCCGCTCCACTCTCCCCCTTGCTTCTAACTGCATTATGGAGATATTTTTTTTTTGTTTTTAACACATACTCTGAGCTAAAAGATGCAAAGAGAAGGAGAGTGGAGTGGAAAACTGGTGTAGGATTGATTTGGGGTCGCAAGGAAAAGGCGTACATCATATTGGACACCTAGCTGCCATTTTTGCCCAGAAGGCCATCCCTGCCCTCCACCAGCATGTTGACATTGCAAGTGAAATTGTATTTTGCAAGGGAATTTGCCCCAGAACTTGGTGAAGGGGCAAGGTTTCAATTTGCAAGGGATACCCAATCATATTCAAGAAAAAAAATTGCATTTTTGCGCGCACATGATTGCAGTGATGGCATTCAACAGTGTTTTACCTCATTCACAAAGCTCTGGGGCAAATTCCCTTGAAAAATGCAATTTCCCTTGTGCAGTCAACAGTCTATTTGCCTGTAGTAAATAACCCAAATTTCTCCGTGTTGCTGGACCCCAAATCAGTGGCAGGGTCCACATGACTACAGACATGTAGTCCAGCAAGTATGGGCAGGTGTATTAAGTGTCCTTTATGGCTCACTTGGTAAACTTGCTGGTAAATGTGAAGGACGCATGATGGGGCATGCCACTTGAGCTGGTGGTGATGCTGCATAGCATCTAGGCCTTTGTAGTAGGCTGTATTTCAACAGGGAGAGACAAGGCATTTTACTTAGAAATAAAAATGACAGTGGATTATGTCAGAGACACAAAGCAGAAATATTAGAGAGAAACGCTGCACATCATGTAAGCCTTTGTAATAGGCCACAGTTTGAGAAGACATGAGGCATTTTTGATAAAAAAAAATAAATAACATTCTGTGTCAATTATGTAAAAAACACAAGTAGGACTAATATAGAGACATGCTGCACATCATGTAAGCCTTTGTAGTAGGTAAGATCTGAACAGGGAGAGATTATGCATTTTTTTATCTATTAAAAAAATTACAGTGGATAATGTTAAAGAAACAAAGCAGAAATATTGGAGAGAAATTCTGCACATCATGTAAGCCTTTGTAGTAGGACACATTTAAAAGAGAGGAGGCAATTTTTATAAGAAAAAAAAATGACAGTGGATTATGTAGAGGCACAAAGCAAAAATATTACAGAGACCTGATTCACATCATGTAGGCCTTTGTAGTAGGCAACAAAGATTAGGCAAAAAAACAAGTAGGCAAAATATAAAGACGAGGAACCTTTTATAAAATATGACAATTAGCATGGATTATGTCAGTAACACAAAGCAAAATTATTACAGAAGTGTGCTGCACATCATGTAAGCCATTTTAGTAGGTCACATTTGAAGATGGAAAAATGATTAACTTTTTTTTTGAAAAAAACAACAATTAGTGTGAATTATGTCACAGACATACAGACTAACTATATACAGAAACATACTGCACAACATGTAAGCCTTTTTAGTAGTTAACATTTAGTTAGCAAGGGTAGTCAGTAAGCAAGTCAAAGCTTGGTAATACGTGGTTGCATGTTGGGATCAAGCAAAAGCGTAGTTGGGGAACAAGCCCAAAGTTGGTAACAAGGGGGCCTTGAAGACATGAATGGCAGCAGGAGCATAAGGAGCAAGATATTAGCAGGAGAAGAGCACAATAATCTGTCATACAGGAAGTGCAAAGACATAGCTTAAATATGAAGGTCATAAGAGGAGCAAGAAGTTCAAGGTTCACCAGAAACAAGACAGAAAGAAAGGTTGTCCAAGGGATGATGCAGGGAGCTGTCCAGCATCTCAGATGGTACAGGAGGAAGAGCTACTGCCAGAAGCAATGGAGTTCCCCGGTTCAGATCCAGGTCCTCACAGAAAGCCTTTTCAGTAGTCAGAATTTGAAGAGTGGGAGACAAGAATTTATAAAAAAAATCATTAAAGTGGATTATGTTAGAGACACAAGGCAGAAATATAACAGAGAGAGAAGGCACTTTTTATAAAAAATAACAATTAATGTGAGTTATATCAGAGACGGAAAGCAGAAATTTTGTTCAGTCAGTATTGAATCAGTTGCAGTAGAGCACATTTTGAGACAGGTGCACAAGATGTAGGTTTTCCTCCTACAAACGGATGCAACTGTATATACTGGGGCATCGCCAGTTCCCACCCTAAATGCCATGTAGGGCAGCCATGGGGGGAGGGAGGTGCATGCCAGGAACGGCATTTGCCACCTCACATTGGAATTGGTGCCAAAGGCGCGAAGTGACTGATGTCATTCTTGGCGTGCGCCTCCTACCCATGGGTACCCTACATGACGTTTAGGGTGGGAACTGGTGATGCTCCTTTGGGGTAGATATAAATGGGAGGGACAGTAGGGGGCCCCCTTTTTTTCTTGTTCTCCTTTTTTTTAGATGAAGGCATCATCACTGGTATTCCAGCTCCAACACATTTTGATGTAACTACTCTGGATGACACAAATGGATGAACATTTTGAATCCTACACATGCTGTATCCACCTTCTATTTGCCCCCCTCTCCTCTCCCCGGGTCCATGTGGATCCCACTCTTACAGCTCCTGGGCCAGACGTTCTTAACCGTCGCCAACTGGAAATGCCGCCATATTATCAAAGCTTAGCCAATTGACATTTTATGTGCATCCACTCCTGAGGAAGTGAGCAATGACTAGCGAAACATGGCAAGTTTTTAGGATGCTTTTTTTCTAATCACGTATGGACATTTGAAACCTTTTAATCATGTATGATATAAATTGGAACCACTCTCAAACTGCTTGATATTATTTTATCTGTGTTTGATGTAACATGACGATAATTGTAGTTATTCATCAATACATTTATTAACCATGTTTACTTTGTACTCAGTGTGTTACACCTCATTTAAAGTCACAGGGCAAACGTTATGTTTTTTTTATATATAAGCATTTACAAAACACTTGTAATATATTTTTTTCTAAATTTCTTCAAGAGGTATATAAAACCAATGAAAATTTCCATGACCAATTTATTATTTCTCTTCATCCACTGCTTCAGCTTTTCTTCCTTCTTCCTTTTTGAACCTTTTTTTGCCTTTGTGCCTGGCTCTTTCTTGGCTGCAGCTTTCTATGGTTTTGTTTCAGGTTTATGAGGGGCAGGTTTTGCCAACAGAGTTGCTAATCTTTTTGTAGGCTCTTGTTTAGTTACTTTGTCAGCATCCATGGCTTTAGCTCCCTCTGGAGATTTTCTCTTGGCCATTGTGATATTGGGGTGACAGATACGCCCTGGTACTGTTGTGAAAGAAGAAGAATCTGGCAACTGCTGGTGCATAGTAGGCCACATTTTAAGTGTGACAGAAACTATGCAGCTCAGACCTGATATACAGTAAATAATAAACAATATTTTCACACTATGGAAGGAACAATGTGCACACTGTATAGGAATTATGTTATGATGAGCCTGTCAAAAACACATCCCGATTTAGCGCTGGAATGACAGAATCAATGTAATTTTTTTGGGGCATTACAGTAGAAGTAATATGCTATAAAGATCACACATAATAGTATCACAATTTTTTTAGACCTCATTGACAAAACTACATTCACATTTATCATGCGAAGGCCAAAAAAAGGAATACATTATATTTTTTTAGATTCTAATGCTGTGTACACACGGTCGGACTTTTTGGCTACAAAAGTCCGACGGCCCGTCCGACAGACTTTCGACGGACTTTTGGCGGACTTGCGGCGGACTTTCTAACAAACGGACTTGCCTACATACGATCACACAAAAGTTCGACAGCCTAGTACGCGGTGACGTACACCAAGTCCGACGAGACTATAAAATGGAAGTTCAATACCCTTTGAGTTCCTTCTGCTAATCTCGTGTTTATCTCGTGTTAGTAGAGGTTTGGTGAGAGACAATTCGTGCTTGTGAGACTCGTATTTTTCAGTTCGTTTTAACTGTTGTTCAGTCTGTGCTTGTGAGGTTTGTATCTGCTTTTCAGTGTGTTTGGTCAGTTGGCATTGAGCAATCTTTGTTTTATTAAATGTTCTGAGAAAGGCGAATTGGCGCTGTTCGGCTATATGTGCATTAAATGTGGTTCCTATATAAATACATATATAAAAAACATATATGAAAATGAATTGTTTTTAAATGCAACCAATGTGCTCTTGGGAGCTATAATTAAGTGCAAAAAGCTCCACCAACCAATGCTATACAATACAAAGTGCAACGTGCTAAAAAAAATATATATATATATATATATATATATATATATATATATATATATATATATATATGTACCCGAAACTACCTATGAAAATAAGAATCTGTAAATGTTCCAAATGTGATGAAAAAATATATGGTACAAACTTATTAAACAATTAAACCATTAGAGTAAAGTCCCCAACGTAAATACGTGAAAAGTCCAGTTCACAAATCAAGTGATAAAATTATATAAGATGTACTGAAAAGATTTTTTAAAATAATGATGAAAACAGTGTCCCAAAAATTTGTGTGCAGAAAAAATCCTTAGATGTGTCCCTCTGATGGAAAGACTGTAATCTTAGTGCAGCAAGTGTTCCCTGTCTTCCACTACACCCCCACTCGTGCTCTCACTCACCGGACTGCCCAACCCCTGCAGGGGTAGAAGGCACGCAGACAGACTCCAGGGATGATGAACCCAGGAAACGGTCCTCCGCCCCAATGTTGTATATCCTTCTTTGATGTTGCAGTATCCCCAGTATTAAACATCCATATGCAGCAAAAAGGAAATGTATCTCATAGCGTGAATCCGAGAAATGTGGATTTATTATGTTAATCAATAAAACTTTAAAAACAGGAGCTAACAGCGCTCCACTAGCCGGCTCAATGCCTGGTGGGCAGCGTGGTTGAGCATGCGTTCCACCGCCCGCCGGCCTGAAACCGGAAGATTCCATGTAAACAAGACAAGAGGTTGGCGTATGCGTATCACGAGGCCACGACTTACGTGTTTCGTCATCAAGACGAAGCGCGTTGGTTGGTGGAGCTTTTTGCACGTAATTATACCTCCCAAGAGCACATTGGTTGCATTTAAAAACAATTCATTTTCATATATGTTTTTTATATATGTATTTATATAGGAACCACATTTAATGCACATATAGCCGAACAGCGCCAATTCCCCTTTCTTAGAACATTTGTTGATTTGAATTTCACCTAGGTGATATTCTGTGTCAGGGGGGCTGCAGTTCTTTTCTTCTTTCCTTTCCTAAGCGCGGAACTACTGTTATTTATAATCTTTGTTTTATTGTCCGCTCGTTGCTGATTTTCAGGCCGCTCTTCACAGGCCTTGCTGTTCTTCAGTGCGTTCTGTTAAGTGCGTTCTGACCAGCCGACCGTTTTGAAGCCATGTTACCTGTACATACTCGTCGTAGAGCTCGAGCATTGTATGTGCTTGGTGCTGTAGTTCATTCTTCAGCCCAAGACCAGTCCATGAACAGGGCGAGGAGGAGTTAATGGATGAAGAATTGGTTGCTCCAGCGTGACCAATTCTGTTACATGCCATTGCTCCGTGAGAATAATCCTGAGGATTTCAGGAACTTTCTTCGGATGACGGACCCCGTTTTTGACCATTTGGTGGCTTTGCTCACCCCTTATATCAGCAGGCAGGATACCTGCATGAGGCAAGCCATCACTCCGGAGCAGAGGCTAGTCGCCATGTTGCGGTACTTGGCGACAGGGAGAAGCCTGCAGGACCTTAAGTTTTCGACAGGCATCTCCCCCCAGGCTCTGGGGATCATTATCCCAGAGACCTGTTCTGCCATCATTCAGGTCCTGCAGAAGGAGTATATTAAGGTAAGAATTTTATCCTTTATTAGCATCACATGTTATTTTATTTAATGTTTGATAATGTAATGTATTTCTTAACTCAAACACTACTTACCATCATTGCAATATAGTGTGAATGTCCCCTTTTTGTCCTCATGCATGCTGTAATTTTTTCATGTTCTTTTTTGTCCTGCATACATATTTGCCTTCACTAACCTCCCCAGCATGCAATGCTGGGCGCATATCCACCTAGTCTACTCACTTTGAATGTATTTTGTCAGCTGCATTGTAGTTTTTTTCCCCTAAACTCCATCCAAATAGTGTGTGTGTCATTAACTCAATTTCCAATCCCCCCCAAACTCCATGCAAATAGTGTGTGTGTCATTAACTCGATTTCCAATCCCCTCCCCCCCCTAAACTCCATCCAAATAGTGTGTGTGTCATTAACTCGATTTCCAATCCCCCCCCCCAAGTCCAACCAAATAGTGTGTGTGTCATTAACTCGATTTCCAATCCCCTCCCCCCAAACTCCATCCAAATAGTGTGTGTGTCATTAACTTGATTTCCAATCCCCCCCCTAAACTCCATCCAAATAGTGTGTGTGTCATTAACCCGATTTCCAATCCCCCCCCCCAATAATTTGCTATAATGTTCTGTGGTGTTGATTTTAAAAAAAGCAAATATATGTTGCACTTTGCAAAATGCATTTGCACTCTGCAAGTGCATTTGCTCCAGGGCTTTAGTAAATGAGCAGAAGCTCTGCTGATTTCCATCATCCAATCATGTGCAAGCCACAAAGTGTTTGGATTAATTGCCCTTGCATGTGATTGGGTACTCCTTGCAACATGAAGCCTTTTTACCTTACCTCATTTACTAAGCTGTGGAGGAACTGCACTTGCAGAGTGCAACAACTGCACTTTTCAAAATGCACAGTCTTGTAGCCTTTAGTCAATCAAACCCTGCATGTCCTTAAACTTAATTTCTAATTTCACCACCACCTAAAATGTAACAATGTGCCATCAGAGGGGGTGAGCAATCTGATATGTGTGCCTTTCCATATTATTTATTAAAGAAGATTTCAATTATTTAATGTTATACTGATGCTTGGCAATATTGTTTAAGTGTAATGTTCTTGCAATGTTCTTTTCAAAATTACTGATTTTTGGTTTCTTGTTTGATTCCCCAGTTTCCTTCAACGCCACAGGAATGGCAGACTGTGGCATCTCATTTTGCCACCCGTTGGGACTTTCCCAACTGTGGAGGGGCTATAGATGGGAAACATGTCCACATCGTGCCACCACCCCATTCGGGGTCATACTATTTTAAATATAAGTGGTTCCATAGTATTGTCTTAATGGCGGTGGTGTCGGCTAATATGACTTTCTGTATGTGGACGTGGGGAAGAATGGCTGGATGTCGGATGGAGGAGTATTTGCCCAGACGGAGTTCTACCAGCGTCTCCAGAGTGGTGGCCTGGGATTGCCACCTGATGCGAATAACGTGGGAGGACTCCCCTTTGTCTTCATAGCAGATGAAGCCTTCGCTCTGAGCAAGCACCTCATGAGGCCATTCCCCCAAAGGACCCTCACCCCGGAGAGGAGGGTTTTTAATTTCCGGCTGGCCAGAGCGAGAACAGTTGTTGAGAAGGCTTTTGGGATTCTGGCCAGCCGGTTCCGCCTGTTTCAGACATCGATAAACCTCATTTTAGCGTGCTGCATCCTGCACAACTTTGAACAAACATTCCCCAAATTATATTTTGCCAGTTGGGCCTGAGGCCGGACTTATTATTAGTGATAATCTGATGGCCCTGGATACTGTCCGTACTGGCTTGGCCCCCCCAAAGTGCCCGTCAAGTTCGTGAACAATATGTAGATTATTTTATGGGTAGGGGGGCCATTGCAATGCCCCAGAATATTTAATTTGTCAAAAATAAAAAATCTTGATCAAATCTTGAATTATATTTATTGCTTGCCTTTCTTTTTGGCTTTCTCCTAGGTTATCGTAGAGCACTTGTAGTGCCAAGTGTATTTTCATTTATTAAATAAGCACCATTGTCACTGTAAACAACTATTTTAACTTTAAACAAACTGATACTGAGCACTGAAAGAAGAAACCACACATTTTGTTAATTACTACACACAGATTTTTTAATATTCGGTGTACATTCACTTATGCGTTTGTTAAAATTTTTGCTAGTCCAAAATATATCTATATTTAGAAATTATTAACAATAGAATTAGGTCCTTTTTTTTTTTTACAATATTTTCTTTTCTTTTTGTTTTAACAAACAGGCCTCTTTTTTATTTATTTATTTTTTTAAACAGGCCTCTATTTTTTTTTTTTTTAAACAGGCCTCTATTTTTTTTTTTTTTTTTAAAAACAGGCCTCTATTTTTTTTTTTTAAACAGGCCTCTATTTTTTTTTTTTTTTTAAACAGGCCTCTATTTTTTTTTTTAAACAGGCCTCTATTTTTTTTAAGTTTTTTATTTTATAGAAACAGGCCTCAAATTTTTTTTTTTTAAAACAGGCCTCTATTTTTTTATGTTTTTTATTTTATAAAAGCAGGCCTCTATATTTTTGTTTTTTATTTATTTATTTATTTTTTTTTTTTGGGAAAACAGGCGTATAATTTTTACAAGAGAAAAGAGAAGGCCGAGAATGGGGTCAGCAAACAAGGAAATGAAAAACATGATCAATGTTTTTTTGGTTGAAAAAGGGCATTTAGATTCTCCCCAAAACATCGATCATGTTATTCATTTCCTGCTGCATACGATCCAGCCGATTCCGCATTAAATCAATCTTCCCATTCCAGGCCATTATCTGACCAATTAGTCGTTGTGCACTGTCTGTGCTAAAATGTTCACCCAGACCTAAAATTGAATGAAAAAAAAAATGTTTTTAGAAATATGCAGCCATACATAGATTACCTTACCATAAGCTGGTGTCTCAGACACTGACCTGGTGGGGTGCTCATGTCGCATACTTCTGAAACATCCTTGGGGGTGGCGCTGTTGCTTGATTCAAGCACAACCAGATCACTTAAAATAGAGTAGAAAATGTTATTTACAAAATATCCATCCATACATAGATTACCGTAAGCTGGTGTGTCAGACACTCACCTGGTGGGGTGCCCATGTCGGCCACCTCTCCTTCCTCCACATCCTCAGTGGGGCTTATGCTGATTTCCCAATTATGGTGTTGCGGTTGGGGGGGACTGGGTTCATCTTGTCTTTTCTCCCCTATGTGAATGAAAAATATATACTTAGCACACAGATATTTTAGTACATAGTAATCTTAAAACATTGTAGTGAAGTGGTGTACAAATTGTTTGTTTTTGTGTAGAGTTCCTAGTTTAATACATTTTTCCCATTTCTAAAGACATATCTAGATAGATAGATATATATCTATATCTATATATATAGATATATATCTATCTATATATCTATATATTTAAATATATATATAGATGTGTATATATATATATATAGATATAGATATAGATATAGATATAGATATAGATATAGATATAGATATATAGATATAGATATATATCTATATATAGATATAGATATATAGGTACAGTATATCTTTATCTATATCTATATATCTATATATAGATATAGATATATAGATATATCTATATCTATATATATCTATATATCTATATCTATATATATCTATATATATATAGATATATATATATATATATAAAGACATATCTAGATAGATAGATAGATATATCTATCTATCTATCTATATATCTATAAATATATATATATATGTAGGAAGGCCAGTATGGTGGCCTGAATTTATGGGAGGAGCCCGGGGGGTATTTAAGCAGCCCGCTCACCTGTGGTGCTTGTCGGTTTCCTGTGCGCGATATACGTCACTAGGCCGACTATTCGAATACCAGCATCCGCAAGTTCTTGTCTCGCAAGTTCCCGCATTCGCAATTTCCGTGCTCGAGAGTTTCGAAGTCCGTGTTATCGATTCGTATTTTCGTACCACGCGTCTGGCTCGGCTGTCTCAGGTAGGGTTCCGACTGACTTTTGTTTTCACGCATTGTTAGATATCATGTCACTAAACCGTGATATCAAATTTACGAATCACTCGCAAATTTTCACAACGTAACCGCAATGCATACCACTCGCAGCATCGTTATGTTACCGTTGTTCGTTATTGGTAAACCACAGCGACGTAGATGTCGCTTCATTCAGGCATGTCTAACAAATTGTTACCATGCGTCAGTAGACAACTGTTGTGATTCGCAATTCGCTATTTCTTATCGACTCATGCCAGTTCGATACTAAGTAATTTCTCATTTTAGAAACATTTCTAACCATTTCAAACATTTCAAACCATTTCGAATCATTTCATTTCATTTCATGCATTTCAGTCAGGTACCAAGCTCCGATCCGAATCCAGTCGCATCTAAAGATGTACCGATTCGCTCCGGTGTGCCCCAGTTGCTTACGGCCTCATTTCAGTACATGCTCCAGAGTCACATTCATTGTCAGTCGCTCGTTACGACTCACCGATTCGTACCTCTGTCATGGCCATTATTTCACTGCCACGTATCATGCTCCGATACGATTTCAGTCGCATTAAATGCACCGATTCGTCTCGGCGTGCCCCAGGTATTTGCCACATTTCGGTACATGCTCCAGAGTCCGATTCGTAGTCAGCCGCAATAGCGGCATGATCGATTCGCGCCTCTGTCATAGCAAACAAACCATTACACAATCACTCACTGCGATCCGGTTCGAATCCAGTCGCATCTACGATGCACCGATTCGTTACGGCATGCCCCAGGGCTCGGCCTCATTTCAGTACATGCTCCAGAGTCCGGATCGTAGTTAGTCGCACATATCGGGCCACCGATCCGCATCACCGTTTCGAAACCAGTCACATCCGAGATGCACCGATTCGTTACGAAATGCACCAGTTGTTTTGGCTGTATCCATACCTGTACCAGAGCTCGGTTTGTTGTCAGTCGTAGAGGCGGCACAACCAATTCGAGCCTCGGTCAAGGTAAAACATTTCTGTAATTTCGTTGTTTCATACTGCGCTCCGATTCGAATCCAGATGCATCTAAAGATGCACCGATTCGTTCCGGTGTGCACCAATGTTTCCTGTTGCCTCATTTCAGTACATGCTCCAGAGCCCAGTTCGTGGTCAGTCACAGTCGCGGCATGACCGAGCCGGACCTCTGTTATGGTAAGAGATTTCGCTCATTTCATGATCAAGGCAAACATTTCAAATCATTTCATTGTCACTACACCGCAAATCACCATACAAGTTACTGCTTCAAGTTAGTTAGCAAACCTTTATCACCTTTCATTTTTCTCCAGGTCAGTCAAAGTTCAGTAGGTCCACCCTGCACCAGGTTGGACGATATCCCCCCACGTAAAAAAAAAAACAAAAGAACAAAAGGGAGAACACAAGTTGGGTAAGTATGGCTTAGGGAGATGAAGCAAACTTGAAATTCATGTCACCCCCAATAGGTTACAGTCAACCAAAACACGATCTCAAGGACAGGATATCTTAACCAGATCAACCATGTCCCAGGCCGGCAGCGAAGACATCACGGCCCCTCTGTCACCTTCTCCGGTCTCAGAGAGCGGCAGCGTGCAGTCCCTCAGGGGATGGACTATCCCCAAGTTGATGGCAGAGCTAAGACGCAGAGGCGTGCCCTTCTCTGCTACAGCTAGGAAAGGCGAGCTCTTCAAGCTCCTCTTCCCCCCACCAGCTGCAGCAGGACCCAGTACCCAGCAGGCATCTCTCCAGTCGATATCCTCTGCCATCTCACAACTTCACACTATGGTGTCGACCCTGTCTTCCTCGGTCACGGACGTACAAACCAGGGTGGCACTCCTCTAGGCTTGGCCGGCCGCGGCTATTCCCGACCCAACCTCAACCCAAGTTTTGACACCCCTTCCTGCAGGTACCACAGGGTGGAGCCGCATTGTCTACCCCTCCCATTTGGTTCCAACCAGCATCAGGAAGGACATTTTGGACGGCAGGGACATCAACCTGGCCTCTCTCCTGATTTCTGTCCATGATCTGGCAGAAAATAAGGCCTATACCTGGGGTGACTTGTCGGTGGTCCTTAAAGCCAAAGACCCCAGACTGAATCGGAAATTATCTGTCCCAGAGTTCACATTGGCCTTTGGCATGCTGAGGGATGTCCTATGTTCAGCCGCTCCCAGCAGAAGGGAAGAGCTTGACTTATACCTCCATACTGTAGTAGACTTGGGCTACAAGTATGGAGGATTTTCCTTTTATGACTACCACCGTTCCTTTTCCACAGCTGCCAGACTCACACAGTTTCAAACGACAACAAATTGGAGCCTCATGGACACAGAGCTGTTCTGTCGCCATTTTGCTGGCTTGCGCTCACCACTGTGTGTGATTTGCCAGTCCTCCACTCACACTGCCACCTGGTGAGCCAATGCGACAATTAGACGTCCCTTTGAATTTCCCTCTATCTCCGGTGCACTTCAGGGTCAGTCGGCCCCTGTACAAACGCCTCAGGTGGACAAATTTGGACGCCCAGTCCGAACCGTGGGAGGGGCAGCCATCTGCAACAATTACAACTATGGGTTCTGCAACTTCAGTCAGTGCCGCCTACTCCACATCTGTACCTTATGCCAAAGAGCGCATCCAAGAAACTTGTGTGAAGTCAAACAACAGAAGAGGGCATGACTAAGCTGAATCAACATCTTGTGGCTAGGACTCTACCTCACCTAACACCCCACCCCATCCCTGGCCACCTACCTTATCCAGGGATTCACAGTAGGGTTTCACACCGGCCTCATTTCACTACCCCATGGTACCTACGAATGCAGGAATCTTCGTTCATCGGCCACTGACGAACAGGCCATAGATCAGCTCTTACAGACAGAAGTAGACCAAGAGTTCGTTATAGGCCCCTTTACTCAGCCCCCTTTCAGTTAGCCCTATTGGGCTTGTCAAGGGCAAGTTATCAAATAAACTGCGTTTGGTGTACGACCTCTCTGCGCCTCATTCTTCCCACATTCCCAGTCTCAATTCCCTGATCTACTCCGAAGAATTCTCCCTAAAATATTCCTCCGTGGACATGGCAATCCAAGCAATTATCAAAGCAGGTACAGGTGCCTGGCTCTCCAAAACCGATATCTCAGATGCCTTCAAGCTCCTGCCTATCCACCCATCCCTTTGGTGCTGGCATGGCATCAAGTGGAAGGAGGCATACTATTTTGCCACAAAACTGACGTTCGGTTCCTTGGCTCTTCGACACATTCGCTCAGTCCCTCGCTTCTATAGGCTTCGCGGCAATTTTTAGCCACCAATGGTTTTCAGGACCCTGGCCTCAACAGATACTGTTGATACCCGGCTTTACCCAAACATCCTCCCTCTTTGAGCTCTGTCCCATAGTGGCAGCCGCACAGCTCTGGGGTCATCATTGGACAGGGCAAACCGTGGTCTTCACCACCGACAATCAGGCCACGGCAGACATTGTCAACAAAGGCAGGTCCAAGTCCCTATCAGTCATGTCCTTCCTGCGCAGATTGGTACAACTGTCTTTACAACATCAGTTTAACATCCACTGTTCATTTATTCCAGGCAAATACAATCTAGCTGCTGATGCACTGTAACGTTTTAATTACACCTCCTTTTTCAAACAGGTTCCCGGAGCCGATCCAGTGTCGGCCCCTATCCCTGTTTGGTCACAGCTGACCCTGGACTAGTAGAACATTTACAAGGAGCAATGCAGCTTATCAATCACTCTCCCATAACACACTCAAAGCCTACCAGACAGCTTGGAAGGCATTCAATAAATTCCTGGCACCCTGCTGCAAAGGAACAACAGATGTCAAGCAAGTACTGGCCTTCATTTCATATTGCCACACTCAGCTGGCCTTATCTTATAATACCATTTGGCTATACCTAGCCGGCATACAACATTTCTTGACTCTTCAAGACCCCGCAAAGTCTTCACTGTTCTCGTCCCACGCTATCCGAGCCATCCTAGTTGGCATTCAGAAACACCAATCAGTACCAAACGTATACCCATTACGGGGCCCATCTTCAGGGATATGTCGACCATCCTGACTACTTCTCCATTTGGTCTTCTCCCCAGTACGGTCCTACAAGCAGCCATATATATGGCCTACTATGGGTCCTAGCAACCTGGTGAGTTCACCTGTAACAACCCCACAGGCCAAGTATTACGCAGACGGCACTTGGTTTGCTACCAAGACCATTTCGTCCTTCACCTCGAGGTTTCTAAAACCCAGCAAACAGGCTCGGGAGTGGACATTCACCTTTACAAAACCAATAACAGCTGGTGTCCAGTCACCAGTCCACTCAACCGTCTTCTGTCACTCCTGCCTGAACAGCCGGACACCAGTCCTCTTCTACCATTCCCAGTTAAACCCTTAAGCGCCTGTCAGTTTGTGAAACACATAAGGATACTTCATCGCAATCTTCACCTTAACCCTAGTCAGTACTCCGGACACTCCTTTCGTATCGGAGCAGCCTCCGCAGCATCCCGCCACAGGGTCCCAGACCACGTCATTAAAAGACTAGGCAGGTGGAAGTCAGCCTGCTTCGCCCGCTATATCCCTAATCCTCAAGTAGAGATGGCACAGGCATTTTCAAAATTGGCTCAATGAATAACTGAAAACCAATAAAATATTATACCCCTACCTGAATGTTTTTGCCCCCTTATTTTGGCATTCCGTCCATCAGACCAAGGCACACTTTCAGGTCCATTTCATATGGTAAGTCCACACTTCCAGGTCTATTTCCGATGGTAAGTCTTACGTTAACTATAAATGTTATCTATGTCCATATCGGACATAGGGCTCCAACCATAAGTAGGAAGGCCAGTATGGTGGCCTGAATTTATGGGAGGAGCCCGGGGGGTATTTAAGCAGCCCGCTCACCTGTGGTGCTTGTCGGTTTCCTGTGCGCGATACCCACCCTCCCATCCCCATTTCAGGGCATTTCTCAACTATTCATTTCTCTTTACAGAATAATCATTTTTTAAACCAGGGTATGCCCCCTTATTTTGGCATACTGTCCATCAGACCAAGGCACACTTTCAGGTCCATTTCATATGGTAAGTCCACACTTCCAGGTCTATTTCCGATGGTAAGTCTTATGTTAACTATAAATGTTATCTATGTCCATATCGGACATAGGGCTCCAACCATATATATATATATCTATATATATATATATAGATATATATATATATATCTATATATATATATATATATCTATATATATATCTAAATATATATATAGATATATATATATAGATAGATAGATCAATATATATTTATATATATATATATATATATATATATATATATATATATATATATATATATATATATATATATATATATATATATATATATATATATATATATTTAAATAGATATAGATGTGTATATATATATCTATATCTATTTCTATATATATATAGATATAGATATAGATATAGATATATATAGATATAGATAGATAGATATATTTAGAGATCTATCTATCTATCTATATATATATATATATATATATATATATATATAGATATAGATACATATATAAATATATGTATCTATATCTATATATATATATATGTATATATATATATATATATATATATATATATATATATATATATATATATAAATAGATATAGGTATAGATATATATCTAGAGATATAAAAATACAAGGTTGAGGGATCATCCTCAGCGTTCAGACTTTATAAAAAATGCAACAAGAAATGTAAGGGTGCAATTAGGACAGCTAAGATAGAACATGAAAGACACATAGCGGAGGAGAGCAAAAAAAATCCCAAGAAATTCTTTAAGTATGTAAACAGTAAAAAAGGGAGGACAGACCATATTTGCTGCATAAAGAATGAGGAAGGACATCTGGTTACAAAGGATGGGGAGATGGTGAAGGTATTGAATTTATTCTTCTCCTCAGTTTTCACAAGTGAATCGGGGGGCTTCAGTAACCAAAACTGCAGTGTTTATCCTCATGACACAACACAGGAAGCACCTCCATGGTTAACAGAGGACAGAATTAAAATTAGACTTGAGAAACTTCAGTAGACCAATGAGCATGAACGATGAAGATTCGACACAGAAACGAAAACATGCAAACGTAAATCTTTGGCTTATGGTGTCTGTCGAAAGTTAGAAGATTCGACGGAGCAGCTAAACAAACTGTACGATGCTGCTATCGTACATTTCCACTCAAACGCATCCCAGAAAATTCGACCGGAATGTACGATTGCAACGTCGTACAGTTTAGCTGCTCTGTCGAATCTACTTTGAACATTCGACAGACACCATAAGCCTTTAATGACAGATTCAACCTTAATTCATTTCGATTTTCGGACGAATGCAAGTTTTTAACGAAAAACAAAATAAAGAAAAACGAATTTCGGGAGTAACTAAATAAATTTATTTTTCGGACGAAAACGAAGTTCCGAAACTAAATATTTCAGTGTGCACATGTCTACTTAACATTAATAAATCACTGGGACCAGATGGCTTGCATCCGAGGGTACTTAGGGAACTCAGTCAAGTGATTGCCAGACCGTTGTTCCTAATTTTTACAGATAGTCTACTGACTGGAATGGTACCAGCTGATTGGAGAAAAGCCAATGTAACACCAATATTTAAAAAGGGCCCAAAATACATCCCTGGGAATTACAGACCAGTTAGCCTAACATCAATAGTATGTAAACTCTTGGAGGGGATGATAAGGGACTATATACAAGATTTTAGTAATAAGAACGGTATCATTAGCAGTAATCAGCATGGATTCATGAAGAATCGTTCTTGCCAAACCAATCTATTAACCTTCTATGATGAGGTGAGTTGCCATCTAGATAAAGGAAGGCCCGTAGACGTGTATCTAGATTTTGCAAAAGCATTTGACACAGTTCCCCATAAACGTTTACTGTACAAAATAAGGTCCGTTGGCATGGACCATAGGGTGAGTACATGGATTGAAAACTGGCTACAAGGGCGAGTTCAGAGGGTGGTGATAAATGGGGAGTACTCAGAATGGTCAGGTGTGGGTAGTGGGGTTCTCCAGGGTTCTGTGCTGGGACCAATCCTATTTAATTTGTTCATAAATGACCTGGAGGATGGGATAAACAGTTCAATCTCTGTATTTGCAGACGATACTAAGCTAAGCAGGGCAATAACTTCTCCGCAGGATGTGGAAACCTTGCAAAAAGATCTGAACTAATTAAAGGGGTGGGCAACTACATCACAAATGAGGTTCAATGTAGAAAAATTTAAAATAATGCATTTGGGTGGCAAAAATATGAATGCAATCTATACACTGGGGGGAGAACCTCTGGGGGAATCTAGGATGGAAAAGGACCTGGGGGTCCTAGTAGAAGATAGGCTCAGCAATGGCATGAAATGCCAAGCTGCTGCTAACAAAGCAAACAGAATATTGGCATGCATTAAAAAGGATTTACTCCAGAGATAAAACGATAATTCTCCCACTCTACAAGACTCTGGTCCGGCCGCACCTGGAGTATGCTGTCCAGTTCTGGGCACCAGTCCTCAGGAAGGATGTACTGGAAATGGAGCGAGTACAAAGAAGGGCAACAAAGCTAATAAAGGGTCTGGAGGATCTTAGTTATGAGGAAAGGTTGCGAGCACTGAACTTATTTTCTCTGGAGAAGAGACGCTTAAGAGGGGATATGATTTCAATATACAAATACCGTACTGGTGACCCCACAATAGGGATAAAACTTTTTCGCAGAAGAGAGTTTAACAAGACTCGCGGCCACTCATTAAAATTAGAAGAAAAGAGGTTTAACCTTAAACTACGTAGAGGGTTCTTTACTGTAAGAGCGGCAAGGATGTGGAATTCCCTTCCACAGGCGGTGGTCTCATCGGGGAGCATTGATAGCTTCAAGAAACTATTAGATAAGCACCTGAATGACCGCAACATACAGGGATATATAAAGTAATACTGACACATAATCACACACATAGGTTGGACTTGATTGACTTGTGTCTTTTTTCAACCTCACCTACTATGTAACTATATGTAACTATATATATATATATAAAGAGAGAGAGAGAGAGAGAGAGAAAATATAGATAGATACATTAATAAAAGATATAGGTCTGTATATATGTAACGAGGTTTATCGTTTCAAACGATATAAACTCATACATTAAAGAAAAGCACATGGAGCAGTATGCAAGGTAATAAACAGAATATGAACACACGACAAGTACTTACTTTTTTTCAGTACTTTACGGATCCGTCTGTACTGATCCGGCTCCCGGAGTCTGAGGTCAGACCATCTTTTCCTAATCTGATCTTTTGAGCGCTGTACCCCAAAAGAAAGATGTAATGTCTTCACCACCTTTGCCATTATTTTGGCTTTTCGAAAATTAGGCCGGGGGTACGGTCCATACTTCCCATCATAGTCATTTTTTCTCAAAATTGCCACCATTTCCACCATCTCTTTAAAGGACATATTGGAGACCTTAAATCTCTGCTTCCCAGATCAGGGCGTTACGGCCTCCGGGCTTTCGTCGCTACCTGAGGTAGTACACACCTGATGTGTCTCCGCCATTGTTCATCCTACTACGCACCGTAGAAAGAATGGGCAGAGAATATTCGTTAAAATAGAACGTCAGGGGTGGGCGATGCAGGTGGAGTTTCACACATGCGCAATGTATAAAGAGAGGTATTATGCATGTGTCGTACGTACGTTCTGTGCGTAAAGACAAGGGGCAGAGAATATTCGTTAAAAGAGAACGTCGGGGCGGGCGACGCAGGTGGAGTTTCACACATGCGCAGTGTATAAAGAGAGGTATTACGCATGTGTCGTACGTACGTTCTGTGCGTAAAGACAAGGGTCTGAAAATAGCTGCAGAGGAGTGTCGGGAGAGTGGAACCGAGCGAGCAAGGGGCTTGTTACATTGGTGGCAGCCGTGGGATTTGTTCTCCAGTTACTGGGACACTCCAAACCAGCCTGCAGGAGAGCCACGCTGAAAGACTTACTTGAGAGCCGTGGAGAGAATGGTGGGATCGTGCTTCCTTGCCATAAACACATCCAAACCATCACCTGGATCCAAGGTAGCTGGATAGCAGGAGAGGAGAAATACCAGCCACCATGGATGAGGAATTCAGAAGGAGGTTGCGAGAGGAGATACAGCACAGAGGACCAGTATCAGAGCAGGTCCTGCTAGAATGGTTTGATTCTGTCCGCTGTGAGCTCTGGAAGGAAGCGTTAGCCCGTGAGCAGCGACACCAGGGAAAAGGTCTCCCCTCCGTCCATGTGAGGTACTGGTTGCAGTATGAAGTGCGAATGCTGTTTTTGGGGGAACAGCCGAACCAGGAGTGGACAGCCGAGTTAAGCAGGCTGATCCAGGCAGAAATGCGGTTGGACGAGAGCTACAGAGCCCTCCAGTGGTATGTAGCCCAAGTGTGCCCATGGACAGCGGATGACAGCCCCACGGAAGGCTTTGACTACGATGGCCTGGGATTGTTATACTGGAGGCTGTCCAGGGACCCTGACTTTGGAAGTGATCGGGAGTGGCGTTTGAAGGAAATAATGGAGCACAGAGAGTGGAGACTGAATGTCTCAGAAGTGCACTGGGCACTGGAAGATTTGGAGTTTCTGGCAGTTCAGGAATGGGAATTGGAGATCGCCTACGAACAGCTGTTAGACTCTGCTCAGCAGCAGGGTGGTGCTCCCTTTGCCTAGGACTATCAGGAAATACCAGTTGACAACTCTGAAATCCTGGCTGAAGAGTTGACAATGTGGCAAAGTAACGGTGTGCTTTGCCAACCTGCACCCGCAGCTATGGAGGCGGAGGTCTTATGGCGGATGCAGCAAGTGCTGACTGACCTTGATGAACCTATTTCTGCATTGGATGATCTTGGATGGAGGAATGTGCCTGTCGAGCAGAATGCCAGAGAATCGGCAGTGGAAAATCTGAAGATTGCCGTCCCCAAACCTGAAGTGCTGACAACAGGGCAGAGCTCCGCTAACCTCTGCCCAGCACTGATAGCATCTTCTGGGTTCCACGGAGAGGAGATGGTGAACCTTTATCCCCAGACACCAGTTGCAGAGACAGGGGATTTAATAGACTTTTCTGCTGAGGAAGAACAACCTGGTGAGCCTCCAGCAGAAGAAGAGCTGTTATTAGGGCCAAACTTCACTATGCTCTGCCCAGCACCAACAGAAGTATCTGTGAAGTCACAAGGAACTTCCCCAGCTGAAGCGCTGGCAACCGAACAGAGGGTCCAAGATCTCTGCCCTACACCTATGGCGGTTCCGGAGGCTCAGGGTGAGAAGGAGGTGGTCACGTCCCAGCAGCAGATCAGGATACAGGGGGAGAAGGGAGAGGAGTTGTTCATCATCCCTCCCCAACAGTTAGCCAGAGCAGATGGTGTGGGGTTTCCAGCAGAAGGGCTGGCAACAGGGCCGAGTGCTGCTGGACTCTGCCCTCAACTAACAGAGGATGGATGTCCTGTGAAGGTGGATGGGACTTCAGTCTCCACCTGTATACCCCAGGGATGCTGGGCAGTCGGCCCAAATCCACAACAGCATGACGGAGTGAGCCCAGTCCCCCTGTCTTCTCTCCAGTGGCAGAAAGGACTCCAGGGAGAAGGGCCAGTCCAGGCCTCTCCCCAGCGGCAGATATGTTCTCTGAGAGAGGCAGAGGTTAGCTGGGTGAGTAATACTTTGTTTTGGAACAATTTGTTTGGGGTACTGTGTGGGTACAGGCATTAGAGGACTGGAACTACTGACTAACTTCAGAGTCAACCCGTCTGGGGTCTCCTCCTGTGTTAGTCTCCTGCCAAAAAGGGAGAAATGTGACATACCTAGCCGGGAAAGAGACTTTTGGAGGGGACTGTATGCTAACCTCTTGCCGATCGGTCGGGGGCCCTTGCATTTGAGGGAACGGTGCTCTTTGTGAGCTGTATGTCTGGGGACCCTGGATTTGCCATATTGGAATAGTGGCTGATTCATAATGCTGGGACAGATACTGTTAGGAGATGCTGATGTAAATTCCAACACCTGTCTGTCTATTGTCTGCTAAAATGTGTATTGTAAATAAGTCTACTATGGGATCTAAGAGTCATTAGATCCCCATTGTTATTTGTGTTAATTAACTCTGCTATTGTGTGAAGAAGAGTCTATGTTGATTGTGATAATGTTGATTGGACTTTCTGAACTACAAGATGGCTAGTCTGGCCTAACGGTCATGTCTGAGTCATCTAGGCTGTCTAAAGGGATTAGTTAATTAGCTCATGTTAATTAGGTTAATTAGGTTACAGCTGTATTGTTAGAGTAATATGAGCAGGAGGTCTGCACCTCCACTTTGAGTGTATAAAAACCTGTATTTTGTCAATAAATATAGATTCCTGTTTGAACTTACATACAGCCTGCCTGGTGTTTGTTCTGAGCTATCACAACTGGGTTAGAACGGCACATAGCTGAAGTTCTAATCCCAGAGCATTGGATGCCCGAACCATCAGACGTTGCAATCTGATTCAATAGCTGCAGAGGAGTGTCGGGAGAGTGGAACCGAGCGAGCAAGGGGCTTGTTACATGCGTAAAGTAAAAGAACGTCAGGGGCGGGCAAAGCAGGCGGAGTTTTACGTGTATAAAACGTCATTACGTATTGTGTTGTACGTACGTTCTGTGCGTAGATGATAGTGGACGGGAAAACGAAGGTAATTTTAAATTTTTAAATTTGGTAAAAACTTTGTAGCAAGCAGCCTATATGGCTTGACAGATTGATGAGGTCTATGTTGGGATAAGATGATGAGGGTTTAGCAGAAACATAAGTGTTTTATGTCTTGTGTCTTAACCTTATACAGAAATTATGAATGCAAAATTTAAGGAGCCTGAATTTCTGTCGGCTTTTATCGATCAATACAGAGAGATGAGAAATCTGTGGGAGGTCAAACACCCTCAATATTATCTTACGCATGTAAGGAAGTCAACGCTGGAGAGACTTCTGACATTTGTCCAGACGTACATCCCAGAAGCAACTATGGAAATGTTGTTATCGAAAATTGGGATCTTGAGGAACATGTATAAGAGGGAGCATAACAAGATCCAGAATTCCCTGAGATCAGGAGCATCAGCAGATGATGTATATGTACCCAGGCTGTGGTACTACAATAAACTACGTTTTCTTGATGACCAAACTGAAGCCAGGGCATCACTTTCAACCCTTCCCTCCACCCTTCCCTCCACCCTTCCATGCACTCTTCCATGCACCCTTCCCTCCACCCCAGCAGAGGCTAATGAGGACCATCTGGAGTCAGGTAAATTCATTTCAAAAATATTTACTGTCCTAATATTAATGATGTTAACTAGATGTTATAATTGATTAAAATAATTTTCTCCTAAAAATGATGTATACATATCAATTGACAGTAGTGGCCAAATATGTTTGTCACCTGCTTTAAAAAATGATGGTGTCTGATTTCTGCACTCTTTTTTTAATAGATGTATTAACATTAAATTTGCAAGTCATGAGAAGCAAATTGTGTCATTGATGAACCAAAAACAAACAACTAAAACTATGTCCCTTTTTTATACACAGGATGAGGTCAGCCAGGAGGAAAGTGGGGAAAGTTGCAGGCTGGAGGAGGCCGGGCCCAGGGACAGCCAGGAGGAGGCCGGACCCAGTGTCATCCTGGAGGAGGCCGGACCCAGTGTCATCCTGGAGGAGGCCGGACCCAGTGTCAGGCAGGAGGTGGCTGGGCCCAGTAGGAGCCTGACCCAATCCCAAGTGGCTCCCCTCCGCCTTTCTACAAAAAGGGCCAGGAAGGGGACGGTGACACAGGAGGCATCCCTGAGCCTCGTGTGAGAGGCCACCAATTTTTTGAAGAGCCCCCCCCTCCAAAGCTGAAGAGGCCTATGGGTGCTATTTAGCCAGCAGGCTGCTTCAAATTGAGTGGGGCCAACGCCTCATTTGTGAAAAACTGTTTGCTGAAATGATACACAAGGGGCTGAACGGCGAGATAACTGCCAACACACAAAAAAATGAGGAAGCCCCCCCTCCTCCTCCTCCTCCTTCTCCTGCTGCCACAACTCAACCACCAGAGCCACAGCCTCCAAGGAAGGCTGCAGGGAAGGCTGCAGGGAAGGGTGCAGGGCAGCGTGGAGGGAAGGCTGCAGGGAAGAGAAGAAAGTGATGACCTGGGTTCAGTCTGGTCTGACAGAAGACGCAGGCTGTTGTAGTACCACAGTCTGGGGACAGCTATATCATCTGCTGCTGCTGTTGATCTCTGGGATTCCTGGACCAGATTGTGCTCCCTCTTATATGGACTCCTCAAGATCCCAATTTTCTTGTCCACAGACCTTTGCCAGCGTTGACTTCCTCTTTATTTTCTTTTTACCATAAATAAATGGATATTTTAGTTTATGAAAAGGCCTTATGTGTTTTAATTAACATCATTGATTTAGAGACAATGTCAAATTAACAAGGGACAAGAATCTCCTTGAGGTTGTAAAAACACCAAAAAAAAAAAAAATGTTCTAGTGGTAACTTAAAAAAACAAAAAAAAATATATACATAACCAAAAAAGGTTCTTTGTGTTAACTTTATATACAAAGAAAAAATCCAAATAAAAAAAAAAATGGTTCTTTTGTAGCCGAAAAGTCCGACCGTGTGTACGCAGCATAAGAGAAGCAATATGCCATGCACAGCATCCATAATAATTCTACAATTTCTTGCAGACCACATTGCCTAAACCACATCCTCAATTATCCTTGGAGGAATCCAAAAAGAAAGTAAAATTTGTATTTTTCTGATTTCAGACAAAGCAAGATAAAACACAGATTTCACAATAATTTTACAATTTATTTTATACTTTATTGGCTAAACCACATGGTGCAGGGTCCCTCCTATCCTTGATGGGGTTTGGTATAGATGGTAAGTGTACCTCAAGCACAAAAAAAAGTTATAAAAATTATAGAGCCCCCAAATCTATACCAGACTGTTATCTGAGTATGCAGCCTGGCTGGCCAGGAAAGACACTTATACCAAGCCCTCATCAGGGATAAGAGTCTAGAATATATTTTTAGAAGACTTCAACACCGTTTTTCGTGTGGGGTCCTCCTTAACATCCATATAGACCCTCATTGAGGACAGGGGTCTGATATGTATTTTTAGAGGAAATCCCTTGCAATTTTTTTTTTTGTGGGTATCCCACATTAACATCTATTCCAGACCCTCATCTGACATAAAGTTCTGGTAAAGATGATGGTTCCCCAGCTTAGGGTAATATCTACTTTATATTTGTTAACTGTACTCATTCATATAGCATAACTTAAAAAAAAATGCAGCTTTTATAGACACTCTATTCTTGAACCTCCACCAGCACTGTAAAATACTAAATAGTTCTCTTTGTTTATCAGGGGGCTGGGAAGTTGTGTTTGTCATATTTAACCCTGTCTGTACTGTGAATGCAGATCTTCACTGTCATTTGTAACTAGATTTGCACACTTAAAGATTAAAGGTTTTTAAAACTCAATAAAGATTATTGAAAGTAAAAGATTAAAGGTTAAAGGTCTAGTAGCTGGGCTTTTTGCATTGTATATTGAATATTGTCCAAATATGATTGCAGTGAACCCATGACACCAGTAAGAATATATATATTTTTTTTGGTATGCTGTGTGAATGGGAACACATAAGAAACAAAATATAGTGGGACTTTTTCAAATTTGACTGAAAAATCAGAAATATGCTTTAAGAAACAAATTAGTCAATCTGACCAGCCAGTGCTGCCTGTCCAGGAAACAAATGGCAGATACCAATTTATATTGATTATACTTCTAATCTGGCTATACTGGTGAGTGTATCTCATGATACATTAAATTGTCTATGTACTAGGGCTCAAATAACAATGAGCCCCGGTATTTTAATTATGCCTTTTGGTATGTTTTTTGAGAATCATTCATCTATACCTTTTATAACCACAGGCTTTTGCATGACTGCCTCTGTCTCTATGAAATTCATTTGAGCAATTATATCTAATGCACGGATAGTGGCTATATGGAATATGTTTATTTAAAGGGGAGGAATGCACACTGCTTGCAACTAGACATGTGCACACTGAAATATTTCATTTCGGAATTTCGTTTTCGTCCGAAAAATATATTTATTTAGTTACTCCCGAAATTAGTTTTTATCTATTTAGTTTTTCGTTAAAAATTGCATTAGTCCAAAAATCCAAATTAATTAAGGTCGAATCTTTCATTGAAGGCTTATGGTGTCTATCGAATGTTCAAAGAAGATTCGACGGAGCAGCTAAACTGTACGACGCCGCAGTCGTACATTTCCCGTCGAATATTCCGCCTACAAGCTAGCTGTAGTAGAATTCTAATGTTGTATGACTAGTTATAATTATATTTATTAATTATTTTACTAGTCAACCAACAGTAGAATTTTTCTATAGCCTATGGGTGGATGCATTTGACCGGAAATGTACGACTGCAGCGTCGTACAGTTTAGTTGCTCCGTCGAATCTTCTTAGAACTTTGGACAGACACCATAAGCCAAAGATTCAACGTTTGTATGTTTTTCGTTGCTTTGTTGAATCTTTGTCGTTCATGTTGAATGGTCTACTCTACCCCAACAGCCAGCCAACTTTCACATTCGTTGTTCAATCTCCAAGTGCAGTGGCGGGCGTGGCATCCGACGTTGTGTCAGATATTGATGTTAAAAACCATAGAATCGTGCTAAAATATACAATAGTGAAATAAATGTGTTCTCATAGAACGACCAATTGAGTGAATGGTCATATACCCAATGAGTAAAATCATATAAATGTGAAACAAGATAAAATACAATACAAGATATATGCAATTGAAAATTAGACAACCTCACCTATAATGGATGGGAATGTCAAACCAATAATCTTGTGACAGTGTGATAAACAAAATATAACCACAAGCTAGTGTCCAAAAAAATCCTAAACGGCAGTATCACCCGTGATTAAGAAAAGTCCAACCATACATAGTGCAGCTTTGCAGATGGTAGGAGGAACTAGTGAAGAAATCCACCACCGGTAAGTAAGGGGTTACTGCTTACCAAAAGCCCATGATCCCCCACTACAGAGGATCAAGGGGAGCCTGCATATAGAAAATCAGGTGGACCAGCTGTTCTCAGTAGAGTAGGGATAATGCTGCGATCTCCAAGACACCCCAGCGAGACTTCTGACATTCAAACTCTCCTCATGCCATATAGAAATCATGGATGGATATACATGCCGTGAAAAGAAATAAACGCTCCATAGTGTAAAATCTTCTTAATTTATTAAATAGTATAATATATTGCACTTACATAGGAAGCAGAAAAACAAGCCTTGATGTCTGGTGCGCCGGCCGGTAGCACACAGACCAACCCGTCCTGCTGGAACGATCGATATCAACACGGTCATGGAGACTGGGAGGAAGCCACTGGAGACAGAGAGGAAGCCTGCCACCCTGGAGCTGCTGCCCGGACCCCACACCCGCTAGCCTGGAGCCACTGCCCAGTCCCTGCTAGCCTGGAGTCGCTACCTGGACCCCACACCTGCTAGCCTGGAGCCGCTGTCCGGACCCCGCACCCGCTAGCCTGGAGCCGCTGCCTGCACCCCACCACCCTGGATCACACCCCATCTATCTGGATCTATCTATCCAGGTAAGTGCTGGACCAACCAGAAAATGCACTGGGGTTATTTGTGCGGCACCGCCGGGAGGTGGATGTTTGCCACCCCCAAATAAAAAACCCACCAGCCGCCACTGGTTTGAGCTTAACCACTTCCCGCCCGCCTTATAGCGGATTGACGTCCGGGAAGTGGTTCTGTTATCCTGACTGGACGTCATATGACGTCCAGCAGGATAACATGCCGCAGCGCGCCCCCGGGGGCGCGCATCGCGGCGATCGGTGGAGCGGTGTGTCAGTCTGACACACCGCTACACTGATCTTGGTAAAAAGCCTCCGGCTGAGGCTCTTTACCACGTGATCAGCCGTGTCCAATCACGGCTGATCACACTGTCAATAGGAAGAGCCGTTGATCGGCTCTTCCTCACTCACGTCTGACAGACGCAAGTAGAGGAGAGCCGATCGGCGGCTCTCCTGGCAGGGGGGGTCTGCGCTGATTGTTTATCAGCGCAGCCTCCCCCCGCAGATCACCACACTGGACCACCAGGGATCGCCACTAGGACCACCAGGGAAGGGGCAACATGTGGATGGCCAGGTATGTACCCCATGGCCATCCACATGTGCCCAGTGTGCCAAATCTGTGCCAATCAGTGCCCACAAATGGGCACTGATTGGCACAATTATGTTGCAGTGATGCCCAGCAATGCCACCCTTAGGGGCATCACTGCAAACAAGTAATGCCATCAGTGCCACCCATCAGTGTCCATTCATGCCACCTGTCAGTGCCCATCCGTGCCCATCAGTGCCCATCTATCAGTGCCCATCCGTGCCCATCTGTGCCAACTATCAGTGCCACCCATAAGTAACCATCAATACCACCTACGAGTGCCCATCAATGCCACCTATGAGTGCCCATCAGTGCCGCCTATAAGTGCCCATCCGTGCCACCTATGAGTGCCCATCAGTGCCGCATACCAGTGCCACCTATCAGTGCCCATCAGTGCCACCTATCAGTGCCCATCAGCGCCGCCTATCAGTGCCCATCATCAGTGCCCGTCAGTGCCACCTCATCGGTGCCACCTCATCGGTGCCACCTCATTGGTGCCCATCAGTGCCGCCGTATCAGTGCCCGTCAGTGCAGCCATATCAGTGCCCGTCATTGAAGAAGAAAACGTACTTATTTACAAAAAGTTTTAACAGAAACAAAGAAAAACTTGTTTTTTTTCAAAATTTTCGGTCTTTTTTTATTTGTTGCGCAAAAAATAAAAACCGCAAAGGTGATCAAATACCGCCAAAAGAAAGCTCTATTTGTGGGAACAAAATGATAAAAAATTTGTTTGGGTACAGTGTAGCATGACCGCGCAATTGTCATTCAAATTGCAAATTGCGACAGCGCTGAAAGCTGAAAATTGGGCTGGGCGGGAAGGTGTCTAAGTGCCTGGTATTGAAGTGGTTAAACATACAATAAACTTCTCTAATAAAGGGTGATAACATTGAAAAAATGTGGCGCTTTACCTCCTCCCTCCCGGTACAGGTTGGCATAGGATGGAGCACAAGTGCCCATCACCACACCATATACCTGGAGGTAATTGAAGCCATCAAAAGGGAAAATGTTATACTTTCCAGTGGGAAATTGTACATAACTAAACTTTTTTTAATGTAAAACCTATGAGGAATTTTGTTGTAGAATAAATGACCATACACATTTTATTGAGACTGGAGACTTAAGCACTCCAACTGGGTGACATGCAGCCTTACAATATCATCACAATACTGTTCATGTTAAATTTTTTGCTTTGGATCACATATATATCACCACAAGAGGAGGTGGTTTTGGTTGACAACTGTTAGAATATGAAATTAAGTGGCTTTAGTTGCTCTGAACAATGTTTTTTCTGGGTTGAATAAATCCACTAGATTTAAAAAGTTTTTATAGCCTTGTGTGTGTTACTAGACCACTATGTCCCCTGCTTTGTCTTTCTTGCTTTTGCCAACTTGGACTCTCTGACTACTCTTTGCTTGCCATCTGGCTAGACCCTTTGCTTGATCCTAACTATGCTCTAGTCTCATACCTCTGTACTGTAGCCTCCTTATCCTTACTCACCTCTTGGTTGGGTGATTCCAAGGGCTACAACCTGGTACCAGCTCACAATAAAAACCTTCTCCACCATCAGAAGCACTAGTGTAAACCAGATGCTGCATAGACACTGCACCTTAGGTAAGCCCTCATCACCTGCCAAGGGGTGTAGTCATAATATTATTCTTTTAGTGTAAAAACTGCCTCATCCCTCTCTCTTACATTGTGGCCTAATAAAGTTTCGTACATACCGTGCAGCAACTGTATAATATTTATGGCAATTGTAACTGAATACAATACATTCTAATTTTATGACAAAATCTGTCTTGTCTCTCCCTCTTACATTGAAGCCTAGAATAGCTGCTTACATAGGGGGTTATTTACGAAAGGGAAATCCACTTTGCACTACAAGTGCACTGCAAGTGCACTTGGAAGTGCAGTTGCTGTAAATCTGAGGGGTAGATCTGAAATGAAGGGAAGCACTGTTGATTTTATCATCCAATCATGTGCAAGCTAAAAAGCTGTTTATTACTTTCCTTGCATGTTCTCCTCGGATTTACAGCGACTGCACTTCCAAGTGCGCTTGCAGTGCACTTGTAGTGCAGAGTGGATTTGCCTTTTGTAAATAACCTCCATAGTGTGTAGTGACTGTGCAATCTTTGTGTCTCTGAAATATTGCACTCTAATTTTTATTTCAGGATAAAATTTGCCTTTATATGGAATATGAGGTTGAAAAACACTTGAAGAACACTGTTGTATGGTAGTTTTACTTTTTTTTTTTCAGTAGTGCATGTCCCCATAGATTTCATAGTTCACAATTTTTGGACTTCAATAAATGACCAAAAACCAAATCTAGACACATTCATTAATACCTACTTGGCTATATTTCAGAATATTAACACTTTATATTACTAGTAAGCCTATAGTCTGCTTGGAGCTTTGAACACAGTGGCTGCAAGTGGTAAATATTTATATTCTTTTACCTGCTAAAATGTAATGCTTTGGTTGTTTACAACTGAGCAAAAATAAATGTAAAAACATTTATATATATTTAGCCCTTATATATATTTAGCCATAAAGTGGGCCTAAACTCACAAAGATAAACTTTGCTATGTTATAGCGAGCATCTACAAATGTTAATTGTGCCTAAATGGTACCATGAGATTCTAGATTTTGTTTTGCATTCCTCTTGAAAAATAGCAATGCACTTCCAGGTATAGGAGTGTACCTAGGCACTCATACCTTATAGCTTCTGTGCTAATCTCATGAGGTCTGAAAAAAGATTTAATGATGTTCCAACTTTGTCGCTTGCTGAAAACTAAGATGCACCCAAAGGTATAAGAATCTTTTACCTTTCTGGTTTATTCATTCTGCAGATCTATGCTTCCTTCGACCTCTCTTGCTGCTTCTTAAACATTCCCTCATCAATCTTTAGATCACCAGGAGGGCAGCTCTGACATGTGGAAGCAAAGTCCTGCTTCTCTACAAGATAGCTACCTCCACACAGAGGCACAGTGTAAAACAAGGGGGAAAGATTGGCTACTGAGACCCAACAGGCAACACTGGTAATTAGTTATTTTCCTTTTGCTTGCCTTTTTGAGCACAGTTTGTAAAGTCCAGTTTTTTAAAACCTAACTCAGTGCTAATATAAAACATTCTTAATCTATTTAATATACATAAATTGGAACCCTATTAATCTCATTAAAGTGGGGTCATTGTCAGCTACCTACACTGTAAGTGATAACTAGCAAGTCAGAAGGTGCAACATACTTAAATGTTCTGTGTATCATGGCAGTGTGCCAGGGCAGTGCATTGACAAAAATAGTTGAATTTAATTTAATTAAGAAAATTACGATTCTCTGCTTAAAATACTTAACACACCACAAGGAAGGCACTGCTTTAGCTGCCTACCATTAGCATTCAATTTGCACAGGAAGTGTTTCAAAGTGCAATAAATTACACATATACAGAAGTCAAAGAGAAAGCTGAAAACAGCTCTAGAAACGGATAATTGCCTGACAAATTTCTTGCCCCATCTCACCTCTTATTTTACATCAGACTTTCAACTTCAACAATAAATTTGACAGAATGAAACAACTCACTGCTAGTGCTGGAACACTAACATACTATGACATGTCAAAAGAGTTAACAATGGAGGTTGAAGCCCAAACAAGGGCTTGAGACTTGAATCATTATTATGGTAAATTAATTTGCCATACCAGCCATTATTTCTAGCAATGAAAAGTGAAAATAACATATCAACTGAATCGTGTCTTATATGGTGCACTGTTTTGAGAATTAATTACAATTTTGCTTTAAGGTCACTGAAAAAGGCAGAGATTAGCTATGCCCAAAAAGAAAAGGTGATTATACAATAGTATTTGTTTTTTTCTGTGGTGGAACTAACTTGGTGAACCTGATTCAGTTGCTGTGAACCTAAAAAAATCTCCCAAAGACAAGGGCACTACTGAGTAGGCATTTAAGACAAGTGTATTTAATTATATGTACTTTGTCACACTAAATTGCTGGCCAAATGCATACATTCATATTCTCCGACATTGGGAAAGTTTTGAAGATTTTTTTTAAGTTAATATGGGTGATCCGATGTTCAAAGATGAAGGCTGTTTGCTTCCAAATCCTTTATAATGTAATTGATAAAACAAATATATCAAGGGCACATAGGAATTCTGAAATAGAAAGAGAGAGACAAGGAAAAATTATACTGAGGAAATGGTGCTGAAATTTCCACTTTGATGGCATAAAAAATTCCAAATTCACTGTTCATTAAGCATATTGATTGTGTTCCACTCTACCTATGACAAGCAATAAGCTAGATTCATGAAAAATTCCATCTACCCTGGTCATCCAAAAACAGAAGCGTGTGTGAATAACTCCTGTGCTCAGAATAACTCAGAACTAGAGACTTAAAATAATGTGACTAATCAAAACAATTAATAATAATAAGGTTGCAAAATTGCGTTCACACGATTCATAAAAATTATTGAATTAGTGCTGCGCTACATATATGAATTATATGTTCATACTATAATCCTGGTATATACACACAAATCAACATAAATACCAGTGTTATAAAATTAATAATACTAAACTTTAAACAAAAAAACATACTTAGTGAGCATAAGTAATAAACTGTGCTAGTACATCAAATATCATAGGTGATAGTTCATCAAATAGATTTGTATGATGTGAGACTCATTTCTCCTGGAGAATTAGGTACTGATCCCTTTAAAAGCACCTTACCCAGGCAATGTCATATTACTTGCTCTGAGGAAATGCTCTCTTTTCTGCCTCTGAAGGCTCAGGTAGACACAGCTGTTCATACCCCCCTATTCATTTTACATATCAGCACCCTGAAATGTGAACTCTGTGTTGCTGTGCTCCTGCTCCCCTCACACAACGATTTGCCTTTTTTTTTTACTTCAGGAGGAATACCCAACAGGACACAGGGCACAGAATATGGGCTGGAGAGAACCAAGCTGGATAGGATCATACATGCGCTGTATGTCATATCACTAAGGTGAGAGCACTGAGAGCTCAGTGGTGAACAGGAAGAGGCTCTTTAGAAGCACATGTGGATTTCCTTGATAAGAGTCTCACATCAAACTTCAGTGCTACTCCCATAGGAGCTGCAAGGTTACTGACAGATCTTCCCCACAGGCTTTGTCCTGCAGCCAGATACTCAGGCTCATTCACAGGTTTCTTCAATAACCAGTCTAGGGGATGGTGTTTTTTTTTATTTTTATTTTTGGAGAAGGTTGAGGGTAGTGGTGCGGTACTCCAAAAACAAGAACTATGTACAACTGAGAACTTAGGTATTCTTCAGGACAAGGTATATTAAAGTTGGGGCTTAAAACAAATAGTAGAATTCTGCTTAGTAGTAGTAGTTAGAGCCACAAAAGCAGAGTCCCTTTAAGTAGGAGATTAGGTGGACAAAGCTCTTCAGGACACCAGCTGGTATTCCCTTTAAATAGACCCATGGATGACTATATAGTACTAGAGGTAGATCTCTCAAGCATCTGCACTAGCAAGGCCCAAGGACAGCTGGTAGCCTCCATCCAACTTCTAAGTGAAACCTTCCCATGATACCAGACCAGATCTTCAGTGGACAGCCCCCCTCAATCAGCTCTCTTTAGCTCCCGGGTCTCAGCAGGTCATCCACTTGAGGCTAACATTAACAGCAGCTTTCACCTGGGAGGGCAGCGTGTCCCCCAGGCTGCACTAATCCACCCTGGATTAGCGTGCTCACAGAATATATACACAGTCTCACCGCACGCCATCAAAGTCTGCCTCTCTGGGATAGGCCAGGGCTACATCAATATTCATGCTGCCATCTGGATAGTTCCACACCTATCATCCAGACACTTCTCAAGTTCTCTAGCTATAGAAGAAGCTATAGACCAGACTGGCAGCAGCTGAACACACTGAGCAGCCCTGACTATAAGATTGCAGCTTCATTTAATTTAGAGAGCAGAATATGCTTTTACCTACCAAACCAATACAGCCACACTGACTACAGTGTGGCAACTACATTTACCTATCAAAAACACAAACTAAACTCTATCTACCTTATTCTTTGCATCTATCTAGGAGGGTGCTACAATTACAAATCTCTTTGTTCATCATGTCACCTATAATATTTGATGAACTGGCAAAGTTTAATAATTTATGTTCACTAAGGATGGTTTTTTGTCTAAAGTTTAGTATTATTAATTTTATAACACTGGTATTTATGTTGATTTGTGTAAATATACCACAAATATAGTATGGATGTATAACTCATATAATTGTAGGGATTAGTAGCATAGCACTCACCAATTCAATAATTTTCATCCAAAAACAGAGACATAAGCAAAGAATACTAAATACTATAACAGAATTACAAGGCCTTCAGAGGTAGAAAAGAGAGCATTTCCTCAGAGCACGTAATATGACATTGCCTGGGTAAGGTGCTTTTAAAGGGATCAGTACCTAATTCTCCAGGAGAAATACCCATCAGGACACAGGCACCTTAGTGATTGGGAGGCTATATTACAAGTGCAAAGAGGATCCCTTCACAGGATATCAGCTGGAGAGAACCAAGCTGGATATCATACATGCGTTGTGTGTCATATCAATAAATTAGGGCACTGAGAGCACAGTGGTGAACAGGAAGAGGTCCTTTAGAAGCACATATGGATTCCTTGATAAGAGTCTAAAATCATACAAATCTATTTGATGAACTATCACCTATGATATTTGATGAACTGACACAGTTTATTATTTATGCTCATTAAGTATGTTTTTTTTGTTTAAAGTTTAGTATTATTAATTTTATAACACTGGTATTTATGTTGATTTGTGTAAATATACCACAAATATAGTATCCATGTATAACACATATAATTGTAGGGATTAGTAGCGTAGCACTCACCAATTCAATAATTTTCATCCACTAAGGCCACTAACTGCCTTACATGAAAGAAATTAGATCATGATGCAAACGCCCATAAGGGAACATGGCGTAAAGTCACATAACTTATACATTACAGTATCTTACTAAAGATCTTGGTGAAAAAAAAGAATAGTGGTGTGTTTAAATATGAAAGTAAGGCAACTAATCTAAACAGACGTATCACTATTTTATGTTGAAGTAGATGAGGACTACAACCCAAGTGAAGATAAAACAGATCCACAAGTGGCCCTCGGAAATCAGAACTAAAGACTGATTCTATAAACTGCAGTGCAATGATGCCACAAATTATAACATCTGCTTATTTTGTAAAGCCACCTCACGTCTTTTTTCATAAATATGCGCCATAGCTGTGGTTACTGGTTATGCTATAAGTTGCATTGCAAAATGTACAAACAGATTTTCGCTCCTTTATTATTCTTTTCAATTAAAGAAGATGAAGATGATGAAGATGTAAAATACTAGGTTGAACACTTGGAACCATCTTAGTTTGTCTTAGGTTAGGGTAAGGCAGTGAATGCATCAATCATGTCTATCATTACCTAACTATAACTATATGAAGTCTTTATATTTGCTTATTTTCCTGCAAAGCCGGACTTAGGTTGAAACAAGGAATGTTAGCTACCTCACCCGTTCAGTGCTTTATTGCATTGCACAATTTTGTCAGTATAAAACCGGGTGAGAGAGAGGAGGAGAGAGCAGAGTAATGAGGCCTGTTTGCTGATGATTCTCCATTGCACATTGAGTAGTCCTGAATAGGAGATGACCCAAAAATAAAAGTTTACAGCCAGAAGAAATGGGGGGTGATTTCATTCTGTCTCATGTGATATTATAATTTAGGACGAGGTAATGATGATGAACATGAACTGTGTACATGAAGGACCTTTGCAGTTATAGCAGACATTATGTGAGTGATAAAGTTGAGATCCTTATATTATGATTTTGTCTGAAGTTCTCTTTTAAAAAGATGGTAAAGTGATGGAACAGACAGGAAGTTTCCACTCCTCTCCAGTATTAGGTCAACAAGTGAAACATGAAGATCAGCATAGCAGTATCAAAATGGACTACAACAGTAGTCTACATATTTCTCTCATAACAGGTTTGCTATAATAGCAGCACATTGTTACTGTTGTGGTTGATAGACAGTACAAGGACTTTATTTGTGGATAGTATCAGATGTTACATACTTTACATGTTTCATATGTTACATGAAACACATATGTTTCTGCACAAAGCAACTTTCAGCAGTCTTTTCTATTCTCTACCACCAGGGTGAAATGCGTATCAGTCTTCTGGTGGGACATCAGAGTGTGTTGACTGTCTCAAAAATGTTTTAACAAGGAAGTTACTTCTTCAACATGTGGCCACTGGCCATTTATTTTTCTTGGTCAAGAGTGCATAGAGGGCAGGCAGGCTCCTTGTTCAGCACTTGAGACACCTGCTATTGGAGAGATACAAGAAGTTTGGAATGCAACAGATTTTTTTCACAATTCTACTCTCAAGGATTCTATATGATTGCTATTACAAAAAAAAAAAAAAAAAACATTTACTGTTGAGCATATTTTGCATACCTAAACCCCAAAATCACCACCAGCCATAAACAAAGTGAGCAGAGCTTAAGGCTGAACTCCGGGTAAATATAAAAGACACAAGTTGTGTAACTCTGTATTCATTAATGCATTCTTAAGTGTATTTTTAAATACAAACAATGTAGGTACTTGAATTATACTTGGTTCCAGTCTCTTGCAGTCCTTGTACAGCAGAACTCACATTGGAGAAAGGAGAAGCATCACAAGTGTTGTAATATGTTGGTAGATTTATGTGGGATTTTATATTATTATTATATATATGTACACATATAGTACAAGATTGACCAGGCCAGATTTCAGTTGACAATGGTTGAGTTGTCAACTGAAGCCAACTCAATTTTAACATATCAAAGGGGACTAGTTGATGTTAATATGCAAGAATACAGATTAGGGATGTAGGCAGTCCAGGACAAGTCCATCCTACACATCAAAAGGGTGTTAAGGTGGTATCTGTTAATCTAATTACACATATCAAAGGGGACTTGTTGATTAAAGGGGAAGTGGCCAAACAAAATTTACTCCACATATCAAAGGGGACAGATAGTGACTCTGGGCTATGTTCTGTTTACGGCTAGGGGTCATTGTGTTTCACTCTGAAAGACAGAAGCAGATCAAAGGCCTAATTTAACCACTTCAGCCCCGGAAGGATTTACCCCCTTCCTGATCAGAGCACTTTTTGCGATTCGGCACTGCGTCGCTTTAACTGACAATTGCGCGGTCGTGCGACGTGGCTCTGAAACAAAATTGACGTCCTTTTTTTTCCCACAAATAGAGCTTTCTTTTGGTGGTATTTGATCACCTCTGCAATTTTTTTTTTTTGCGCTATAAACAAAATAAGAGCGGCAATTTTGAAAAAAACGTATTATTTTTTACTTTTTGCTATAATAAATATCCCCCAAAAATATATAAAAAAACATTTTTTTTCCTCAGTTTAGGTGGATACGTATTCTTCTACATATTTTTGGTAAAAAAAAATCGCAATAAGCGTTTATTGATTGGTTTGTGCAAAAGTTATAGTGTTTACAAAATAGGGGATAGTTTTATGGCATTTTTATTAATAATTTTTTTTACTAGTAATGGCGGCGATCAGCGATTTTTATTGTGACTGCGACGTTATGGCGGACATGTTGGACATTTTTGACACATTTTTGGGACCATTGTCATTTATACAGCTATAAAAATGCACTGATTCCTGTGTAAATGACAGGGGTTAACCACTAGGGGGCAGGGAGGGGTTAAGTATGTCCTAGGGGAGTGATTCTAACTGTAGGGGGGGTGGGCTGTGTATGTGATGTCACTGATCTCTGCTCCAATGACAGGGAAAGAAAATAAAAGAAAAAAGCCAAAACTAATGCCGCGTACACACGAGCAGACTTTATGGCAGACTTTGCCCGGCGGACGGGATTTTGTTGGACAATTCGATCATGTGTGGGCTCCAGCGGACTTTGTTTTCTCAAAAGTTGGACGGACTTAGATTTGAAACATGTTTTAAATCAATCTGTTGAAATCGAGTCCGGTTGAAAAGTCCGCTCGTCTGTATGCTAGTTCGACGGACAAAAAGCCACGCTAGGGCAGCTATTGGCTACTGGCTATGAACTTCCTTGTTTTAGTCCGGTCGTACGTCATCACGTACGAATTTGACGGACTTTGGTGGATTGTGTGTAGGCAAGTCCGTTCATTCAGAAAGTCCTTCGTAAAGTACGTCGAAAAGTCCGCCGGACAAAGTCTGCCGTAAAGTCCGCTTGTGTGTACGCGGCATAAGACTGAAAATAGAAGACATTGTTCGATTTAAATGATAAAAGGAAAAGTGAACAGAAAGGTACACAGGTAGGGATCGGGGTACCCCTTTTGGGGTGTCATAGGTATAGTTCTAATCCCTTACTGGATGGATGTAGACAACAGAATTACAGTGGTCAAATGGCTGGTATATGTATGCGGTCCACAAAAGTGTTTGGGGATGCTCACCCGGTTGTCAGGCCATCATACGCTACACAGTATTTGAGCTGAAACCAAGCTGACCATGTTTTATGGAACTTATCGGAAGTTTCATTCGCTATAGCGAGTGTTTCCTCCATTTTCAGGATGTGGTTTACTGTGTGGACCCATTCTTTAAGGGAAGGGGTCGTAGATAGTTTCCAGTATTTTGGGATCAGAGATTTTGCGGCAATCAGAAGCTGTTTAGTCAGGGATTGTTTGTATCTATCCAGTGGGAAGTTAGAAATATGTAAAAGGCAGCATGCGGGCATAAGTTTAATCTTGGTATCTTGGTATCTGTGATGTGGAGGATCAATTTGCAAATTTTGCTCCAGTAGGCAGCTATCTTGGGGCACTCCCACCAAATGTGAAATGCTAGTAGATATTTTCTGCAGATATTTCAATATATTTTGAAAATTGAGGTTAATTATCTGCGCATAATTCCTAAGATGGTGGAGAAATCACTGCACCTGATTTCCCAATGTCTCCTTCTTTCTGTGGTCATTACAAAAGGATCCTAAAGCAATTTTTGAATCAGGAGGATTGAGATTTCTTTGCCTGCTATTTTACGGGGCATGCTTGCAGTAATATTATTAATAGAGGGAAAAAAGTTCAGACCAGACATTTTGGCTAGGCACCTCTGGCAAGTGTCTAAAGAATTTCCTTCACATTCCCCTGTTATCCAGCTTACCGAATCCCAGTTGCCACTGTTTTTTCATGAGGGTAGACAAACTATCAATAGTAGAAGGAGACCATATAATAAAATAGGTCCAAGTAATACAAATATTGGGGGCACTGGTAATCAGCATCTTCAATCTAGAGTTTTACTTTAAATACCTCTTCTCAAACTCACCTGGAACCTGGTGTTATTTTATATGCTGAGGAAGATCATATGGTATATTGTGGCAGATGTGCATATTGAGCTGCCCACCTGAACAGATTGTGCTTCATGGTAAAATAAAATCAATATTTCCTATAACCTTTTCTTCCCCCTTCATACTCAAATAATAACTGTCAGCAGATCTGTTCTTGTAACCTGTAATTAAAAAAAGGAACGGCTAATTAGCTCCTGGCAAAGACCTAATTTAAATCTCAGCACTCTTACCAGGTTTTAAAAAACTGATTACTCTGAGGTATCTTGTGATTCACTGTTACACAAGTGTGCTGTGACCATCTGTCTTCCAGAGAATGCAAAAAATGAGCCCTGGCTGCAAAAACGAAGTTAACAATGTTTTCCATTGCATAGGTTCTATTATTATGAATTGTGGATATGGAAAACCTATAGCTTTAAAAAAAAATTTTAATGAAAACAAATAATACACCATGCAATGTATTTTTTTTAAATGTAACTGGTAAGTAACATACTGAATGGTAATAATGTTTGAGACCCTTTAAAAAACAATTGCCATACCTTCAATTGTTGTTAACAACCTAGCAGTGCTTTAAAAATACAATATATATTGTAATGGCAGCAGCCTTATTAGACAGTTTCTATGGGTAGGCAGCCTCACATAGGGGCAGCAACAGTTCACACAGCAATTTAAGTTCAAAAAGAACCTGTTAACAGACCATTAATTGCAGTAAAAAACATTTCTATAATATTATATGTGCATTTACCAAATTTTATGCATGTTAAAAAAGACTCCCTTGTGTAGACAAGCCATGAGCCTGGTGATGGGTGCCTCCATCTTGGATGTGACAGGGTCTCTTTAAAACTAAACTTCAGGCAGATGTAGGTATACAATTTAATTACAGTTGCATATTGCATTTAAAAATATATATTTTCTTTGCTGTACACAGTGCTGTATGTTACAGAGTCCTGACCCCTCTACTGCATTGACTATTTTGTATATTAAACTCCTGACCTTTTTTTAACTTAATCTTTTTATTGATATCCGTAGAAAAGTACACATAAACATAGTTTGTGATACGTGTAAAAGCATTATAATAACATTTCACTACTTCGAGCACAATTAAATATATTAACAGATAATTTCCCTTCCCTTTTCTTCCCTCTTATTTCCCTCCTATTACTGTCCCCTACTTGCCCACCCACCTCCCTACCAATAATTACCCCCACTCCCCCCCCGCCACCATCAGTGGGTCAGATAAAAGTTGTTTACACTGGTTCTTATTATGCTTTAATTCCAGCTAATATACAAGGTAGTTTTACTCTTCTCTCCATGTCCGACTGTCATGTGGTTTGTTCGCTATGCCACTAAAACGCCTTCTAATACCCATATAGAATTCAAAGGAGGTAGAGGGTACTCAGCCCCTGCAGCCAAGGCCTCCATATCTTAATGAATTTACTGTAACTGCCCCTTCTAGTGTATACGGTCTTTTCTGTCCAGACCAAGGAATCTATTGTCCTAAGCCATTCTTCCGGGGTTGGGGGTACAACTGAGAGCCAAGATTGTGCTATCAGTTTTGTCGCCCGGTAAAGGCACCTTACTATGGCAGTAGTTGTACTAATATTCTCTATGTTTTCCCCTACTAGGCCCAGGACGCCTGCCTTAGCCTCTAGATCCAGTTTAACTTTAAACCTGGTTTCTATAGTTTTTACAATCTCTGACCAATATCTTACTAATTTTGGGCATCTCCACATCATGTGTATAATATCTCCTGTCTCCAAACATCTGGGGCATTTGTCGTCTGGTCTTTGACCAAACCTGTGCAACCTCTTAGGGGTATAGTAAGCTCTATGCAGCAGGAGGAGATGTGAGGCCTGCTGCGACGGAGAAACGGACACCAGCGGGCCAGATTCCAGTATCCTTTTCCACTGGTCGTCCGTCAACTCCCCCACATCTGCCTCCCATCACTCCCTGGTGCCCGGGGTCATTTGTAAGGTTATCAATCTATCCATTATTTGTGCATATGTTTTTGCTATCAGTCCTCTAGTGGTTTTTGTTCTAGCTATTTTGTTAAGGAGTGGTGCCTTGCACCACTCCAGTGAGCGAATCCTAAATTGACTGTCTAATGCGTGCCTGATCTGTAAGTAGCTGTAGAATGTATTGTTTTGAATTCCATATTCTGATCTTAACTCAGTATAAGATTTCAGACTGTTGTCGTTAAACAGCTGGGCTAACCTATGTATACCGTGGCGTTCCCATATGGTATTTTTATCCCGCTAATGCTTCCGCTAGGGATTTATGTGGGTTGCCCTTTAACATAATTTTACTGCTCGCATCCCCCTATATGCTGTAATTGAGCGGCCATATAATAACCGTAAGGGTGGGGGACTGCCATTCCCTCTTCCCTAGTAGGTCGCTGCAGAGTTTGTAAGCTGATCCATGCCTGCCCTTTCTTCCAAATTAGTTCCCTGAATAAAGAATGTATTTTTAGGAACCACTTTCTCCCAATCCAGACCGGGGAGTTATGGAGTATGTACAGTAGTTGTGGCAGCCATATCATTCTGACCAGATTAATTCGGCCTGCCATGGACAGGGGAAGTCGGCACCAAATGTCGCATTTCCTTTTGAATTTTGCAAGCAAGGGGACTAAGTTATCACCAATATATTGGTTGGGGTCCTTAGACATTACTATTCCCAGATATCTCATCTTGTCTGTTACATTTAACTGGGATATACCGTCAGGGAGGATACTGATAGTTGAATCGATCTGGAGAAGCATTGACTTCTCCCAGTTGAATATTAGGCCCAAGAGTCTCCCAAACCCCTCCACCAACTGCATCATTTTTTCTAGAGATGGCCCCATGTCTCCCAAAAAGAGCAAGACATCGTCGGCATATAACGCAATCCTTTACTCCCCGTTTTTCCTCCTGAATCCCTGTAATCCAGTCAAGCCTCTCACTGCCTCTGCGAGTGGCTCCCTTGCCAGGGCGAACAGCAGGGGTGACAACGGGCACCCCTGCCTCGTTCCCCTCTCAAGTGGTAGACTTTCTGAATACTCATTATTGATCTTTAATCTGGCACTTGGGTGATTGTATAGAATTTTTAGCCAACAGATAAACAGGGGGCCGAAACCGAATCTCTCCATTACCCTCCAGAGATATCCCCATTCTAGGCTGTCAAATGCCTTGGCAATATCCAAGGACAAGACAGCTCTGGAACCCTTGTTCTCTACCGGGGCCTGGAAATTCAAATATGCCCTTCTAATATTTACACTGGTAGACCTATTAGGGATAAACCCTGCCTGGTCAAGATGTACCAGCTTTGTAATGCATTTATTTAGCCTGGTTGCCATTACTTTTGCCAGAATTTTAATATCAGAACAGAGCAATGAGATCGGTCTATATGAGGATACGTCAAGATGGTCTTTCCGTATGAGTACAATATTGGTTTCTGACATTGAAGCAGGCAGTCTACCCTCTGTGACTGCCCAGTTCAGTGTCTTCAGAAGAGTAGGGAGCAACACCTCCCCGTAGTACTTGTAGATCTCAACGGGCAGTCCGTCTGGACCTGGGGATTTATGGTTGGGCATATCCGCTACTGAACGTTTCAGTTCCTCTAAGGTTATTGGGGATTCTAGACTGGTCTTGTTTGTTATGGAAAGAGTCGGCAATTCGATACCCTCTAAGAATCTGTCTAACTCTCCCCATTCTATATGCCATTTTGATTTATATAGTGCTCTATAAAAATCAAAAAATGTCTCCTTGATCATCAGAGGGTCAGATGAAATTTCCCCACTTGGGGTCTTAATCATAGAGATTGTTGAGGAGGGAGAATTAGTACTGGCTAGCAAAGCTAGCATTCGACCCACTCTTTCCCCCTCTCCAAAACACCTTTGTTTCTGAAAGAGTCTCCTATTTTCGGCATTTCTAGTTGTTACCGCTTTGTACTCCTGCTGCTTCCCAACCCATAACTCCTGCTTCTCTGGGCTAGGGTCCAACACGTATTGTCTTTCTAATTCCATAACCTCCTTTCTGATATATTCTCCCTCCGCCCTTGATTGCTTCTTTACCCTTGATATGTGTTGGATTAAAAGCCCCCTGAGGAAAGCTTTTAAAGAATTCCAGACCACCCCCGCCGATGCTGATCCCAAGTTATATTCTACAAACTCTTTTAATCTTGTGGATATTTCTTCCGTTCCCCCTATTACCTCTAGCCATATTGGATTTACTGCCCACGATCTCTGAGTATGTCTATCATGAACATCCACCAATAGTTTCAGGGGTGAGTGGTCTGTTATCCCTCTTGGCCAATATTCTATCTTGTTTACTAGGGGATGTACTTCTTTATTACCTATGGTCAAATCTATACGAGAGAGTGTGCAGTGTGTCCCAGAGTAGCAAGGGTATATTATTCACTGTATATGCTATGTTGCACATTACACTCCTGACCCCTTGGACTGTATATATTGTGTTGTACATTATACCCCTGACCCTAGCAGTGCATTCACTATGTTGTACACTGCATAGACTAGAATGTATAATTCCAATTTGGCTGCAAAAGTGGAAATACCCTTCAAGCATTACTAAAATCACTGCTCCCTGCCATATAGAATTTAGTGTATGTAAGCCCTGAATCAGTTTTTAGTATGTTTGGCATCATGCCTCACTGTATACAGTTTTCATAAGCAAATACATTTTTGTGATTTTGTGTTACAAAGTTCCATACCTGAAGACCCTGCCAGTAACATTGCAGGTTGACGTAAATAAGCCATGGCATCTTAAGTAGCAGTAGTGTTGCATCAACCTGCCCCATGAGCTCCCTCAGTTAGCTGTTGGGCTGTCTAGCTGATAGAGATGATAGGCAGCACAACAGCAACCTGAAGCAGCACTGACAACTCTATTGGTATTTGTGGGGCTCCCTCTGGTAAAGTACCTTACCCCCATGTTGATGATAACCAGGGCCTCCTCTCTACATCCCTTGCCTGGTGGTTGTGGGGTCTGCATGCAGGGTACCTATCAGAATATTGAGCACCCCTTTAAAAATAAGGGCCTCTGTGAATGAGCACATACATAGTACCCCTACTCATTCACAAAAATAAGTAAAAAGTAAATAAACAGACACAATTTGAAAGGTCATTTGGTAAAAATAAAAAAAAATTCCCATGATGTAAATCCACTGTCAGTCATGTCAACCAGTGATGCAATTTAAGCTCAGTCCCAATGCCTGATGCCTGCCAATACACTAAAAGAAAAAAAAACACCAACTGTTGACACAGTGTTCTCCTAATGGCTGCTGCCAGTTAATGGCAGCTCCAGTGAAGACAGTTAACAAAGGGTGGGGTCTAGAGTTTAAGATATCGATTTGACCACATTTTGTCAGTGGTGTCACCACTAGATCCTGCCCCTTTGTTACCATTTGTCTGTCTGTCATCAGCGGACTTGCTATTCGCTGGCAGACAATATTTGGAAGCATGTTGGCAATGTTTGGGTTTTTTGTGTATCGATGAGTGTCAGACTTTGTGACTGACAATGGATTTAAATTGTGGGACAATTTTGCTTTATCTTCTTTTTATTAGGATTAGTCAAAATATGTCTGTGCATTTATTTACTATTTACATTTCTTTTGTTTAATGAAGGTTCCCCCTGGCAAATTATCCCCCATATTGAGAGCATATAGCCTGATAATGTCCAGGTGGGGGGTGGGTGTCATTTTTTTCCTTTTCTTGTGCATGCACCCCGTTAAAATTCATACCAGATCTGAAGGGTCTGGTGTGTATTTACTGTAGCCCGTGATATTTTTTTCACAGTTATTTTTTTGACTTAATGAAAAAAAAAAAACTACCCACTAGTAACAAAAAGTTATAAAAAAAAACACCCCAAAATGATAAAATGGCACTAAAAACAGAACCTGACTCACACAAAAATGTATCAATAACAAAAATATAGAACCTAATATAATATTACATAAATAACTGAGTACTGTATATAACAAAAATATAGAACCTAATATAATATTACATAAATAACTGAGTACTGTATATAGCTGCTTTACTTTACTTACATCTAAAATGCCAGTCAAGCCTTCAGTACAGAGGGTAGTTGGTACAGCAATTGTCATAGAGCATCAGAACTGGTCAATCCAGGAGCCTCTGAATAGCAAAGCTGGACACATCACAGTGGATGGAAGTCGATGACCTCTACCGGCGCTCCTCATGCAGTCTGTGTAGGGGAGCAATGTCACAGGTGTGGGCAGGTGCTACATGTTTAAGGGGCACTGCTCTGCTTGCCAAGCTAACCCACAGGAAGTGGAGATGCCAGCTAAAATCGTCGAGACTGGAGATGGGGAGGGGTGGAGGAGGCAATGCTTGCACAGCAGCTCCTGAATGGAACAGTGGCAGACTAATGCCACGTACACACGGTTGGATTTTCTATGGGAGCTTGTTGTCGGAAATTCCGACCGTGTGTAGGCTCCATCGGACATTTTCCATCGGAATTTCCGTCACACAAAATTTGAGATCTGGATCTCAAATTTCTGACAACAAAATCCGTTGTCGTAAATTCCAATCGTGTGTACACAATTCTGATGCACAAAGTTCCACGAATGCTCGGAATCAACAGAAGAGCAGCACTGACTATTAAACTTAATTTTTCTCGGCTCGTTGTACGTGCTGTACGTCACAGCATTCTTGACATTCGAAATTTCCGACAAGATTTGTGTGACCGTGTGTATGCAAGACAAGTTTGAGCCAACATCCATCGGAAAAAAAACATGGATTTTGTTGTCGGAATATATGATCGTGTGTACGCGGCATAAAAGTGTAAGTGAATGGGAAATAAACCCAGAATGGAGTTAATATACAACAACCACAGCTACACTAGCCATTTTTTAAAGGGTCATTTTATTAAACTTTTTTTCTCATGTTAACAATAAAGACAAAAAAGAGAGAAAATTGCCCAACATGGCAGAGCACTGGGCCAGAGCTCGAAACAATACAGAGCAGAATAGAGATATCAGATTATCTATACATAACAATAACAGATTGTGTAGAGAGACCAATGAAAAAGGTCCCCGCTCAGGACATAACATGGCAAAACATCCCAGGAAATGTAGATATGAAAAATGCATGAAATACCTCTCAGCCCACGAGCCAATTTTAACATACAGATGCAACATACAGATTTTAACATACAGAACATACACATATCAGAATTATACTGCAGAATTATAAATAAATGAGGTTGGATCGCATAATGAGAAAAATTCTCTACGGATAATATGGAAGATATTATATTAAAAAAATAAAATGTAAGGTATTACAAATAATAAATACAATAAAAATGAGGATGAGTTAGGTTAATAGGAGTATAAAGAGTGAAAGACCAATCCATGTACACAGGCATGAACCCCTCAATATGTAAATATGGACAGCAATCACAACTCATGTAACAGTGTATCCCGACTGCATATAATGTATACATAAATATTCAAGCAAATATGGGTGCACACACACACACACACACACACATATACAGACATAAAATGCCCATGTGTCTCGTCCTGATACATAAAAAAATATATTAAAAAATTGTGTGTGTGAATGCACATCTTACAGTGTGACAATGAAGGGAAGAATGGGAACAGAATGCATCCCAGTGAGGCTCAGTTGCCAAGGAAAAAATACTGTAAAGGAAAGAGAGCAGGGGGGTGACTTTACAACAGTGTTGCTGCTATTTCATTTATACCTCTCAGGCTGGTTTATATATATTTCAACTGTGTATTAATCTGCTTGCTGGAGTTCAGTATTATTTTCTTTGTGGAGAATGCTGGAAGATAGGTAGCATTACCAGTATATCCTGACATATCCCAAAACCTAGATATGAGTAAATACATGAATATCCACCCTACAGGCAACTTAAAGCAGAACTAAAGCCAGCAATACCTAACTCTCCTTCAATGGTAAGTTTTCTGTTTGTAAAATTCTCTGCTGTAGTGGTTCTGTTAAATGTGTGATTACACCCGCATGTTCTGCTGTCTTTTCTGTGGGCGTCGCCTGCTCTACTGTGGATTTATATAATTTTCCTTTCTATTGCTTTTGTATTATATATATATATATATATATATATATATATATATATATATATATATATATATACAGTGGGGACAGAAAGTATTCATACCCCCTTAAATGTTTCACTCTTTGTTATATTGCAGCCATTTGCTAAAATCATTTAAGTTCATTTTTTTTCCTCATTAATGTACACACAGTATCCCATATTGACAGAAAAACACAGAATTGTTGACAATTTTGCAGATTTATTAAAAAAGAAAAGCTGAAATATCACATGGTCCTAAGTATTCAGAATTTAGTAGAAGCACCCTTTTGATCTAATACAGCCATGAGTCTTTTTGGGAAAGATGCAACAAGTTTTTTTATACCTGGATTTGGGGATCCTCTGCCATTCCTCCTTGCAGACCCTCTCCAGTTCTGTCAGGTTGGATGGTAAACGTTGTGGACAGACATTTTTAGGTCTCTCCAGAGATGCTAAATTGGGTTTAAGTCAGGGCTCTGGCTGAGCCATTCAAGAATAGTCACGGAGTTGTTGTGAAGCCACTCCTTCCTTATTTTAGCTGTGTGCTTAGGGTCATTGTCTTGTTGGAAGGTAAACCTTCAGCCCAGTCTGAGGTCCTGAGCACTCTGGAGAAGGTTTTCGTCCAGGATATCCCTGTACTTGGCCGCATTCATCTTTCATTCAATTGCAAGCAGTCATCCAGTCCCTGCAGCTGAAAAACACCCCCACAGCATGAAGCTGCCACCACCATGCTTCACTGTTGGGACTGTATTGGACAGGTGATGAGCACTCCTGGTTTTCTCCACACATACCACTTAGAATTAAGGCCAAAAAGTTCTAGACTAGTCTCATCAGACCAGAGAATCTTATTTCTCACCATCTTGGAGTCCTTCAGGTGTTCTTTAGCAAACTCCATGTGGGCTTTCTTGTGTCTTGCACTGAGGAGAGACTTCCATCAGGCCACTCTGCCATAAAGCCCAGACTGGTGGAGGGCTGCAGTGATGATTGACTTTCTACAACTTTCTCCATCTCCCGACTGCATCTCTGGAGCTCAGCCACAGTGATCTTTGGGTTCTTCTTTACCTCTCTCACCAAGGCTCTTCTCCTCCGATAGCTCAGTTTGTCCAGATGGCCAGCTCTAGGAAGGGTTCTGGTCATCCCAAACGTCTTCCATTTAAGTATTATGGAGGCCACTGTGCTCTTAGGAACCTTAAGTGCAGCAGAATTTTTTTTTTTAACCTTGGCCAGATCTGTGCCTTGCTACAATTCTGTCTCTGAGCTCTTCAGGCAGTTCTTTTGACCTCATGATTCTCATTTGATCTGACATGCACGGTGAGCTGTAAGGTCTTATATAGACAGGTGTGTGGCTTTCCTAATCAACTCCAATCAGTATAATCAAACACAGCTGGACTCAAATGAAGGTGTAGAACCATCTCAAAGATGATCAGAAGAAATGGACAGCACCTGAGTTAAATATATGAGTGTCACAGCAAAGGGTCTGAATACTTAGGACCATGTGATATTTCAGTTTTTCTTTTTTAATAAATCTGCAAAAATGTCAACAATTCTGTGTTTTTCTGTCAATATGGGGTGCTATGAGTACATTAATGAGGAAAAAATTAACTTAAATGATTTTAGCAAATGGCTGCAGCATAACAAAGAGTGAAAAATTTAAGGGGGTATTAATACTTTCTGTCCCCACTATATATATATATATATATATAGATATATATATCTATATCTATATAGATATATATATCTATATATAGATATATATATCTATAGATATATATATCTATATATAGATATATATATCTATATATATATATAGATATATATATCTATATATATAGATATATATATACAGTATCTCACAAAAGTGAGCACACCCCTCACATTTTTGTAAATATTTTATTCTATTTTGTCATGTGACAACACTGAAGAAATATCTTGTTTGAACACTGAAGAAATGACACTTTGCTACAATGTAAAGTAGTGAGTATACAGCTTGTATAACAGTGTACATTTGCTGTCCCCTCAAAATAACTCAACAAGCAGCCATTAATGTCTAAATCACTGGCAACTAAAGTAAGTACACCAGTAAGTGAAAATGTCCAGATTGGGCCCAAAGTGTCAATATTTTGTGTGGCCACCATTATTTTCCAGCACTGCCCTAACCCTTTTGGGCATGGAGTTCACCAGAGCTTCACAGGTTGCCACTGGAGTTCTCTTCCACTCCTCCATGATGACATCATGGAGCTGGTGGATGTTAGAGACCTTGCGCTCCTCCACCTTCCGTTTGAGGATGCCCCACAGATGCTCAATAGGGTTTAGGTCTGGACACATGCTTGGCCAGTCCATCACCTTTACCCTCAGCTTCTTTAGCAAGGCAGTGGTCATATTGGAGGTGTGTTTGGGGACGTTATCATGTTGGAATACTGCCCTGCGGCCCAGTCTCTGAAGGGAGGGGATCATGCTCTGCTTCAGTATGTCACAGTACATGTTGGCATTTATGGTTCCCTCAATGAACTGTAGCTCCCCAGTGCTGGCAGCACTCATGCAGCCCTGGACCATGACGCTCCCACCACCATGCTTGACTGTAGGCAAGACACACTTGTCTTTGTACTCCTCACCTGGTTGCCACCACACACACTTGACAACATCTGAACCAAATAAGTTTATCTTGGTCTCATCAGACCACGGGACATGGTTCTAGTAATCCATGTCCTTAGTCTGCTTGTCTTCAGCAAACTGTTTGCAGGCTTTCTTTTGCATCATCTTTAGAAGAGACTTCCTTCCGGGACGACAGCCATGCAAACCAATTTGATGCAGTGTGCATCGTATGGTCTGATCACTGACAGGCTGACCCCCCACCCCTTCAACTTCTGCAGCAATGCTGGCAGCACTCATACGTCTATTTCCCAAAGACAACCTCTGGATATGTTGCTGAGCATGTACACTCAACTTCTTTGGTTGACCATGGCGAGGCCTGTTCTGAGTGGAACCTGTCCTGTTAAACCGCTGTATGGTGTTGGCCACTGTGCTACAGCTCAGTTTCAGGGTCTTGGCAATCTTCTTATAGCCTAGCCCATCTTTATGTAGAGCAACAATTATTTTTTTCAGATCCTCAGAGTTCTTTGCCATGAGGTGCCATGTTGAACTTCCAGTGACCAGTATGAGAGAGTGAGAGCGATAACAAAAAATTTAACACACCTGCTCCCCATTCACACCTGAGACCTTGTAACGCTAACAAGCCACAAGACTCCGGGGAGGGAAAATGGCTAATTGGACCAATTAGGACTTTTTCACTTAGAGGTGTACTCACATTTGTTGCCAGCGGTTTAGACATTAATGGCTGTGTGTTGAGTTATTTTGAGGGGGCAGCAAATTTACACTGTTATACAAGCTGTACACTAACTACTTTGTAGCAAAGTGTCATTTCTTCAGTGCTGTCACATGAAAAGATATAATAAAATATTTACAAAAATGTGAGGGGTGTATTCACTTTTGTGAGATAGTGATAGTTTTACATGCACATGAACTTTAATGGCATCTGAGTCTTAGTCCGTAGGGTTTAATATTGAGCTGGCACACCCTTTGCAGCTATAAAAGCAGGTCAGAACTCTTTCCAGGCCAGTCAAGTTCTTCCACCCCAGACTCGCTCATCCATGTCTTTTCGGACCTTGTTGGTGCACTGGTGCGCAGTCATGTTGAAACAGGAAGGGGCCATCCCCAAACTGTTTCCACAAAGTTGGGAGCATGAAATTGTCCAAAATGTCTTGGTATGCTGACGCCTTAACCACTTAAGCCCCGGACCATTTGGCTGGCCAAAGACCAGAGCACTTTTTGCGATTCGGGACTGCGTCGTTTTAACTGACAATTGCGCGGTCATGCGACGTGGCTCCCAAACAAAATTGTCCTTTTTTTCCCACATTTAGAGCTTTCTTTTGATGGTATTTGATCACCTTGCGGTTTTTATTTTTTGCGCTATAAACAAAAAAATAGCGACAATTTTGAAAAAAACGCATTATTTTTTACTTTTTGCTATAATACATATCCCCAAAAAATTTTTTTTTTTTCCCTCAGTTTAGGCCGATACGTATTCTTCTACATCTTTTTGGTAAAAAAAATCCCAATAAGCGTTTATTGATTGGTTTGCGCAAAAAGTTATAGCGTCTACAAAATAGGGGTTAGTTTTATGGCATTTTTATTCATTTTTTTTTTTTACTATTAATGGCAGCGATCTGCGATTTTTACCATGACTGCGACATTATGGCGCACACATCGGACAATTTTGGCACATTTTTGGGACCATTGTCATTTTTACAGCGATCAGTGCTATAAAGTGGCACTGATTACTCTAAAAATGACACTAGCAGTGAAGGGGTTAACCACTAGCTGGCTAGGAAGGGGTTAAGTGTGTCCTATTGAGCGATTCTAACTGTTAGGGGGCATAGCTACGAGTGACATGTCACTGATCACCGCTCCCGATCACAGGGAGCTATGATCAGTGACAATATCACTAGGCAGAATGGGGAGATGCTTGTTTACATCAGCATCTCCCCATTCTTCCTCTGCGTGAGACGATTGCAGGTATCCCTGCGGACATCGAGTCTGCGGGACCCGCGATCCTACTCACGGAGCTCGCGGTGGGTGCACGTGCGCCGCCGGCGGTGCGCACGCGATGGCACAGTATCAAATTCAAAGGGACGTACAGGTACGCCCATTTGGGCAGCCATGCCATTCTGTCGACGTAAATGTACAGGCGGCGGTCGGCAAGCGGTTAAGAGTTCCCTTCACTGGAACTAAGGGGACAAGTCCAACCCCTGAAAAACAATCCCACACCATAACCCCCCCTCCACTAAATGATTTGGACCAGTGCACAAAGCAAGGTCCATGAAGACACCGAGAACCATGTAAATGACCAACTATTCTAGCTACTGAACATTGACTTAAAGGTTTTTTACCAGAATTCTCAGCTATTGGTTCATCCCTACATCTTACATCTTAAACACTCAGACTAAGCCAGATTTATTCCAGGAAGAGATGCTAGGGATAATACTCTACATATACTATACTTTACATATTATGCTAACACTAAAAATACTCCCATGCTCCTTCTGTCCACAGATGCTGAGAAGGCCTTTGACAGAGTTATTTGGACCTTCATTCACAACACCTTACTTCACATAGAGCTAGGCCCCTAAGTGCAGAGCTGGCTTCAGACCATCTATTTATACCTGATTACTGAAGTGAGGTCTAAGGAGGCTCACTGGCAGACACTCACTATCTTGAACAGCACCTGGTAAGGTTGACTGGTACCCCCTCTTATATTCATACTAATCATGGAGCCTTTTGTCTGTACCATTGATACCCAATCAAATACCAAGTGCACAGAAACGCCTTAGGGCTCCCACAAAGTCTCCGTGTATGCAGACGATTTCATCTTTTCCTAATATATGAAACCACCTCCATCCTTATCCTGCTCTCAGAATGCATTAGTTTGGCTCCTTACCTGGATTCAAACTCAGATACAGTAAATCCCAATCAGAGGTCCTTGGAGTTTCCAATGCATTCCACCTAGTAAAGAATGTAACAGACAACTTCCTATTCAAATGGGTCACCTCCCACAAAAAATATCTTCACCCTAAACTTCTCCCCGATATCTCAAACCATCACCAAAGACTTCACCAGATAAACTCAGTGTGCCTTTACTTGGTTTGGTTACAACAACATGGTTAAAATCACCATTCTTCCCCACCTGCTATAGTTGCTCTAGACCCGGTCAATACATCTTGGGGAAAAAACAGATTTAACAGCTTAATCCTTAAATTTCCCAAAACACAACCGGTACCCTGTCAGATATCACTATACATTGCAATTGACATGAGCTCTTAATTGATGCAAACATACCAACCTGAAACCATGGTTATTTCAGGAAGGGCATGCGAGCTAACAAGTTGGCTGCTCTGGGCAGATTCCTGTGCATACGCACGTACATCTGCATGCTCACACTCACCCATGACCTATAACACCGCCAAATGGGCTATGTAAACTGAGCCAGTGCTCTGGTTCAGTTGTCTTGTCTAAAACGTTCTGTGTGTCCTGAGACCCTGTGATCCTGCATCTGATTCCAGTTAAAGATCTGGCTTGTCCTGGACTCCTGACTACTCCTTGAACTCTCCCTGCACTGACTTCAACTTGTCTCCTGACCTCCACTTCTGTCTGCTCCCACTGCTGCTGTTCTGCTGATTTGCTACTGACTAGGGATGAGCTTCGTGTTCGAATCGAACGCATGTTCGACTCGAACATCGCCCGTTCGGTCATTCACCGAATTACGAACGATATGGGCCGTTCGCGCCAAATTCGAGTGGCGCGTCACGGCCCATAATTCACTGAGGCATCGCAGTGCATTGCTGGCTGATGATTGGCCAAGCATGCACTATGACCCGCATGCTTGGCCAATCACAGCGCCGTCTGTACAAAGAGCCGTAATTGTTATGTAATAATTATGGCTCAGGGGGTTTAGTACACGCCCCACACTATATAAGGCCGCCAGCACAGCGGCCCTGTGTGGCGTGTTCCAGCGTTGAGAGAGAGATAGATAGACAGAGAGACAGTGTCATTTGATTTAAGTTAGATAGGCGGGCAAGTCAGTTAGCTGCACTTACAGTGTATTGTGTATATATATATATATATATATATATATATATATATATATATATATATATATATATATATATATATATATATACATCCTAGGTGTTTTATATATATATATATATATATATATATATATATATATATATATATATATATATATATATATATACTGTATATATATATAGATATATATATACTGTATTCAGTTTAGCAAGATCCCTTCCTGTTATTCTCTTCCTACTACTGACAGGCAGGCAGGTGTTTTTACAGTATTTACAGGTACCTGAAGAAAATTGCTGGTGTTATTCTGATCCTATTAGTCCTATTAGCTACAGTATGTACAGTTATGTCCCGTACACACGGTCGGATTTTCCGACGGAAAATGTGCGATCGGAGCATGTTGTCGGAAATTCCGACCGTGCGCGGGCTCCATCTGACTTTTTCCATCGGATTTTCCGACACACAAAGTTTGAGAGCAGGCTATAAAATTTTCCGACAACAAAATCCGATCGTGTCAATTCCGACCGTGTGTGGACAATTCCGACGCACAAAGTGCCATGCATGCTCAGAAGAAATTCCGAGACGGAACTGTTAGGTCTGGTAAAATTAGCGTTTGGAATGGATACAGCACTTTTGTCACGCTGCAATCTTTAAAATTGTTTAAGATTGAAGCGGGTGACGTCGGCCGTGAAGCTACAGGAGCTTCACGGCCTGAGATGGCAGCGGGTGACGTCGACCGTGAAGCTACAGGAGCTTCACGGCCGACGTCACCCGCTGCCATCTCATGCCGACAGCTGTTCGGACGTGGACAGACTGTTTCCATTGAAGGAGAACCTTCTTATTTATTGTGGCGCCGTTGAGCGCTTTTATCCTGTGTATTTTACCTTGAATACATTTTTGGAAGCATTTCTTAAACGGATCGCTCTTAGATTCTTTCCTTCCTTTTTTGGGGGGGAATACTGCTGTTTATCCTGTAACCAAGGCACGGATCTCCCTGTCTGTTACGGATCGTCCCGGGACATCGGATGATTGCCTCTTGCAGATGACACCCAGCGGAGCAGTGTGCCAGTGGTCCATTCATGTTCCATTGACCCCTTGTAATTAAGGGGTAAGCGCATCCTCATGATTTTAGTTACTACATCTGTTGAAAAAGGGATTGACCTGTGTGCACCCAGAAGATTTTTGATACAGTTCTGATCTTATGGACTTATTATACATATTTATTAGCTTTGAGCGTATGGACTTTTAATATTTACTTATGAGTTTCTCTTTTGCGCTGCACTTATTTGTTACAATATAGGCCTCAATTTAGAAGCAGTATAGGCCCAAGTTTAGATCTTACCTTCATTATCATGATCGGTGCCTCCGATACTCCTTCCTCCGCTCACAGATCGTACGTACTACGCACGCGTGTTACACTTTATACACACTGCGCATGCGTGAAACTCCGCCCGCCCCTGACGTTCTTTTTATTCTATTCCCCGCCCCTTCTCGTTCGGCGCAGTGGGGGAAGAGCACATGGCAGAGACACAGCAGGTGCATGCTAATTACAGCAACGAGGAGGAGGAGGAGGAGGAAAGCCCGGAGCCAGAAACATCCCGATCCAGAAGGAGACGATTTAAGGCATCAAATATGTCCTTTGGGGAGATGTTGGAGATGGTCGACATCCTGAAGAGGGCCGACTATGACGGGAAGGATGGATCTTACCCCAACCCCAATGTCAGAAAGGCCAAGATCATGGCGAAAGTGGTCAAGAGTCTGCACTGTTCGGGGTACGACGATCGAAAGATCAGCTCAAGAAGCGGTGGACAGACCTCAAATTAAGAGAGCACGAGCAGTACAGAAAGATCCGGAGAGTGCTGGAAAAACTAAGTAGTTGTGCTGTGTTCCTATTCTTTATGTTTATTACGTTCGTGCTGCTCCATGTGCTTTTGTTAACTGTTATCCAGTTTAAAATGGCAACTTTCATGTTCAAGGGCACATTATTTGTTCGTATAAAACATTGTTTGTTCAGCCTAGAAAACACCATTGTTTTGGCCATATGCATTTGCCCACATTTTTTATGGCCTACTTGTCTGCAAATAATTTGGTTGGGTAGATGGGTTTGTAACTAGAATGAAATGCAAACTAGATTCTGTGTAAGGAGAGGACACTCAGCAGCAGTTTTCACATCTGGACGCTGGAGCTCTAGTGTGGGACACAAGAACACCCTTTTTATTAGGGGGTCCCACACAGGTGCTCCAGTGTATACTATAGGGGTGTCTCCAACTGTGAAGCTTGTACAAAACAGGTAAAGTATTGAAGCTTGACAAAGGACGCTAAAAATTCTACATCTTGGAACTCAAAAAAAAATAGACAATTGTACCCCACTTCCAAGCAATGTTTCATTTTCCTATTTCTGCCATCAAATATCTGTGTGCTAAGTATATTTATTTATTTTTTACATAGGGGATAAAAGACTCGGAGGACACCCCTCATCCGAGGAGACCACAGACCCCCCACCTCTGGAAGAAGGGGAAATCCACCCAAGCCAAGCAGAGCAGGAGGAGGAAGACGTGGTGGAACCACAACAGGTGAGTGTCTGCGACCAGAGGCTCAGGTAAGAGATGGATGCCGGCATATTTATAATACATGGTGTGTTTTTGTTTCTATCTTTTTAGGTGATCGTGATGTTGTGGATCCAGGGCATTTCACCTCGAAAAGTGCACAGATCATGATTGGGGAGATCATGGGGTGTAATAGGGACTTGGAAAACATCCTTAAAAACATCAATGATGTTCAATAGAAAATGAAGAACATCATTGATGTTTTAGGGAGAGTTTAAAACCCCTCAAAATCCCTTTTTTTTGTGCTTTTTTGTGAGCTAAAAATTTTTACCCTTTTTTTGACAAATATTTGCGAAAAGCCAAATTTTGAAGAGGCACACAGTGTGTCAACATGTGCTATCTGCCATCACGGGAGATCAATGGACGCGTTTTGGGGGTGCAACACCTTCCTCAATAATAAAGTAGCTGTGAGGAAGGGGTTGCACCCCAAAAACACATCCCTTGATCCCCCATGATGGCAGGTAGCACATGTTGACATTTGGCAATTGGTGTGCATCTTCAAAATTTGGCTTTTCTAGGGGTGACTTCACCCCATCTAAACGCAATATCACACCCATTTTTTAAATACTCATGTTTGATATTGCCTTCAAGTTCTACCAAATGTGAACTTTGTAAGTTCAAGATTTGTGTCTTTCTTGGTTTTAAACATGCCTGTTTTATCTTAAATGGACATTTCTACTTTTTCTAATGTGACCCCAAAAACTGTTATACAACAAACATGTTGGTTTGTTTTAAAAACCTTTTCTAAATGCACATGTGATTGTGCTGGTATTAAAAAGATTGTTAATCAAGAATGTGTGGATTATTGTTTCAACGCTCCAACATTTTTGTTGTGCTCTAATTGATGTTTTCAGTGACAATGGGGGTTGTTTCCTAAGGGAAAATCCACTTTGCACTACAAGTGCAGTTTCAACTGTACTTGTAGTGCAAAGTGTTTTTGCCTTTAGTAAATAACACCCAACAATGCTTTGTAATGTTACACAATCACGCCATTTTCAGGACTCATCACATTTCTGTCAGGGTCAGCTAAAAGAAACACAAGCAGTAAATGTCACCAAAGATTTTAGTAGTAATTTTTTTTTTTATTTGAAAAAGGTTTCAGACATTGTATGGCATATTGATAGCCCCCTACCCGCAAAGTATTCAAGGTATCTTAGACGGACATCAGGGGCACTCAGAAGGGGCAAGCGGGGACGTCCACTTTCTAGCGCCGTCAGGGTTGGTTCATTTTGAATTCCAGCCTCAGGCCCAACTGAGCCAGCATAGTTTGCAGAATGTTGCCGTAAAAAGTTGTGTAGAACACAGCACGCCAGGATGATATGATTCAGTTTGTACTCCGCCATGTGTATGGGTGTAAGAAATAGGCGGAACCGGCTGTCCATGATTCCAAACGTGTTCTCCACCACTCTTCTGGCTCTGGCCAGCCAGTAATTAAAAACCCTCTGGTACGAGGTGAGGGTCCTTATCGGGAATGGCCGCATAAGATGGTCCCCCAGTGCAAACGCTTCATCTGCAACGAAGACGAATGGGAGTCCTTCCACATTGTCTTCTGGAGGTGGCAAGTCCAAGCTGCCATTCTGGAGACGCCTGTAGAACTCCGTCTGGGCGATGACTCCACCATCGGACATTGGGCCATTCTTCCCCACGTCCACATACAGGAACTCGTAAGTAGCCAACACCACTGCCAACATCACAATACTATTGAACCCTTTATAGTTGAAATAGTATGACCCCGAGTTGGGTGGTGGGACAATGTGGACGTGTTTCCCATCAATTGCCCCTCCGCAGTTAGGAAAGTCCCACCGCTGGGCAAAGTGGGAGACCCCAGTCTGCCATTCCTGTGGCATGGAAGGAAACTGTGGAGTCAAACAACAAAAAAAATTTGTCATTTTGCGCATAAACAGGGAAAGCAGATTAGACACAAACATTCTTGGCCAACATCAAGATACCATTTATTTGAGGGAGTTTTTAAAGACCAAAGTATAAGGTACACCTATCAGACCCCCCCCCCCTCATGGGCCAATTCGAACATTTCAGGGGGGTGGGGAGCTCTTGGACAGGTAACACTCTCCACTTCATTGAGAGATGAATGCCTAAATAATGGGTATTACTTTGGCCAGCCCCTCCTTAGTTACACTATTGGCAGCCCACTGGATGGGTAAGAAGTGTCATAATACAAAGATATAAATACACATTGTACACATTTGAGCACATTTGGAAATTCTACTATTACCTATCAAGATAATAATAGGATACAAAAACTTGAAACAGTACCATTTGAAAGTATACAGGCAGGCCCTTGCACTACATGCTTTGGGGAATTCATCCATAAATCTGACCACAAAAGAGATGGGTATAGTGTGTATGGGTTTGGCAAAGTCACCAGATGATTGAGGATAGAGAGAGAATTGCTATCAGCTGACTTAGCAGTTGGGGGGAGGGAGGGTTCCAACTGATTTGGGGACCCCCAAAAAAAGCCTCTGGCACTCAGCCTGAATTTAATAAAACTAATAACATTTAAAAACATTTTAGGAGGTGTTTGGGGTAAAGCACTACTATGGAGCTGATAAAATACATTGTTAAGTGACTACACGAGGTGAATATAGGGCCAGGAGACCATGCTGGGGAGGTAAGTGAAGGCAAATATGTATGAAGGACAAAAAAATAATTACATAAAAATACAGCATGCATGAGGACAAAGGGGACATTCACAGCAAATTCCAATCATGGTAATTAGGGAATAAGGAAAGAAATACATTATATTAGCAAACATTAAATACAATAAAATGTGATATTAAAGGATAAAAATCTTACCTTAATATACTCCTTCTGCAGGACCTGTATGATGGCAGAACAGGTCTCTGGGATAATGTTCCCCAGAGCCTGGGGGGAGATGCCTGTCGAGAACTTGAGGTCCTGCAGGCTTCTCCCCATCGCCAAGTACCGCAGGGTGGCGATGAGCCTCTGCTCTGGAGTGATGGCTTGCCTCATGCAGGTATCCTGCCTGCTGATATAAGGGGTCAGCAAAGCCAACAAAATATGGGGTCTGGCATCCTGAGAAAGTTCCTGAAATCATCAGGATTATTCTCACGGAGCAAAGGCATATGACAGAACTGGTCATGCTGGAGCAACCAATTCTTGGTCCATGAACTCCTCTCCACCCTGTTCATGGACTGGACTTGTGTTAAGGTCAGGATCCCAACACCAAGCCCCCGCACAGCATGAACTCTAAGAGGAGTGCGTATACGCAACATGGCTAGAAAATGGTCGGCTGCTCAGAACGAAGTAATAGAACGCACTGAAGAACAGCAAGGCCTGTGAAGAGCGACCTGAAAAACAGTAACGAACAAGAACACAATGACAAGAGTCAATGGTACTCGCTGCATGCACTGAAGAGCAGATACAAACCCACAAGCACAAACTGAACAGCAGAAAACGATCTGAAAACCACTGAGTCTGAAAAAGCACGAATCGTCTCTCACCAAACTTTTACTAACACGAGATTAGCAAAAGGAGCCCAAAGGATGCCGTGCTTGGTTCTGAACTGGCCTTTTCTAGTCTCGTCGTACGTGGTGTACGTCACCACGTTCTTGGCGATTAGAAATTACGACAACTTTGTGCGACCACGTGTACGCAAAACAAGTTTGAGCCAACATCCGTCAGAAAAAATCCATGGATTTTGTTGTCGGAATATCCGATCAATGTCTGATTGTGTGTACGTGGCATTAGTGTAGTGCGTCCTCTGCACAGTGTGCACCTAAAGCTACCTGAATAAAATGAGTGTTCTTCTGATCCTATTAGTACAGTACCGCAGGCAGCTGCAGTATTTACAAGTTAGTGTTGTGCGTCCTCTGCACAGTGTGCACCTAAAGCTACCTGAAGAAAATTAGTCGTGTTCTGATCCTATTAGTACATTACCGCAGGCAGCTGCAGTATTTACAAGTTAGTGCAGTGTGTCCTCTGCACAGTGTGCACCTAAAGCTACCGGAAGAAAATTAGTGGTGTTCTTCTGATCCTATTAGTACAGTCCCGCAGGCAGCTGCAGTATTTACAAGTTAGTGTAGTGCATCCTCTGCACAGTGTGCACCTAAAGCTACCGGAAGAAAATTAGTGGTGTTCTTCTGATCCTATTAGTACAGTACCGCAGGCAGCTGCAGTATTTACAAGTTAGTTTAGTGCATCCTCTGCAGAGCGTACACCTAAAGCTACCTGAAGAAAATGAGGGGTGTTCTTCTGATCCTATTAGTACAGTACCGCAGGCAGCTGCAGTATTTACAAGTTAGTGTAGTGCGTCCTCTGCAGTGTGCGCCTAAAGCTACCTGAAGAAAATTAATGGTGTTCTTCTGATCCTATTAGTACAGTACCGCAGGCAGCTGCAGTATTTACAAGTTAGTGTTGTGCGTTTTCTGCACAGTGTGTACCTAAAGCTACCTGAAGAAAATTAGTGTTCTTCTGATCCTATTAGTACAGTACCGCAGGCAGCTGCAGTATTTACAAGTTAGTGTAGTGCGTCCTCTGCACAGTGTGTACCTAAAGCTACCTGAAGAAAATGAGTGGTGTTCTTCTGATCCTATTAGTACAGTACCGCAGGCAGCTGTAGTATTTACAAGTTAGTGTAGTGCATCCTCTGCACAGTGTGCACCTAAAGCTACCTGAAGAAAATTAGTGGTGTTCTTCTGATCCTATTAGTACAGTACCGCAGACAGCTGCAGTATTTAAAAGTTAGTTTAGTGCGTCCTCTGCACAGTGTGCACCTAAAGCTACCGGAAGAAAATTAGTGGTGTTCTTCTGATCCTATTAGTACAGTACCGCAGGCAGCTGCAGTATTTACAAGTTAGTTTAGTGCGTCCTCTGCACAGTGTGCACCTAAAGCTACCTGAAGAAAATTAGTGGTGTTCTTCTGATCCTATTAGTACAGTACCGCAGGCAGTTGCAGTATTTACACGTTAGTGTAGTGCGTCCTCTGCAGTGTGCACCTAAAGCTACCTGAAGAAAATTAATGGTGTTCTTCTGATCCTATTAGTACAGTACTGCAGGCAGCTGCAGTATTTACAAGTTAGTGTTGTGCGTCCTCTGCACAGTGTGCACCTAAAGCTACCGGAAGAAAATTAGTGGTGTTCTTCTGATCCTATTAGTACAGTACCGCAGGCAGCTGCAGTATTTACAAGTTAGTGTAGTGCATCCTCTGCACAGTGTGTACCTAAAGCTACCTGAAGAAAATGAGTGGTATTCTTCTGATCCTATTAGTACAGTACCGCAGGCAGCTGCAGTATTTAAAGTTAGTGTAGTGCATCCTCTGCACAGTGTGCACCTAAAGCTACCTGAAGAAAATTAGTGGTGTTCTTCTGATCTTATTAGTACAGTACCACAGGCAGCTGCAATATTTACAAGTTAGTTCAGTGTGTCCTCTGCACAGTGTGCACCTAAAGCTACCTAAATAAGATTAGTGGTGTTCTTCTGATCCTATTAGTACAGTACCACAGGCAGCTGCAATATTTACAAGTTAGTTTAGTGCGTCCTCTGCACAGTGTGCACCTAAAGCTACCTAAAGAAAATTAGTGGTGTTCTTCTGATCCCATTAGTACAGTACCGCAGGCAGCTGTAGTATTTACAAGTTAGTGTAGTGTGTTTTCTGCACAGTGTGCACCTAAAGCTACCTGAAGGAAATTAGTGGTGTTCTTCTGATCCTATTAGTACAGTACAGCAGACAGCTGCAGTATTTTCAAGTTAGTGTAGTGCGTCCTCTGCAGTGTGCACCTAAAGCTACCTGAAGAAAATTAATGGTGTTCTTCTGATCCTATTAGTACAGTACTACAGGCAGTTGTAGTATTTACAAGTTAGTGTAGTGCGTCCTCTGCACAGTGTGCACCTAAGGCTACCTGAAGAAAATTAGTGGTGTTCTTCTGATCCTTTTAGTACAGTACCGCAGGCAGCTGCAGTATTTACAAATTAGTGTAGTGCGTCCCCTGCACAGTGTGCACCTAAAGCTACCTGAAGAAAATTAGTGGTGTTCTTCTGATCCTAGTAATACCACAGGCAGGCAGCTACAATATTTACAGTTAGTGTAGTGCGTCCTCTGCATAGTGTGCACCTAAAGCTACATTGACCTAAAGCACACCGACTACATTACACCGCAGAGCTCCGCATGTGCAGGGCGCTGCTGTCTCTGCACGTTATTCCAAAAGTTCTTTGGTGTGGGCCTTTTTTGAGACGAGTGCATCAGATCCCACCGCTGCTATTTGCAACATATGTCTCAAGCGTATCTCTCATGGCCAAAACATCTCCTGCTTGGGCACCACATGCTTGACCAGACATATGTTGACCTGCCAAGTACAGCCAAGCCAAGTACTTGGGGGCAATCTGCTATCGGTACACCGACGTCAGATTGTACCAGGCAAATTTCCCTGCCCCAGCTGCTGCACTGCCGAAAGAAGTTTGCTCCCAGCCATCCACATGCCCAGCGGTTGAATGCTAGCTTGGCTAAATTGCTAGCACTTCAAATGCTGCCTTTTCAGTTGGTAGACTCTGCCCTCTTCCGTGAGTTTGTGGAACATGCGGTTCCTTAGTAGGCATGTGCATTTCGTTTCGTTCCGAATCGAAATTCGGACGAATTTTTCATTATTCGGAAATTCGGATGCATCCGAATTTCCGAATGACAAAAGTAAAGAATTTAAACGAATCCGAAAAAAAACGAACGAATTTGAATCGAATTCGAAAACATATTCGAATCGAATTCGAAAACATATTCGAATCGAATTCGAAAACATAATCAAATTAAAAAAAAATAGAAAACGTTTTTCTAAAAAAAACAATAAGGTAGAATATAAAATAATAAAGCAATAGAATATGTATATATATATATATATATATATATATAGATATATATATATATATATATATATATCTATATATATATATATATATATATATTTTTTTTTTTTTTTTATGCTTTTCTTTTCTATTATTTTATATTCTATAATAGTATTTTCAATTCAAATTCAAATTCATTCTATACGAAATTCGAATTTCGGAACATGGCTTCTGAAGTTTGAATTTCGTATAGAATGAATTCGAATTTGAATAGAAAAGATTAGAACAGAAAATAATGTTTTTCTAGTCTATTCTTTTCTATTATTTTCTATTCTATTCTAATCTTTTACATTCAAATTTGATTTCGGTCTATATGAAATTCGAATTTTGGAAGATGTTTTATATATATATATATATATATATATATATATATATATAATTTTCTATTCTGTTTCATTGTTTTTCTATGCTATTCTTTTCTATTCTATTCTAAACTTTTCTATTCGAATTTGAATTCATTCTATACGAAATTCGAATTTCAGGAGATGGCTTCTGAAAGTGGAATTTCGTATAGAATGAATTCGAATTTGAATAGAAAAGATTAGAATAGAAAATAATAGACTAGACAAACAATAGAACAGAACAGAATAAAATATAATATATATAATTTATTCTATTCTGTTCTATTGTTTTTCTAGTCTTTTCTCTTCTACTCTATTATAATCTTTTCTATTCAAATTCGAATTCATATTATAAGAAATTCAAATTTCGGAAGATGGTTTTATATATATATATATGTGTGTGTATATGTATAATATATATATATATATATATATATATATATATATTTATATATATATATATATGTGTGTGTGTGTGTGTGTATATGTATAATATATATATATGTATATGTATAATATATATATATATATATATATATATATATATATATATATATATATATATAAAACCATCTTCCGAAATTTGAATTTCTTATAAAATGAATTCGAATTTGAATAGAAAAGATTAGAACAGAGTAGAAGAGAAAAGACTAGAAAAACAATAGAACAGAATACAAAAAATTATATATATTATATTTTATTCTGTTCTATTGTTTGTCTAGTCTATTATTTTCTATTCTAATCTTTTCTATTCAAATTCGAATTCATTCTATACGAAATTCCACTTTCAGAAGCCATCTTCCGAAATTCGAATTTCGTATAGAATGAATTTAAATTAGAAAAGTTTAGAATAGAATAGAAAAGAATAGCATAGAAAAACAATGAAACAGAATAGAAAATTTTATATATATATATATATATATATATAAAACATCTTCCAAAATTCGAATTTCATATAGACCGAAATCAAATTTGAATATAAAAGATTAGAATAGAATAGAAAATAATAGAAAAGAATAGACTAGAAAAACAATAGAACAGAATAGAAGAAAATATAATATATAATATATATATATATTATATTTTCTTCTATTCTGTTCTATTGTTTTTCTAGTCTATTCTTTTCTATTATTTTCTGTTCTAATTCGAATTCATTCTATAAGAAATTCAAACTTCAGAAGCCATGTTCCGAAATTCGAATTTCGTATAGAATGAATTTGAATTGAAAAGACTATTATAGAATATAAAATAATAGAAAAGAAAAGCATAAAAAAACAATAGAAGAGAATAATACAAAAAAATTACCGTATTTATCGGCGTATAACACGCACTGGCGTATAACACGCACCCCAAGTTTAGGAGGGAATTTTAAGGAAAAAAAAACTTTTAGGAGGGAAGTTTAAGGGAAAAAACTTACATTTAAATGCCCATCATTGCAGCCATGTCAGTGCAGCCTTCCCAGTGTCCATTGCAGCCTTATCCCAGTGCAGCCTTGCCCCAGTGCAGCCTTGTCAGTGCAGCCTTCCCAGTGTCCATTGCAGCCTTATCCCAGTGCAGCCTTGCCCCAGTGCAGCCTTGTCAGTGCAGCCTTCCCAGTGTCCATTGCAGCCTTATCCCAGTGCAGCCTTGCCCCAGTGCAGCCTTGCCCCAGTGCAGCCTTGCAGCTCGCAGTTTGAAAATCCTGTGATCCCCTGCGATCCTGAGCTTCAAAATCGCCGACCGCGATTTGAAAATGGTGCCGCCGGCGCCAAAATACACAGAGCCGGTCCTCAGCTCTTCTCGGCGGCTCTTGTTCACTTTCGGCTCCACTCGTAGTCCCGCCCGGGATAAGCGTGACTGTGAGCGGAGCTATCCGAACCTAGCCGAGTACACTCGGCTAGGTTCGGGCGGCACTCGAGTGAAGCCGAAAGTGGCCGAGAAGAGCCAAGGACCGGCTCTGTGTATTTCGGCGCCATTTTCAAATCGCGGTCGGCGATTTTGAAGATCTGTCAGCTCAGGATCGCAAGGGATCGGCGTATAACACGCACCCATGATTTTCCCCTGATTTTAAGGGGAAAAAAGTGCGTGTTATATGCCGATAAATACGGTATATATATTTATATATATTTTTTTTATTTTTATTTTTTTTCTATGCTGGTCTATTGTTTTTCTATTCTTTTCTATTCTTTTCTATTTTATTCTAATCTTTTCTATTTGAATGCGAAATCATTCTATACGAAATTTGAATTTCCGAAAATGGTTATACAGAAACAGAATGAAATAGAATGAAATCGAATTCTAATAGAAAAGACTAGAACAGAAAAACAATAGAACAGAATAGAAATATATATATATATATATATATACACACACATCTTCCGAAATTGGAATTTGGTACAGAATGAATTCAAATAGAAAAGATTAGAATAGAACAGAAAATAATATAAAAGAATAGCATAGAAAAACAATAGAACAGAATAGAAAAAAATATAAAATATTCTATTCTAATCTTTTCTATTCTAATTCATTCTGTACCAAATTCCAATTTCGGAAGATGGTTTTATTTATTTTTATATATATATAAAATATTTCTTTCTATTCTGTTCTATTGTTTTTCTATTCTATTCTTTTCTATTAGAATTTGATTTCATTCTATTTCTATATAACTATTTTCTGAAATTCGAATTTTGTATAGAATGAATTTGAATTCAAATAGAAAAGATCAGAATATAATAGAAAATAATAGAAAAACAATAGAACAGAATAGAAAAAATATTTTATATATATATATATATATAGAGAGATATATATATATATATCTATATATATATCTATATATATATATAGAGATATATATATATATAGATATATATATATAAAACCATCTTCCAAAATTCGAATTTCGTATAAAATTAATTTGAATAGAAAAGATTAAAATAGAGTAGAAAGAATAGACTAGAAAAACAATAGAACAGAATAGAATAAGATATAATATATATATTATATTTTATTCTGTTCTGTTCTATTGTTTTTCTAGTCTATTCTTTTCTATTCAAATTCAAATTCATTCTATACGAAATTCGAATTTCAGAAGCCATCTTCCGAAATTCGAATTTCGTATAGAATGAATTCAAATTCGAATAGAAATGTTTAGAATAGAATAAAAAAGAATAGCATAGAAAAACAATGAAACAGAATAGAAAAAAATATATATATTATATTTTATTCTCTTCTGTTCTATTGTTTTTCTAGTCTATTCTATTTCTATTCTAATCTTTTCTATTCAAATTCGAATTCATTCTATACGAAATTCTAATTTTAGAAGCCATCTTCTGAAATTCGAATTTCGCATAGAATTAATTCAAATTCGAATAGAAAAGTTTAGAATAGAATAGAAAAGAATAGCATAGAAAAACAATGGAACAGAATAGAAAAAAAATATAATATATATATTTAACCACTTGAGCCCCGGACCATTATGCTGCCTAAGGACCAGAGGTCTTTTTCCAATTTGGCACTGCGTCGCTTTAACTGCTAATTGCGCGGTCATGCAATGCTGTACCCAAACGAAATTTGCGTCCTTTTCTTCCCACAAATAGAGCTTTCTTTTGATGGTATTTGATCACCTCTGCGGTTTTTATTTTTTGCGCTATAAACGGAAAAAGACCGAAAATTTTGAAAAAAAATGATATTTTCTACTTTTTGTTATAAAAAAAATCCAATAAACTAAATTTTAGTCATACATTTAGGCCAAAATGTATTCGGCCACATGTCTTTGGTAAAAAAAAATGTCAATAAGCGTATATTTATTGGTTTGCGCAAAAGTTATAGCGTCTACAAACTAGGGTACATTTTCTGGAATTTACACAGCTTTTAGTTTATGACTGCCTATGTCATTTCTTGAGGTGCTAAAATGGCAGGGCAGTACAAAACCCCCCCAAATGACCCCATTTTGGAAAGTAGACACCCCAAGGAAATTGCTGAGAGGCATGTTGAACCCATTGAATATTTATTTTTTTTGTCCCAAGTGATTGAAAAATGACAAAAAAAAAAAAAAAAAAATATATTTACAAAAAGTGGTCACTAAATGATATATTGCTCACACAGGCCATGGGCCTATGTGGAATTGCACCCCAAAATACATTTAGCTGCTTCTCCTGAGTATGGGGATACCACATGTGTGGGACTTTTTGGGAGCCTAGCCGCGTACGGGGCCCCGAAAACCAATCACCGCCTTCAGGATTTCTAAGGGTGTAAATTTTTGCTTTCACTCTTCACTGCCTATCACAGTTTCGGAGGCCATGGAATGCCAAGATGGCACAAAACCCCCCAAAATGACCCCATTTTGGAAAGTAGACACCCCAAGCTATTTGCTGAGAGGCATATTGAGTCCATGGAATATTTTATATTTTGACACAAGTTGCGGGAAAGTGACACTTTTTTTTTTTTTTTTTTTTTTCATAAAGTTGTCACTAAATGATATATTGCTCACACAGGCCATGGGCATATGTGGAATTGCACCCCAAAATACATTTAGCTGCTTCTCCTGAGTATGGGGATACCACATGTGTGGGACTTTTTGGGAGCCTAGCCGCGTACTGGACCCCGAAAACCAATCACTGCCTTCAGGATTTCTAAGGGTGAAAATTTTTGATTTCACTCTTTACTGCCTATCACAGTTTCGGAGGCCATGGAATGCCCAGGTGGCACAAAACCCCCCCAAATGACCCCATTTTGGAAAGTAGACACCCCAAGCTATTTGCTGAAAGGCATGGTGAGTATTTTGCAGCTCTCATTTGTTTTTGAAAATGAAGAAAGACAAGAAAAAACATTTTTTTTTTTCTTTTCTCAATTTTCAAAACTTTGTGACAAAAAGTGAGGTCTGCAAAATACTCACTATACCTCTCAGCAAATAGCTTGGGGTGTCTACTTTCCAAAATGGGGTCATTTGGGGGGGTTTTGTGCCACCTGGGCATTCCATGGCCTCCGAAACTGTGATAGGCAGTGAAGAGTGAAATCAAAAATTCACGCCCTTAGAAAGCCTGAAGGCGGTGCTTGGTTTTCGGGGTCCCGTACGCGGCTAGGCTCCCAAAAAGTCTCACGCATGTGGTATCCCCGTACTCAGGAGAAGCAGCAGAATGTATTTTGGGGTGTAATTTCACATATTTCCATGGCATGTTTGAGCAATATATCATTTAGTGACAACTTTGTGCAAAAAAAAAAAAAAAAAAAAATTTGTCTCTTTCCCGCAACTTGTGTCGCAATATAAAATATTCCATGGACTCGACATGCCTCTCAGCAAATAGCTTGGGGTGTCTACTTTCCAAAATGGGGTCATTTGGGGGGGTTTTGAACTGTCCTGGCATTTTATGCACAACATTTAGAAGCTTATGTCACACATCACCCACTCTTCTAACCACTTGAAGACAAAGCCCTTTCTGACACTTATTGTTTACATGAAAAAGTTTTTTTTTTTTGCAAAAAAATTACTTTGAACCCCCAAACATTATATATTTTTTTAAAGCAAATGCCCTACAGATTAAAATGGTGGGTGTTTCATTTTTTTTTTTCACACAGTAATTGCGCAGCGATTTTTCAAACGCATTTTTTGGGGAAAAAACACACTTTTTTTAATTTTAATGCACTAAAACACGCTATATTGCCCAAATGTTTGATGAAATAAAAAAGATGATCTTAGGCCGAGTACATGGATACCAAACATGACATGCTTTAAAATTGCGCACAAACGTGCAGTGGCAACAAAATAAATACATGTTTAAAAGCCTTCAAAAGCCTTTACAGGTTACCACTTTAGATTTACAGAGGAGGTCTACTGGAAAAATTACTGCACTCGATCTGGCCTTCGCGGTGATACCTCACATGCATGGTGCAATTGCTGTTTACGTTTGACGACAGACCACCGCTTGCGTTCGCCTTAGCGCGAGAGCAGGGGGCGACAGGGGTGTTTTTTTTTTTTTTTTTTTTTTTCTTTATTATTTTTTTGCTTTTTTAATCTTACTTTTAAACTGTTCCTTTCATATTTTTTTTTTTAATCATTTTTATTGTTATCTCGGGGAATGTAAATATCCCCTATGATAGCAATAGGTAGTGACAGGTACTCTTTTTTGAAAAAATTGTGGTCTATTAGACCCTAGATCTCTCCTCTGCCCTCAAAGCATCTGACCACACCAAGATCGGTGTGATAAAATGCTTCCCCAATTTCCCAATGGCGCTATTTACATCCGGCGAAATCTAAGTCATGAAATACTCGTAGCTTCCGGTTTCTTAGGCCATAGAGATGTTTGGAGCCACTCTGGTCTCTGATCAGCTCTATGGTCAGCTGGCTGAATCACCGGCTGCATTCTCAGGTTCCCTGTTGAGACAGGAGAGCCAGAGAAAAACACGGAAGACGGTGGGGGGGGGGGGCATTCCCTCCCACGGCTTGTAAAAGCAGTCTAGAGGCTAATTAGCCGCTAGGATTGCTTTTACATGAAAGCCGACCGCTGGCTGAAAAGAATGATACCAAGATGATACCTAAACCTGCAGGCATCATTCTGGTATAACCACTCAAAGTCGTGAATGGCGTACCTGAAGACAAAAAAATGGTTAACAATGGTTAACAATAAAGCACAGTAAACAGTAAAGTATAAATAATTACATACCTGAAAAACAAACATGATAAAACATAATAACAATAACAATAACAATAAAACATTGCAGAATAGAATACAGTAAAAAAGAGCAGAACAATAGAGAGAGAATAGAGAGAGAGAGAACAATAAAACAACAACTATTTTTTTTTATTTCATATTTTTTTTTTTTTTTACACTTTTTTTGTAACTAACTTTTATAACGGTAACCGGTTCCAGGTTCGGGTCTCTCAAAATGCGATGGCATTTTGGGAGACCCTGTGAAAGTGTGCCTAGTCTGTGCAATGCTGTACTCTACGCTAATACTCAACTAGTGAATGGTAGCGTTCAAAACATTCACCAATGCAAAGACCAGGATTGTCAGGACAGGAGGGACAATAATAGTGGGCGTCACGCCTATATCCGCGCTTGCTGCAGACACGACATCTTTTTTGGGGGGTTCGTTGGGTAGGGGTACTCGGGAGGACATAAAAATGCCTCTCATGCAGCCGACTGCATTTGGTTGGGGATGTGAATGGGGGAAGTACGGGCGCTGCAGAAGCGGTGGGTTCCCAATTAGGATTGGCGAATGCAGCAGGAAGGGCACTATGGGCACGACGGGCCTGTGTTTGTCTTTTTGGTGGCAGCGGGACACTATTTGTGCTTGCCACCTCACCAGCTTCAACTGCACTTATGGGACTCGCCACGTCACCACGTGTTACTGCAGTGCTGGTTTGACTACGACCGGGGTGTACTAGGCCGCTGGCGCTTGCCAGTTCACCAAAACGCTACCAAAAAACTGTTAGCGATCGCAGGGATCAGGCCTGACTCTGCGAACGCTGCAGTTATGCGTTTAGTGTTTTGTAAGTGACAGTGATCGATCGATACTGCACTTGGGTGGGCTGGGCCGGGCCGGGCGGAGGGGCAAAACGCAGGTGCTAGCAGGTATCTGGGCTGATCCCGCTAACACTGCGTTTTTGGGAACCCTAAACTGCTGGTGACGCTAGTATAGATCTGATCGGATCAGATATTGATGCGATCAGATACTATACCACTAAGGGAGGTGTACGGTGCGTGCGTGGGTGTTAGCGGTACTGGCGCTAATCTGACGCTGCCTGGGGCTGGTGCTTGCCAGTTCACCAAAATACTACCAAAAAAACTGTTAGCGATCGCAGGGATCAGGCCTGACTCTGCGAACGCTGCAGTTATGCGTTTAGTGTTTTGTAAGTGTCAGTGATCGATCGATACTGCACTTGGGTGGGCTGGGCCGGGCGGAGGCGCAAAACGCAGGTGCTAGCAGGTATCTGGGCTGATTCCGCTAACACTGCGTTTTTGGGAACCCTAAACTGCTGGGGACGCTAGTATAGATCTGATCGGATCAGATATTGATCCGTTCAGATACTATACCACTAAGGGAGGCGTATGCTGCGTGCGTGGGTGTTAGCGGTACTGGCGCTAACCTGACGCCTGGGGCTGGTGCTTGCCAGTTCACCAAAATGCTACCAAAAAAACTGTTAGCGATCGCAGGGATCAGGCCTGACTCTGCGAACGCTGCAGTTATGCGTTTAGTGTTTTGTAAGTGACAGTGATCGATCGATACTGCACTTGGGTGGGCTGGGCGGAGGCACAAAACGCAGGTGCTAGGAGGTATCTGGGCTGATCCCGCTAACACTGCGTTTTTGGGAACCCTAAACTGCTGGAAACGCTAGTATAGATCTGATCGGATCAGATATTGATGCATTCAGATACTATACCACTAAGGGAGGTGTACGGTGCGTGCGTGGGTGTTAGCGGTACTGGCGCTAATCTGACGCTGCCTGGGGCGACGCATATCACCGCCGGGCGATCGGGGGGCTAAACCTTTATTCGGTAATAAACGGCGGGTGCCCTGACACTATAAAAAATAAACAAACTAACCAGCGTCAACCGTAACGGTTATACGGTGATCAGTGGTGAAAGGGTTAACTAGGGGGCAATCAAGGGGTTAAAACATTTATCAGATAGTATAGGGGGGTCCCTGACGCTATAAAACGCTGACGGCGAACCTACATATTTACCTCACTAACTAGCGTCACCAGCGACACTAATACAGCGATCAGAAAAATGATCGCTTAGTGACACTGGTGACAGGGGGTGATCAAGGGGTTAAAACTTTATTAGGGGGGGTTAGGGGGGTACCCTAGACCTACAGGGGGGTAACAGTAACTGTCCCAACACTGTAACTGTCACAAACTGACACTATGCAGTAATCAGAAAAAAAAAAAAAAAAAAAAACTGCTGGTGTCAGTTTGTGACAGGGGGGGGGTGATTGGGGGGGGATCGGGGGGCGATCGGGGGGGGGGGATCGGGGTGTTTTGTGTGCCTGGCATGTTCTACTGTGTGTGTGTGTGTTGTGCACTCACAGTGAAGTCTTCTCTCCTCGGGCCGGAACGGAAATTACCGAGCCGAGGAGAGATGACATCATTTCCTTTGCTGCTGTTTAGCATACAGCAGCAAAGGAAGATTCTCATTGGCCGGCGGCGATCGCGAGGGGGGGGCCACGAACGGATGGTCTCCCCCTCATCACCGATCGCCGCTGGACAAAAGACGACCGCCTCGGGCACCGGGGGGGGGTCCGATCGGACCCCCCACCCGCGGAAGGCAAATCACGTACCCTGTACGTGATTTTGCCTGTCCGTGCCACTTTGCCGACGTACATCGGCGTGAGGCGGTCGTCAAGTGGTTAACCATCTTCCAAAATTGGAATTTGGTACAGAATGAATTCGAATTCAAATAGAAAAGCTTAGAATACAATATATTATATTTTTTTCTATTCTGATCTATTGTTTTTCTATGCTATTCTTTTATACTTTCTATTCTATCCTAATCTTTTCTATTGGAATTCGATTTCATTCTATACGAATTTCAAATTTCGCAAAATGGTTATATATAGTTTACTTTTTCAAATTCAGTTATTGTTTTTTTCGAATTTTATAGTTTTTTTCGAATGTGGTAGAAATTTTTCGAATTTGACAGTTTTTTTCGAATGTGGTAGAATTTTTTCAAATTTAATATTTTTTTCAAATGTAGTAACATTTTTTTTGAATTTGATAGTTTTTTTCGAATGTGGTAGAATTTTTTCGAATTTAATATTTTTTTCAAATGTAGTAACTTTTTTTTGAATTTGACAGTTTTTTTCAAATGTGGTAGAATTTTTTCGAATTTGACAGTTTTTTTCGAATGTGGTAGAATTTTTTCGAATTTGACAGTTTTTTTCGAATGTGGTAGAATTTTTTCGAATTTGATAGTTTTTTCGAATGTGGTAGAATTTTTTCGAATTTGACAGTTTTTTTCGAATGTGTTAGAATTTTTTCGAATTTGATAGTTTTTTTCGAATGCGGTCGAATTTTTTCGAATGCGGTCGAATTTTTTCGAATTCGAATACGAAACGAAACGAATTCCGAAAACGAATGTAATGAATGCAACGAATTTAACTAAACGAATTAAGTTAAATAACGAATCGAAACGAAACGAAACTAAACAAATTTTTTCATCCTGCACATGTCTATAGTGGCAGGTTCCCAAACGCCACTTTTGATCATGGAAGGCGATTCCAGCTCTCTACCGGCATGTGGAAGGCAATGTCTTGGCCTCGCTGGACAGGGCGGTCAGCGGTAAGGTGCGCATTACCGCTGGCTCATGGTCCAGCAGGCATGGACAGGGACATTACCTATCTTTCACCACGCACTGGGTGACTCTTCTGGCAGCTGGGAAGGATGCAGGACAGGGTGCAGTAGTTTTGGGGGTTTTTCTGCCACCACGCCTCCAAAATACTACTAGTGGTAATTCTGCCACACCTCTCTCCTCCACCCCCTCCTCTTCTTCTTCCTCCATGGCCTCTTCCTGTGCTGATTTGACTTCAGAACCAGCGGTGCTCCGTAGGCACTCAAGGGGCTACGCAAGCACGCAGGCCAAAAGATGCCATGCGGTGCTTGAGCTGGTGTGCTTGGGGGACAGGAGCCACACTGGGGCAGAGATTCTGTCAGCTCTGCAGGGGCAGGTTCAGAGGTCGTTGACGCCATGCCAGCTTAAGGCAGGTATGGTGGTTTGCGACAATGGCACCAACCTCCTCTCCGTCCTCCGACAGGGACAACTGACCCATGTGCCCTATTTGGCTCATGTCCTTAACTTGGTGGTGCAGCGGTTCTTGGGCAGGTACCCGGGCTTACAAGATGTCCTGAGGCAGGCCAGGAAAGTCTGTGTGCATTTCCGCAGGTCATATAATGCCAGTGCTCGGCTGGCTGACCTCCAAAAGGAATTTAACCTGCCCAAGAACTGCCTAATCTGTGACATGCCCACCAGGTGGAACTCAACATTGGCCATGCTGCAGCGGCTGTACACACAACAGAGGGCCATCAATGAGTACCTGTGCGACTATGGCACCAGGACAGGGTCAGGGGAGCTTGTTTTTTACCCCACGCCAGTGGGCCATGATCAGGGAGGCATGCACTGTCCTTTCACCATTTGAGGAGGCCACGAGGATGGTGAGCAGTGACAGTGCATGCATCAGTGACACTGTCCTCCTTGTCCACCTGTTGGAGCACACACTGCGTAGAATAATGGACAGGGCACTTGAGGCAGAACAGAGGCAGGTAGAGGAGGACTTCCTTAGCTCTCAAGGCCCCCTTTATCCAGACAGTGTTCCTGCATGCCCGCCGATCACACAGAAAGAGGCGGAGGAGGAAGAGGAGGATTGTGTCAGCATGGAGGTGGAGCCTGGCACTCAGCATCAGCAGCAGTCTTTAAGGGATCATTTCTTTAAGGGAACAGTCCCAAGAAACCCATGGACTTGTACGTGGCTGGGAGGAGGTGGCTGCGGATCATGTCGTCCTTAGTAACCCAGAGGACTCCGGACTGAATGCCTCAGCAAACCTACGCTGCATGGCCTCCCTGATCCTGCAAAGCCTGCGGAAGGATTCTCGTATTCGTGGTATCAAGGAGAGGGATCAATACTGGCTGGCAACCCTCCTTGATCCACGTTACAAGAGTAAGGTTGCGGACCTTATCTTGCCATCACAGAGGAAGCAGAGGATGAAACATCTTCGGGAGGCCTTGCAGAAAGGTCTGTGCAAAGTGTTCCCAGAGACTGGGAGGTTACAAACTCCTGTTCCTGGACAACGTGTTGCTGAGGCTTCAGTCAGTCAAAGAAGGAGCGATGGAGAAGGTGGCCATCTGACCAATGCGTTCAGACAATTTTTTAGTCCACAGCCCCAAGGTATGATCAGTTCCAACAACCATCGCCAGCGTCTGTTTTACATGGTGCAGGAATACCTAGGGGCAACATCTGACTTGGACACCTTTCCCACCGAAAATCCTCTGGGTTACTGGGTCTTGAGAAAGGATCACTGGCCAGAGCTTGCACAGTATGCAATTGAGCTACTGGCCTGTCCTGCACCCAGTGTTCTTTCAGAACGCACATTCAGTGCTGCTGGAGGTTTTGTAACCGATCACAGGGTGCGCCTGTCCACCGACTCGACTGACCTTCATAAAAATTAATCAGTCTTGGATCACCACCAGCTACCAAGCACCTGATGCTGATGTAACTGAATAATTTTTTTTTGAAATGTCAGAGCCCTTCAAGACTGCCTATGCTGATGCTGAGTGACTATCCTGCTATGCTGAGTGACTATCCTCTTCCTCCTCAATGATCATGCTGATAGCTTGTAAGAATATTTTTGGTTCTGGGCGCCGCCCCCAGTGGCTAAGGCCCATTTTTTCAGCCCCTGTTTAACAGGGGCGTTTAATTACAATTTTTGATGCAATATTTTGCAAGGAGGGTTCATTACTGCACTCAACTAGAGTATTTGTGAGGGGTTGCAGTGTTGTGGCACCAGCACCAGTGCCTAAGGCCAAATTTTTCAGCCCCTGTTTAACAGGGGCGTGTAATTACAATTTTTGATGCAATACTTTGCAGCAGGGCTTGTTCCTGCGCTCCAACTAGAGTATCTGTGAGGGGTTGCAGTGTTGTGGCACCAGTGCCTAAGGCCCAATTTTTCTGCCCCTGTTCAACAGGGACATGTAATTACAATTCTTGATCTAATATTTCACAGCAGGGCCCATTTCTGCGCCCACCAAGAGTAACTGTGAAGCCTTACAGTGTTGTGGCACCAGCACCACCACCACCAAAGGCCCAATTTTTCTGCCCCTGTTCAACAGGCGCATGTAATTACAATTCTTGATCTAATATTTCACAGCAGGGCCCGTTCCAGTTCCCACCAAGAGTAACTGTGAAGACTTACAGTGTTGTGGCAATACCACCACCACCAAAGGCCCAATTTTTCTGCCCCTGTTCAACAGGTGCATGTAATTACAATTCTTTATCTAATATTTCACAGCAGGGCCCGTTTCTGTGCCCACCAAGAGTAACTGTGGGGATTTACAGTGTTGTGGCGCCAGCACCACCACCACCACCAAAGGCCCAATTTTTCTGCCCCTGTTCAACAGGTGCATGTAATTACACTTCTTGATCTAATATTTCACAGCAGAGCCCATTCCTGAGCCCACCAAGGGTAACTGTGAGGGCTTACAGTGTTGTGGCAACACCAACACCTAAGGCCCCAATTTCTGCAGAGTATATAGGGCAGGCCCCTACTTTCAAACATCCAACTTACAAACGACTCCTACTTGCAAACGGAAGGAGACAACAGGAAGTGAGATGAAATCTACCCCTAGGAAGGGAAATTCTCTCCTGTAAGAGTTAATATGGGAAAAACGTGTCTCCTTTCCACTGATGCTTTATCACCAATCCTTGTTTCACTAAAAACCCCAAATTGTCAAAAAACATTTGTCTTTGGGACAGAAAGTGAGGTAAAATCTTCTGAAGAGGTGCACAGACAGCAAAACAAATGTCACAGGGGTGATAACCCTTCCCTATGTTTTCCAAAAAGCTTAAAGGGGTTGTAAAGGTAAAAATTTTTTCACCTTAATGCATTCTATGCATTAAGGTGAAAAAACTTTTGACAGTACCGCCGCCCCCAGCCCCCCCGTTTTACTTACCTGACGCCTCGAATCTTCGCTGCTCGTCCTCATCATCTTCATTGCAGCTCAGCCTGGTCGCTGATTGGCTGCAGTGGATGGATTGAAAGCAGCGCAGCCATTGGCTCGCGCTGCTGTCAATCACATCCGATGACGCGGCGCGCCGGGGGGCGGGGCCGAGTGATACAGCGAGCGGCTATAGCCGCCGGCTGTATCACGGGAGCGCGCCCGCAAGCACTCACCACCATGCGAGGGAGCTCGCATTAAGGTGGTAAATGCTTGCGGGGAGGAGCTGAAACAGCCGCCGAGGGACCCCAGAAGACCAGGTTCGGGGCCACTCTGTGCAGAACGAGCTGCACAGTGAAGGTAAGTATAACATGTTTGTTATTTTTAAAAAAAAAAAAAAATACCTTTACAACCCCTTTAAAAATAGATTTTTTTGGCTGGAGCTACACTTGAAAAATGTACCAGTCCAAAATTACAAACAGATTCTAGTTAACAACAAACCTACAGTCCCTGTCTTTGCACCGCCTGTATACTGCTGTTCAGAGGGCCTGGGGCCCCACGCCTTTCCTTTTTTTAATTTGGGCGCGGGGTTCCCCTTAATATCCATACAAGACCCAAAGGGCCTGGTAATGGACTGGGGGGGGTACTCATGCCGTTTGTCTCACTGATTTTCATCCATATTACCGGGCTGGACATTACATTAAAGCCGTAAGCAGTTTTAAATGACTTTTATTACTTTAAAAATTTCATTTTGTGCAGGGACTGTTCTAAGCACGGGAAACACGTGCCACTTTACAGGCATACTATAGACACCCCCCAGGTATGATATTTAAAGGAATATTTCACTTTTTTTTCACTTTAAGCATCATTAAAATCACTGCTCCCGAAAAAATGGACGTTTTTAAAACTTTTTTTGTATTGATACATGTCCCCTGGGGCAGGACCCGGGTCCCCAAACCCTTTTTAGGACAATACCATGCAAATTAGCCTTTAAAATTAGCACTTTTGATTTCGAACGTTCGAGTCCCATAGACTTCAATGGGGTTCTAATGTTCGTGCAATTTTTCGGTCCGTTCGCAGGTTTTGGTGCGAACCGAACCGGGGGGTGTTCGGCTCATCCCTACTACTGACACTGGTCTGCACCTTAACTCCACTCCTGCCTACGCATCTATAACTGATCTGTCTGCCAGTGTATGACCTGGCTTGCCTGACTCACTACCCATCCTATTGCTACTGGCATCTGCCTTCCACCCATCAGTACCTGATTACTTCCTGGCTATTAACAGATTGTGCCTCACCTGTCTGATGTCACTAGTACCAACCTGTCTCTGCCTACTGCTCACCAGCTGCTACATAGCTCATCTGCTTCACTGGGTACCAACCCAGTGGCCTACCTGTGCCATAATATGCATTTTTCCATGAAACTATGCAAATAATCGCTCCTGATCCATCTAGTTAACATAGCTGGAGCATGCATTCCAGTCCTCTCAAAACAATTTAGGCCACCCACAACAAGTCAATGGTTCAAAGGGGATCAATGAATGAATGTGCATGGAAGATCTTACACCTTCTCATTCTATCGGCAGTAGAAGAGTTTCAGGTGCATCTGGTACTTTTGGACTGTATTCATGAATAAACCAGGATTCTGTCTGTACCACACCTCATTACTCTCAACAAACCTAGCTACAGGACAAACCTGCCCAACTAATGCACCTGGAGAAGAAAAAGAGGGTTGGGACTTTAAATGAGGTGCTTGACAAGCAGTTGGTAGATAATCAATGCATATTGGCACATTAGTAGTTCATATATTAACACAAATTGAATCATAACAACACAATTTAAACATATAAACCATAGTAGTAGTAATGTTGAGAGCAAATATTTACAAAAAAAAAAGCCTCAACAGATGATAAAATTCATAATGTAACAATTCATACATGGGATTGTCAATAGTACAGTGGGATCATAATAGACTGTAACATATGGATATTGAGTTGGAAGCTGATTGTATCAAAAAACAGTATAATGATAATTCATAATTGGTAACAAACTCATATATTAAAAATATATAAAGTAAACGCATGATAGTAATAAAAGGATAGCATCCTATAGGCTTGACGTGTTTCGTGGAATTCGCTCCACTTCCTCAAGAGCAAGATGCATAATCCGTAAAAATCAGCTCATGGTTCAACACATGGTGTTATGGAATGAGAGCCATCTGGGGACGTCCACACCGGGAACTGTGGGAGAATTAACCGTGGACTCCAAGGCACATATAAGAGGGCCTCACAAAAGATACGGGTCTCCCTTGTGGCATAACTAGCAATCTCAGGGAAGTTTCTCATTCTGCCTGATATGGCCACGATCCAAGCTGTAGTGTAAAATGCCTCATTGGGGAGGAAGGAGCAAAAAGAAAACGAATGTACCTGGGCCCCAGAGTTCACCCCCTCCCCCGCTTCTTTTTCCTCTCTTTCTATTCTTTTCTATCCCCCTATTACCCTCCACTCACTCTTCCTTCCAACCCCCCTTTTCCTACCAGTTCCTACCCCTTCTTCTCCTCTCCTCCTAACTCCAAAAAATATAAATTCCCTACCAACCCCTTCCCTCACCACCCCGTTATTCCCTCCTGGAAACAAACAAAAATGAGGCAAAATGGTTGCAAGAATGAGACACATGTTCCTCAAATCACAGGTGTGTATTCTAACCTGTTTGTGCAAAAGAGATCCATACCTCTCCATAATAAGCTTTAACCAACTACTACAATATCTTCAGAATGTGGAAAATTAAATGGAATTATCATTAGGTGTGAAACACAGATAAGCAAATGCTGAGAGGAGACTGAAAAGAGTTAATTTGCCATCTAATATAGGAGGCATCCAAGTGGGTGTTTTTTAGTGTGTGTTGGCATAGTGGCTTGTGAACAATAAACCCTAAGGCAGGCAACAACTGCAACAAAAACACCACCTCTGCAGATATATTACAACAAATACATCAGTGAATATCTTCAACAAAATCCAATATTGTACTTGCTTTCATAACAATAATGAGGTGCTGGAGGCAATAAAAAGAAACCAGTATAATATGAACGCATGACAAATATATGTATTACAGCATGTATGAAATGCATTCTTCACTCTCCCCTGATCTAGCTCTTACTGGAAAATTATTATATAAAATCTGGTGTTGGCCAATAAACAAATATTGCCCATTACAGTTTTAGATTGGAATGTTATTACCATGAAAGAATGCATTCATTTTAACTGTAATACATAGTGATTGGATTTAAAAGGCAAGGGTTCATTCTTTCCAACACAGCTCTCCACTTTATATCGTATACAGTGAAAAATCTAGTTTCATGTTATATAATGGTAATTTGGAGATCATTTCCATAAACACGAGGTGACCACTAGCTTTTACATAACTTAGCAGTACATTCTAGTATTATATTTCTAGTAATATATTTTTATTAGTTTTTTCTGTTAACCTTCCCAGTTCTGAGAATGTAATTGTTTTTATGCCACAACATATATATAGCCTAGGTTGTGTACAAGTTTAGACACTGTACCATTTAACAACATTCATGAAATTGCTTTATAGTCTTCTATAAAATGCTGGGATCGCCACAAGTTTTCACTTTTACTGGTCAAGATGACATTACATGGCTAAGAGTCAAAGTTCGCCATTGTTCAAAACACACCACACAGTTATTGCTGGAGCATAGGGATGCAGTAACAGCGCACACACACATTGCTGAAAATGGAAATGTAGCCTTTTTTTACTTAAAATATTTATTTCAATTTATTTGATATAATCAACAACCAGCATTACTTAATGCTATCTAACGCCTAGACTGACATGATTAATGCTTGGCAATACAAAATAACAACCTTAACCAGCTAGGAGCCTGCTATAAAATAACAGGCACAGCAAGAACTATTTTACTGATTTAAATATGATTTTTTTTTTCAGTTATACATCAAGCTAATTAATTATCAACCTAGTACAGTTTTGATAGACAAGTGGTTCTGCAGGCAAAGTGCAATCTGCTTCCTTTTCATAACATTGCTACTAAGATTGAAATTAGAGACAATTAATCTCCAGTAACATTTCACTGAACTCTATTTAAACCACCTGTGCTGTGATGGCCAAAGATAAAACATAAGCATAACTCTGCAGCATCCAAGAGAAATGAAGGTGGAGGCAAAGGTAAGAAGCTTCTTGTCAGCTCAGAGTTTTGAACCAGGGTTATAATGGGTATCTAGCACTTATCCAAGATGCATACACTTGGCTGCAGATAGGCAGCTAACCCTTTTCTCACAAAGTCAGCATCATCACATTTTTGCTAAGCAGATGCCAATGTATAGTGCAACACTAACATTCTTTTGGTTTTATCTTTTCTTTTTTTTCACTTACATTTTTATGATTGTTTAAAAGAAGATGATTATGTAAATAAATAATACAATTTTCTAGTCTTATGCAGATTTTTAGAAGCAGGTTTTCAGACATCTGCAACATCTATGACACTGCTGTAGTCAGCTTGAGAAACTATGTAAATAAATTATTATTATTTTCATTAATAAAATACCAACATTTTTTACCTGTCACTATTTCTGCTTTCTAGTGGAGATTCCAGTTTATTCACTGCCTCCTACAGAATCAACTGGGTCCTGGTAAAAAAAAAAAAAAAAGAAAAAAAAATGGGGCTATTACCCAGAGCAGTCAATTGTTATTCATTTTTTTTTTCAAATATTTTATTTCACCAAAAAAGGTGGATTCAGGGTCACACAGCAAACGTATGTACCTATTAGTATTAGATACAATAAGAAGGTAGAATTGTTATTCATTTTCATTTGACTTAAAAAAAGTCAGTTCCGATTGGATAATATAGATTACTACGCTTTTTGCATTGATTTGATGAGTAGGCTCTATAATTAGAAAATCTATCAAAGGCAAACTCATCTTTTACTTAAAAATTTTATTATTATGTAGCACACACCATTTTGTATTTTATATTATTGCAAATTACCTTTCAATTTGCAACTACCTATGATTTTCTGCAACTGTTAAAACATTTAAATGTCACTTTCTTAAAAACCGTGCCAGCCATCACTACAGCAGGGTGATTTTGTATACTATTAAGGTACGCAATATCTGCATACATCTAAATTTCTTCCAATGTGATTGGCTCATGTTTTATCTAGAAGTCTGCCCAGAGTATGAATGTAAACTACAGAACCCTTTGTGTCCCCCAGATACAACAACGCATCATCCACATATAAGGATATCGTATCTTTCCTCTCTCCCCTCCGGAACCCCAAAATAGAGTCTGATTGACAAACGGCCGCTGCAAGGGGCTCAACTGCCAAAGCGAAGAAGAGAGAGGAAAGGGGGCACTTAGCCCCCTTTCATGTTTAATAAGATTCTTCCAAAGAGTCTTATGGAGTGAAGTTATGAACAGATTGTTTAATTTTTTTGTTAAGCACCTTTGTAAAAAAATAAAATAAATGCACATCTTTTTGCAGGTAAAAAAAAATGTGCATTCATTATTTTTTTTTTTTACTAGGCACCTGGAAATCATTGCAACCGTGAACAGCAGATCATGGGTACTATGCAGGACTCCTGCAAACTACCTGTGTAAGCTGTCTGCTCGTTCCTCGTACAAGCAGGCATTTACAGTCTAAATCAACAAGAAAAAACTTATGAAACAGACACTTTGCTCTAATTACACATAACTATAGACAGATAGGGATAATGCCCAAAGTAAGATCTGCCTACAGATGCTAATACTTGCTAACATCCAGAATAGTATAGGTGGATGTGTTCCTCTGAATTAAAGAGCATAACAAAAAACAGGGGTAGAAGGCAAAAAGAATTCTTCAGTAAGGAACCAGCATGTTTAGCAAAAATATAAATGTTTATTATAGAAAAAATGATACCACATATACACCAGAAGGTGTCAAAAAATTGACAATAAGTGAACCAATAACCACCACTACCAATTAAAATAGACAACGTTGTCTAAAAACAAAGAACAACATACAGATGGCCACCACAACACATACAGACACATATAATTGGCCAGCTGGACTTAAAAAGTCTCATGTATAGTATATCTAGCTGAAAAATGAAAAGCCAATGGGTGACGGTATGCAGCCTTAGATGAAGGGGAGTCCGCAATGTACACTGCCGATGGCAGACCTGGGTTTGACTACAGGTGGATGTACAAACTATGAAGGTTGCTGGTAATAGCACTGATAAGTGGATATCAGCCGCAGCAAGTAACATGCATAGGCGGCTGTGTCAGTGCTGGACGGGGGTGCAAGGGAGGATGGTGTGCCTGTATAACTTTAAATAAACGACAACAGCGTGTGGAGTGATGCGATCTCACCAGACCACACAAAAGGAAACTCAGGATCAGGATCAGTGAACATGTGCAGAGCATCCTTAGTAAGGATGATGAGCGTCCCATCCCCCTACATTTCCTTGATCATCATGGTGGGGATCCCACGGGACTCACTGTCAAGGGTATCTACAAATTAAAAACGGGTGGAACATGTAACATGTTCTCAAAGGTGAACTTATCCTTTAACACTGAGATTGACCAGGTTGTCAATAAAGTTAGACCCTACCACTTTGCTGTCCACTTGAAAAACAGCTAAGAATCTACAATAACATTTGCAAAGTTTTTTGCAATGTATAGTGTTTACTTAGAAACCTTTTCCTTAAAAAGAGGATTGATTTATTGAGAGCTTTTGTTGCCGCAGTTGTCTTGTAGCTCATAACTCAACTATACAAACATGCAGGGGCACTCCTTCTGTACACCACAACAGAATCTGTAGATTATTTTTCATTGGTGAAGCAATCAAAATGAGTAAGTGATAATACAGATCAAAAAAATTCCAAAAGACAGGATGTAGACATGAGACTTAGTGTTTTGGTTTGGGTGGATAGTTGCTATCATTCCTATATTCTTCCACTCTTGTATCTCTAGGAGTGATGAGCACACACATTTTGGGTCAGGAAAGTGAAAACAATCTATAACAAGCAGTTTATTTTCAGCTGATCTTCCAATTAATGGCTTTTTCAGGTTTGTTGTTCTGAACAGGTCTAACAATCTGCATGTCTGCTCACCATTCTGACTTCCTCACAACTCTCAGTAGCAATATGATTTGACATCTTATCCATCAATCACTAAGCATGAGTAGTGCAAATCCTGGAGTGGCAAAGAAGGTTACCCAAGTCATCTCTGCAATTTAGGTCACAACAAAGAAAATGACGTTCCCGTGATCAGTTCCAACCAATGGAAAGTCTATTAAAGTAATTTGGTGTACAGTACAACAGTGGTTATCACAGAACACCTTTGCATTTGCACCAAAGAGTATAATTATAAGGCTCAATCATTTCTTCTGCCCACTTGGAAAAAGTAATTATGGCACTGTCTGATATCTAGCGTGCAGGGCTTTTTTTCTCAAACAATAGGTGCTGGAACATAACCACGGCCCCACAAAACCCCTCCCCCTACATACACCCTCCAAATCACATCAAATAGTGGGTGTGTTCAGTCAAATTTCATGAAAACAGTAGGAGGGTCTTAAGGGGGCATTAAATACCAGGATTGCATTACATACAGAGTGCAGAGCTGTCACTTGTAAACACAGAAACCAGACTTCTGTGTTTACAAGTGATAGTGGTGAGCAGGCACCAAAGGGTCTGAGCCAGAGGTGGTGGAACTGAGTTCCACCAAGTTCCCCCTGAAAAAAAGCCCTGCTAGCGTGTCTCTTCGTGTATTGCTGGCAACTAGTTCACCAAATTAACTTTTAAGCTTTCTAATGTTGAATTATTGCCCTTACTATATGAAAATTTCCATAAGTGAACGCTATACTAAGAAAACCTCAACTAAGCTTATTGCCTTCCCCATTGAAATATATATCCAAACATAGAACTCAGCTCAGACGATCATGTAAAAAATGCTATCTGTTTCACCCCACAATGCACAAAGTAATTGTTGTCTATAAGGGCAGTAAAAAGTGAAAATGGAAAAAGCTTCAATATAAATCAAGTTATAACATAAACAACACTTAAACATGTATTTTTAAATCTAATTATTGCTATTATTTTAAGGACCGACTAAAAAAATGCTTACATTGATTCTGGTAGTATTTATAGGTGCTCCATTCCCATGCATTTGTTTTAAATTTTTTAATCAGTTTTGATCTCACTTCTATGAAGTGTGTTTGAAACCTAGTCCAAGTTTAGGGTTACCTGTTGTGATTGAGAAAGCAGAAGCACAGAGGCGGGAAATGACCTGGTCCCTAAACAACTTTTTCTGAAATATTTCTCTTAGTTATATTGGACAACATTATTGTGCAAAACCTGTAATTGTGTCACAACCAGGGCCTTCTTTAAGGCAAGGCAAAAGGGGCAGCTGCCCTGGGCCCTGTCATTGTTGTGGGGCCCAAAGCAGCTGCCTCATACTTGCCAACTATCCTGTTTTAAATTCCCTTGTCCCTTGAACATTTAGTCACGTGCTGTGTCCCGAAATCTCAGTGTGAAGTGCTGCTACTAATGCTGCCCAGTCCTGCCCAGTCCTGCCCTATTGTTGTGTATAGATGAGTCACCTACAGACTCTGTGCTTACATGTAAATACTGGCATTTATATGTAAATAGCAACTGCATTCATATGTAAATAGTGTTGGCCGGCGGCATTGATATGTAAATAAAGGTGGCATTCATACATAAATAGAGGCTGCATTCATATGTATGTTTGGGGTGCACAGGTGAGCAAGAAGGGGATGTGTGGAGGTAAGGAAGGTGGGTGCAAAGATAAGCAGAGGAGGCAGGTAGAGTTAAAGGGGTGGAGGATTGGAGTGGAGAGGATGGGGGGTTTTGGGGTGCAGAGGTTAGCAGGGGTTTTAAGATGCAAAGGTGTACCGACAGGGTGGATAAAGATGTAGGTAGTGTGTAGAGCAGCCCATTCATTTCAATGGGCTGCTCTATGCGCTAGAAATGTGGAAGACCTAACCATTTTTCAAAATCACAGGGTTCCACTGCACATGTCAGTAGATGCGTGAGGGTGGCATTGTGTCATTAACAATTAATGGCACTGCTTTGTATCTGCTAAAGGTCAGCACATTTCTGTGGTGTCAGGAATACAATTTTGCATGTATTCCCAACACACAAATGTGAACACAAGCTAAATGTCTCAGTTACATTGGTGGTCAGTATAAATCATGTTATTACATTGGAGCTTGGTGTAGAATCTTTTCCTTCACACTAGTGGTCATGAGTGAATGTTCCGCCTACATTAGTGGTCAGTGTAAATCCCTCCTTACATTGGTGGTTACTGTGAATGCTCCTATTACATTAGTGGTCAGTGTAAACCCCCTATTACAGTGGTGGTCAGTGTTGAAACTCCTCTTTATATTGGTAGTTTGTAAAACAAATCAGCATTGCCATTGATCAAACCCTCCCCTCCCCCAGCACTGCCACTGATCCCAGGAGTTCTAGGATCCCTAGGAGTTTTCTGTCTATTGATGGGTCCCCTCACCTCCTCATTCCATGGTGTGCAGGCAGTGAGGAGATGATGTGCTGTAACCTCTAGCAACCAATCAGTGAGCAGTATTACTGTAAAGTAATCTCTAGCAACCAATCAACAAGCAGAAATCATGTTCTGTAACCTCTAGCAACTAATCAGTGAGCCGTAATGTGTGCTGTAACCTCTATCAACCAGTCAGTAAGCAGTAATGCTATGCTGTAACCTCTGGCAACCAATCTCAATCGCTGCCTGATCTGATACAGTAAACAGATTTTGAGTCTAGCTGCTATTTATTGTATGTCTCAGAGTAGGTGGAGAGCGGAACTGCATGGGGGGGGAGGGGGGGCAAGAAAATTTTTGCCCACGGTCCAATCAATATTAAAGATGGCCCTGGTCACAACCTAAGTAGAATGCAGTTATCTTAAGTAATGCATTAACTACCCTGCAGTTGACCCACATTTATCAAAAGGTTTAACAATATGACATCACTTGTAAAATTAAATATCTAAACCAGTGACCCAGCAGGATGTCATATTAAAAATTATGTAACTTCTGTCCATGATTTTGTTATTTTTCACGCTCCATTTCAAGCTAACAAAGCTTTTAGATTCTGAGCAAGGCACCCAGCAGGTGCTGAATAGCAAGAAATCATTGCAAAAAAATTAATTTTGCTCATTAACACAAAGCAGCAAGAATGCTGTCCTAACTCTTCTCCTTAATATCCCTGTTTTGACTCCAACTTATATTTGCAACATAATTCCTCTTGAAAATCCAACTATAACATTTCCAGCATTAAGTGTGCAAATACATTCTATGGTTTTATTATTATCGATGGGTCTTCTAGTGCGGGCATTTCCTGTGGTGCAGTACAGTAAGTGATACAAGCAAGGATGAGTAACACAGATAATACAAGTATATAAAGCAGTTCCAATGACAAGTACATACAGCCTTGGAGGAAAACATATACAACAATAGGAATATAGAATGGGAGATATTATGAGCTTAAAGTGTTATAAAACGTAGAAGCAAAGATAAAAGTGTAGTGCTGCAGACCTTAGCACTTATTATGTTTGCAATGTGCTTTTCATCCTTGGTCTTTGTTTGCTATGCACTCCTGCTATCAAAATGCCCTCTTTCCAGGCTCCTGTTTTGAGTGGATCCATCCCTTTACAAAGTCCCTTGGAGCCTCTATTGCATATGCATTCCCAGCATGTGTACACTGAGACAGCTATTGACTAAGTCTAGGGCAGTAAACCACTCCCTTGCCCTTCCTTCCTGTGCCTTCAATGCACACATTTCCCTGTCCTCAGTGTATGCGCTCTCCTACCTGGAAGTTTGGGGAAGCTGTGTAGTGCAGTCTGGAACTGGGGGGCTGTGGGGAGTATAAAAAGTAAGTGTGACACATACAATTACTACAACAAAACATGGGAATTAACGGAGAAAAGGAAAATGGACGGCCGCCCAGACACCTGGAGCGGGTTTTCTTTTGTTGTCTTTTTTTGTGTTCTTTGCCACGACCTTCTCAAGAACCTCATCACCTCTAACACATCAGGTTGGGTGTACAAACATACAATATCACAGGCATTCGCTGAAAGTAATACTTAGTGCCCTATAGTAATGCTATAGCAAAGAAAACAGGCACCAAGGTAGTAAAGGCACACTTAAAATATTATTACTCATTATGATTGGTAACCAGGTAAGCATAAAATGGGTTAACCATGGGAGTAACACAAATTAGCATACAAAGTGATTAACAGTAGGGACTAGGCACAAGATGACATTTGGCCTCTGGCTCAGCATAAACAGTAGCAAGGCCACCTCAAGTGCAACAGTGAACAGTAGTAAAGTTTAATCTACTGAGCTCTGGACCTTTACTGCCAGAGTGTATTTATAGTGGCAATACTAGTCCTAGACCGACTGGGTATGCACTGTCCAAAAGAAAAGGATAATGGTAGCAGAGGGGTAGGAGAACAAATGGGGGCTTGTAGAATAATTATTACAGGAGGGGCAGTCAGTTGAGATGTTCTACTGCTGTCTATCATTGGGGCCCATAAGAGCGTCGGTGCACTTAACAACAGTCCCAGTTAACCTGCATGCAGTATAGATACAGTATAGATATGGTATAGTCTCGGCACAGGTGCAATACAGATGTAGTTTAGATGTGGTAAAGGCTTGATATAACATGGAAAAGGGTTGCTATAGATGCAGTCTATGTCTGGAATAAGCATAGTATAGAGTACAGTACAGATGCGGTATGGATTGGGTACACTTGGTGTCTTGCTCTCAGTGGCCCAGCACCTGCTAGAAGTATCAGCAGTGGGTGGATAACCCTCTCACCAGTCCCCATGATGCTGCAGTGACTTCTTACTGTAAAAGTGGGGCCTCAATCTCTCCCAGAAAACTTCCAGCGATCAGCGGTGGGAAGCAGACGATGAGTGGACACTCCAGTCTCCCTGCGGCAGCAGTGCAAGGAGACCCCGGGTGTCCACTGGTATGGTCTCCTGCTGGCAGGTTAATATCCAGACAGTGGTGCTCTCTCTATCCCTCCCTCCATGTCAAGAACAAGAACTTGCAGTTTAATAAAAATCGACTCTCCACTCCTCCTCCTGCATAATGCCTATTGGGTTCTGTGGTGTTAGGAGTCTACTAGTCCTATTAAATGGCTGCTGTCTCAAACTACATCTCCCAGGATTCTCATCACTCTGAACAGATGTCTATGGGCTTGCTTGGCTTTAGCTGTTGCAGCATTATATTAGTATCCCAGTAGAGGGAGAGAAAAATAAAAGGCAATGGGGGATTTACTAAAACTGGTGCACGCAGAATCTGGTGCAGCTGTGCATAATAATCAATTAGCTTCTAAGTTTTATTATTAAAGCCTAATTCAACAAGCTGAAGTAAAAAGCTGATTGGTTACCATGCAGAGCTGCATCGTGTTCTGTATGCACCAGTTTCGGTAAATCTCCCCCAATGTCTCATTCTCCATATTGTTGTAGCCCAGAACTTGGCTGCATACAGTAACGAAACTAAACAAAACACAAGAGGCTAAAGCCTAATCCTTGCCATTTTATAGAGTGTGGATGAGTTAAAAACATTGTAAAAAAGTTCTAATCTATCTTAATTTTGCCAAAATTTGTTTTTATTTTTTATTTTGTGCCCCCCACTGAAGATATTTACCATCAGACTGTGAGGAAGTAGGCGATAAAAACAAAGGTTCCAACCCTTCACTCTTCTTATTGAGACTAAATCAGTTTTTGGCTGGAGCTGAACTTTGAACAAGGATACATTGTATGGGAGTAAAAATTAACTAATATCACTACATTGTGGGTTACACTAATACATTGCAGAACTTGGCTACACTAATACATTCCAGAACTTGGCTACATAAGGAAACTAAACAAAACACAAAAGGCTAAAGCCTAATCCTTGCCATTTTATAGAGTGTGAATGAGTTAAAAACATTGTAAAAAGTTCTAATCTATCTTAATTTTGCCAAAAAATTGTTTTTATTTTTATTTTTTATTTTGTGCCCCCTACTGAAAATATTTACCATCAGACTGTGAGGGAGTAGGAAATAAAAACGAAGGTTCCAACCTTTCACTCTTCTTATTGAGACTAAATCAGTTTTTGGCTGGAACTGAACTTTGAACAAAGATACATTGTATGGGAGTAAAAATTAACTAATATCACTACATTGTGGGTTACACTAATACATTGCAGTTTTAATGTAACCCATAGAAAGTTGTATTACATGTGTTTTCCATTTATTGTTGCTCCAGATAAAAATGATTATATTACACAATTAATCACATGTGTAGGGTAAAGGTGTATTTTTTTCATGTGCAAAAAAAGAATAAAGCAATATACATTCTATGGAAGAACGTAGATTTAAAAAAAAAAAAACTTTTGTACTATTAGTCTGATTGCTATACACCTAAATAGATCGATCATACCTGTATTAAAAGATAAGTTCAGCATATATAGCACATATACAGGTTTAGTTAATGAAAGTTGCTTTCCACTTTACAGAGGGCTTAGTGACTAATGTTAAGTTTTGATCACCCAATCTTGCACAAGCAAGACAACTTTTTGTTTTTTTAATTTCCCTTTCACATTGTTGAAGCTCATTGTGATAATGTATGTATAGATTGTGGGAGCTTTTACAGTTTTACAAGACTATACAGCACATATCTTGCAAGGTAATTTTTCCCCATATTGCGCTGAGATACAACATAGGCCTATACAGCTAAACATGAGTTTGCAGACCGCTGACAGGTTAAATATGTAATTGCTGTGCTCTCAATAGTATGATGGTAAAAACTGTTCTTTCCAGGTGAAACAATCAGGCAAGCAATCACCCTATAATCACACGTCCTCAGTTTTTTCTTATGTGTTCTGTTTTGAGAATAAAAAGAACAAGGTAATCCTGCTATAAATGATAAGGATATTATGATGAGTTCAGTTGACCATATAAACGAGCAAAGCTGCAGGCTGAGTGTGTATTTAAAGGTCACTGAGCTCCAAGGTGAATCTTAATATCCATAAAGTAACACTAGCTGTGTTATTCCTTAAAATACATCACAAATAGCACTTACATGGTCTGATAGGGCCTGACGGACACAGACGGAAAAACATTATGGGAAACAGAATGTGGCAGATACAAAATAACAGACATTGAAGGACAAATATACCTAGGGAAATTCTCAGATAAAATTAGGCTTTGTTGACATAAAAAAAAATGCATCAAAAATCTTCATCCACTTTCGTGAAAAATAACTGAAAATAGGGAATATTGTGAATGTAGTGATTGGGGCCTAAAGGTGGGTTGGCATCACTGGGCTCTCTGTCTACATTGACAATGTAGCTGTTAAACTATATGAAAATGTATGCAAAGCTTTTTTTGGTTGGACCTCCTGGAAAGTTTATATTGTGGTCTGTGTCCCCACTAAGAACACTCGCCTGTTCATTAGTGCTGGTTATCATCAAGATAGAACTTAAGGGTGAATTCTACATTTTTAGAGCTGTCATGAGAGAAAATTTTTCATTTGGAACAAATGTTTTGGGGACAACAGCCTAATTGTTAAATGTTTCTCACTTTGGGGAGATTTTCTCTGACTTCCTGTTGTGTCTGGAAGGCAGGAAGACAAGGGAAATCTCCCCAGCAGGGCAGACATCAATCTGATGGTGTTTTTAACCCTTTCTCTATTCTACAAAAAAAACAAAGAGTTTTGGCTATACATATGCTTTAACCGCTTGCCCAGTGTATGACCTAGATACAGTATATGGCGGCAAGGAGGCTCTCCTGCACCAGATCATGTACCTAGTAAGAAATCTGTCACTTCCAGGTTGGGGGCACGTGCATGCACCGCCGGCAACCCTTCTCTGTGATTTTACACAGCAGATGTTGATCAGCGTGTGTCAGCCAATAGATTACCGAAGGCACTTGCTGATCGTCCAGAACACAAACAGTATGTAAACAAAGCAGAACCCTGTCCTGTCAGTGGGGAAGTAATATATTATCGGACCCCTCCTCCCAGTGCCTGCGGCGGTCGGCAAATTTTTGCCCGGCGATCGGAGGTGAGGGGGAGGCCATCCATTCGTGGCCCCCCCCCTCGCGATCGCTCCCAGCCAATGGGATCATTTCCCTGCCTCTGTATTGTACACATACTCCTCATCTCTCCTCGTCTTGGCATTTTCCGTTCCGGCGCCGAGGAGAGAAGACTGTAATGTGAGTGCACAACACACACACATACAGTAGAACATGCCAGGCATACATTACACCCCCGATCCCCCCCGATCACCCCCCAATCACCCCCCCCCCCCGTCACACTGACACCAAGCAGTTTTTTTTTTATTTCTGATTACTGCAATGGTGTCAGTTTGTGACAGTTAGTGCGGTAGGGCAGTTAGTGTTAGCCCCCTTTAGGTCTAGGATACCCCCTAACCCCCCAATAAAGTTTTAACCCCTTGATCACCCCCCCGTCACCAGAGTCGCTAAGCGATCATTTTTCTGATCGCTGTATTAGTGTCACTGGTGACGCTAGTTAGGGAGGTAAATATTTGGGTTCGCTGTCAGCATTTTATAGTGACGGGGACCCTCATATACTATCTAATAAATGTTTTAACCCCTTGATTGCCCCCTAGTTAACCCTTTCACCACTGATCACCGTATAACTGTTACGGGTGATGCTAGTTAGTTCGTTTATTTTTTATAGTGTCAGGGAACCTGCCGTTTATTACCGAATAAAGGTTTAGCCCCCTGATCGCCCGGCGGTGATATGCGTCGCCCCAGGCAGCGTCAGATTAGCGCCAGTACCGCTAACACCCACGCACGCAGCATACGCCTCCTTTAGTGGTATAGTATCTGAACGGATCAATATCTGATCCGATCAGATCTATACTAGGGTCCCCAGCAGTTTAGGGTTCCCAAAAACGCAGTGTTAGCGGGATCAGCCCAGATACCCAAAGTGCTCAGTATTGAAGCGGTTAAGTAAATCAGGCCCGGTAATTCTGTGTTTTTCCATGTTTCTATGCATTACTGATGAGAAACTGATACAAAATTGGCTATTATATTTTTACATTACTGAAATATCTCATGCCCGCACTACTTAATTACTTTAAGCATTTATTTATTTTCTTAATGAATAGACTTTAACGCGGTTTTATGAATTATTTACCTAATTTTGGTTTGTGAGGTAAATTACTCATGAGGTGATAGTGAATTGACATTTTCAGCATCTCATGAGATAATTGGAGAAAATGTGTCACCTGATTCAATTATCTCATGAGATATTCTTTAGTGAATTGAGCCCTGGGGGAGCTAAAAGAAACACAAGACACTTGTCTGTTTTGCTGCAGTGCTCATGTACTCACAAGAAGCATGTTGATAGGGGCAGAGAAAAAGAGCAGACTAACAAAATGGTGAACTCAGTGTGCTGCTTTTAATTACACAGTCATAGGTCATAGTCATGCCTGCTAGCACCTGCGTTTTGCCCCTCCGCCCGGCCCAGCCCAGCCCACCCAAGTGCAGTATTGATCGATCACTGTCACTTACAAAACACTAAACACATAACTGCAGCGTTCGCAGAGTCAGGCCTGATCCCTGCGATCACTAACAGTTTTTTTGGTAGCGTTTTGGTGAACTGGCAAGCACCAGCGGCCTAGTACACCCCGGTCGTAGTCAAACTAGCACTGCAGTAACACTTGGTGACGTGGCAAGTCCCATAAGTGCAGTTCAAGCTGGTGAGGTGGCAAGCACAAGTAGTGTCCCGCTGCCACCAAGAAGACAAACACAGGCCCCTCGTGCCCATAATGCCCTTCCTGAAATGGTGGGTTCCTAATTGGGAACCCACCACTTCTGCAGCACCCGTACTTCCCCCATTCACATCCCCAACCAAATGCAGTCGGCTGCATGAGAGGCATTTTCTTTACGTCCTTCCGAGTACCCCTACCCAACGAACCCCCCCAAAAAAGATGTTGTGTCTGCAGCAAGCATTGATATATAGGCGTGACACCCGCTATTATTGTCCCTCCTGTCTTGACAATCCTGGTCTTTACATTGGTGAATGTTTTGAACGCTACCATACACTAGTTGAGTATTAGCGTAGGGTACAGCATTGCACAAACTAGGCACACTTTCACAGGGTCTCCCAAGATGCCATCGCATTTTGAGTTAGTTACAAAAAAAAGTGTAAAAAAAAATAAAAAAATATATAAAATAAAAAAAAATAGTTGTTGTTTTATTGTTCTCGCTCTCTCTATTGTTCTGCTCTTTTTTACTGTATTCTATTCTGCAATGTTTCATTGTTATTATGTTTTATCACGTTTGCTTTTCAGGTATGCAATTTTTTTATACTTTACCGTTTACTGTATTTTATTGTTAACCATTTTTTTGTCTTCAGGTACGCCATTCACGAATTTGAGTGGTTATACCAGAATGATGCCTGCAGGTTTAGGTATCATTTTGGTATCATTCTTTTCAGCCAGCGGTCAGCTTTCATGTAAAAGCAATCCTAGTGGCTAATTAGCCTCTAGACTGCTTTTACAAGCAGTGGGAGGGAATGCCCCCCCCACAGTCTTCCGTGTTTTTCTCTGGCTCTCCTGTCTCAACAGGGAACTTGAGAATGCAGCCGGTGATTCAGCCAGCTGACCATAGAGCTGATCAGAGTGGCTCCAAACATCTCTATGGCCTAAGAAACCGGAAGCTACGAGCGTTTCATGACTTCATGACTTAGATTTCGCCGGATGTAAACAGCGCCATTGGGAAATTGGGAAAGCATTTTATCACACCGATCTTGGTGTGGTCAGATGCTTTGAGGGCAGAGGAGAGATCTAAGGTCTAATAGACCCCAATTTTTTCAAAAAAGAGTACCTGTCACTACCTATTGCTATCATAGGGGATATTTACATTCCCTGAGATAACAATAAAAATTATTTAAAAAAAATGAAAGGAACAGTTTAAAAACAAGATAAAAAAGCAAAAAAATAATAAAGAAAAAAAAAAAAAGCACCCCTGTCCCCCCCTGCTCTCGCGCTAAGGCGAACGCAAGTGTTGGTTTGGCGTCAAATGTAAACAGCAATTGCACCATGCATGCGAGGTATCACCGCGAAGGTCAGATTGAGGGCAGTAATTTTAGCAGTAGACCTCCTCTGTAAATCTAAAGTGGTAACCTGTAAAGGCTTTTAAAGGCTTTTAAAAATGTATTTATTTTGTTGCCACTGCACGTTTGTGCGCAATTTTAAAGCATGTCATGTTTGGTATCCATGTACTCAGCCTAAGATCTTTTTTATTTCATCAAACATTTGGGCAATATAGTGTGTTTTAGTGCATTAAAATTTAAAAAAGTGTATTTTTTTCCCCAAAAAATGCGTTTGAAAAATCGCTGCGCAAATACTGTGCGGAAAAAAAAATGAAACACCCACCATTTTAATCTGTAGGACATTTGCTTTAAAAAAATATATAATGTTTTGGGGTTCAAAGTAATTTTCTTGCAAAAAAAAATTATTTTTTCATGTAAACAAAAAGTGTCAGAAAGGGCTTTGTCTTCAAGTGGTTAGAAGAGTGGGTGATGTGTAACATAAGCTTCTAACTGTTGTGCATAAAATGCCAGGACAGTTCAACCCCCCCCCCCCCCCCAAATGACCCTATTTTGGAAAGTAGACAGCCCAAGCTATTTGCTGAGAGGTATAGTGAGTATTTTGCAAACCTCACTTGTTTTGAAAATTGAAAAAAGAAATAAATAATGTTTTTTCTTGTCTTTCTTCATTTTCAAAAACAAATGAGAGCTGCAAAATACTCACCATGCCTCTCAGCAAATAGCTTGGGGTGTCTACTTTCCAAAACGGGGTCATTTGGGGGGGGGGGGGTTGTGCCACCTGGGCATTCCATGGCCTCCGAAACTGTGATAGGCAGTGAAGAGTGAAATCAAAAATTTACACCCTTAGAAATCCTGAAGGCAGAGATTGGTTTTCGGGGCCCCGTGCGTGGTTAGGCTCCCAAAAAGTCCCACACATGTGGTATCCCCATACTCAGGAGAAGCAGCTAAATGTATTTTGGGGTGCAATTCCACATATGCCCATGGCCTGAGTGAGCAATATATCATTTAGTAAAAACTTTGTGCAAAAAAAAAAAAAAAAAATTGTCACTTTCCGGCAACTTGTGTCAAAATATAAAATATTCCATGGACTCAACATGCCTCTCAGCAAATAGCTTGGGGTGTCTACTTTCCAAAATGGGGTCATTTGGGGGGGGGGTTTGTACCATCTGGGCATTTTATGGCCTTCAAAACTGTGATAGGTAGTGAGGAGTGAAATCAAAAATGTACGCCCTTAGAAATCCTGAAGGCGGTGATTGGTTTTCGGGGCCCTGTACACGTTGTTGTATCCCCGTACTCAGGAGAAGCAGCTGAATGTATTTTGGGGTGCAATTCCACATATGCCCATGGCCTGTGTGAGCAATATATCATTTAGTGACAACTTTTTGTAATTTTTTTTTTTGTCATTATTCAATCACTTGGGACAAAAAAATTAATATTCAATGGGCTCAACATGCCTCTCAGCAATTTCCTTGGGGTGTCTACTTTCCAAAATGGGGTCATTTGGGGGGGTTTTGTTATTAGTGTCACTAGTTACCAAAAAGTGTCAGTTAGTGTCAGAATGTCCGCCGCAATATTACAGTCTATATCACCACCATTAATAGTATAAAAAAACTATTTCATAAAAATAAATAAAAATATCCCATAGTTTGTAGATGCTATAACTTTTGCGCAAACCAATCAATATATGCTTATTGGGATTTTTTACCAAAGACATAAAGCAGAGTACATTTTGGCCTAAATTTATGAGGAAATTAGATCTTTTTATTTTTTTATTGGATGCTTTTTATAACAGAAAGTAGAAAATATTGTTTTATTTTTTTAAAATGCTCTGTTCTTAAAAATGTTCTTTTTTAATTTATAAAATAAAAAAAAAACTGGTGTATTATCCAGCGCTTCATAATCTACTCCAATTCTAAGTACAAATAACAATCAACAGTAGGCTGCACACCAAATAATTGTGTTCCCACAACTGAAAATAAATCAAAACAGTGAAAGTTGGCTCCGCCTCACACTCAACACCACAATGCATCCAAATAATAACCATCCAGTAACATAAGTGATGAAAATAAAATAAAACTCAAATCAATATGTGTCCAGTGACTTGCAAAGTTCATATATGTCCAATTATACCTTCTACATGTGTAGTTCTTTAAAAGTGTAATCCGTATATTGCATTTTTCTTCCCCTGCTGGGGTTCAAATCCCAGCTCATCAGCTGCTCAAATTCCTTCTGTCCTCCTTTCTCCTCTCTGGGTTCAATTATGCTGGAAGGGCTCTTATATACTTTATATAGATCCACCTTTCCCCCTCCATTGCTCAATTAAACAAATTTGCTCCCATAGTGTAGTATAAAAGGTAATTTATTCAGACAACTTACATTAAAAATAGCAGGTAAGCTCTTCCACATAAATATCTGACGGGGCTGCGGCGCCATTTTACTCACTCCCCTTGTCCTCCATAGTGCTATGCTCCTTTTGTCCTCCACAACGTGTATCATCACGTTCACGTGACTTCCTCAGGGGACCCTGAGGAAGTCACATAATCGTGACAATAGGTGTTGGCCGGAGTTGCACTGTGGAGGAGAAGGGGAGCGAGTGGAACGGGAGCCACAGCCCCGTTGGATACTTATGTTGAAGCACTTGACTGCTATTTTTAATGTAAGTGTAAACTTATGTCTGAATAACTTACCTTTTATTCTATACTATGGGAGCAAATTTGTTTGACTGAGGAATGGAGGAGGACAGGGGATCCATATAAAGTATATAAAGTATATAAGAGCCCTACCAGCTCAATAGAACCCAGAGAGGGGAAAGGAAGACAGAAGGAATTTGAGCAGCTGATGAGCCAGGATTTTAACCCCAGCTGGGGAAGGTGTCTTTCGACCTGGAGACAGGTCTAATCTTAATGTGAATGCAGTGGTGAATGGTGCCCCCTAACAGGGCATAAAGTTTGTAGAAATTTTCTGCAACACAAATCTGTAGTTAATGAGAAGGGTACGAAAAAAATGAAATAGTGGGACACAAAAGTGGTGTTTGGACCTAAACGAAAAATCTGGAGATTTGCTATCGTATAGGAAACATTTAGAAATGCCATTAACTATTTGTGCCCAAGCGGTATCCTAAGAGACTTTTATTTTTGTCTTGAATTATATCTGAAAAATAATAGAGCACTTCAGGTGCCTAGGTAATTGAGTCCTGTATCTGCAGTTTAAGATCTAAGGCACTGTTGCCTCTGATTGCTAGTCTTGTGAGATTTCGAGTGAAACTTGGTGATGTTACTGCTGTGCAACTTTTCTATTAACTGAAGAGGGAGCTGTGCCTGAGGACTAGTGATAAGCTGATCATTCAGTGAAGTGACTTTGGCTTCTGAGTCTGAACCCTATTGATGTCATGGCCATTTTCTAGGCTAATAGGCATGGGATTGAATTTGTCATATAAATGACATGGGGGGGCTGGGCATAGCCCTGCGGAACATGTACAAAAGCATAGTTATTTTTATATTCTATTTGACAGGGACCAGTTATTTTAGTAATCCTCACAGTTAAACATGCAAAATTTAACCAATTACTGCCTGCCCACAATACATTTACTGCGGGCGGGCGGCACAGGCAGGCTGGATCAAGTACATGTACATGATCTAGCCTGGGGTGCACAGCACACCCATCCCAGATTGCGATTTTTTTAACATACTGTCACAAGTCAGTGTACCTGACCACTGCCACACCAGTCATAGGATGGTGCTGTACTGCACTGGTGACAGTATGTAAAAAAAAAAAAAAAACCTGGCAAAAAACAAATTTGATTTAATTTCATAATTTTTCAAAAAATTGTGACAAAAAAATACAACTAGAACTCGCCATGCCTCTTACTAAATACCTCAGACTGTCTACTTTGCATGAATGGGGTCATTTGGGGGTTAATTGTACTGTCCTGGCATTTTAAGGGCCTAAAGAAATTAGATCAGCCATCAGTACACATTAGAATTGATCAATTTTTCCAATTTATATACCATAGTTTGTAGACGCTATAACACAAACCAATTACTATACACGTATTGGGATTTTTTTACCTAAAGCATGTAGCAGAATATATTTTGGCCTAAATTTATGAAGAAATGTGTTTCATAATAGAAAGTAGAAAATATTTTTTAATTTTTCAAAATGTTCTGTCTTTATTCATTTATATAAGAAATAAAAAGCCCAGTAGTGATCAAATACTATCAAAAGAAAGTTCTATTTGTATGAAAAAATTATATAAATTGTATAAGTGTGCAATGTTGCAAGACCATGCAATTGCCAGTTAAAGTAGCAAGCTCATATGGTAAAATAGCATACCTGCGGAATACCCTGACCCTGGCTACAAAGTGGTGCATGCAATGTACACAACCTACTAGAGCAAAAGTGACATTACATAGAAAAAAGTGTGTTTACATTTCTGGCAAATGACAGTTCCCATCTACTTCATTCTGTTGGTAAACAAAGCTGGAAGGGATTCCATTCATCTATACAAGACCTTAGATATAGATGTTAAAGCACAGTTCCAGTCATTTGTTTGTTTATTAAAAGTCAGCAGCTACAAAAACTGTAGCTGCTGACTTTTAATAAACACGCACTCACCTGTCCCAGGATCCAGTGGTGCACTCACTGCAGCCATGTTCTCCCCGTGTCCTCCCTAGGCAGGGCTGGCATCTCTACTATAGGCACTGCGCTCTGTGACTGGTCCTGAAGTCTTCTAGGACCTGTCAGGTGTCCCAGAAGACTTTGGGAAGGAGAACTTCAGCTTCCATTCGCCTAAGGTGACCGGAACGGAAGTGGGAGCAGGTACCTGTCAAAATCGGGTACCTGCTTCCCCCTCCTCCCCCAAAAGCTCCATTTCACAAACAGGAGCTGGACAGGAGACCTTAAACTGATAGGTCCACCTTTGGGTGGAACTCAGCTGGGGAACCCTCTCCAAAACAAAAAAAAGGCACGAGGATTCCCTTTTAATTCATACCAGGCCCTTCGGGAACCCTATGAGGTCATTGACTATATATTGGTTGACTACAAATGGTTATATCAATTTATTTAAAGTCACCTGGGGGACCCCACCCCTTTGTATATACAGTATCTCACAAAAGTGAGTACACCCCTCACATTTTTGTAAATATTTTATTATATCTTTTCATGTGACAACACTGAAGAAATTACACTTTGCTACAATGTAAAGTAGTGAGTGTACAGCTTGTATAATGCCCTGTACACACGGTCAGACTTTCCAACGGAAAATGTGCGAGCTTGTTGTCGGAAATTCCGACCGTGTATGGGCTCCATCGGACATTTTCCAACGGATTTTCTGACACAAAAAGTTTGAGAGCAGGCTATAAAATTTTCCGACAACAAAATCCAATTGCGTCAATTCCGACCGTGTGTGGACAATTCCGACGCACAAAGTGCCACGCATGCTCAGAAGAAATTCCGAGACGGAACAGCTCAGTCTGGTAAAATTAGAGTTCGGAATGGATAGAGCACTTTCGTCAGGCTTTTTGGTTTTTAATTTTTTTTTACTCCAGAATATTTTTGTGTGTGTTTTGTGTGTCAAGTTACCATAACACCATTATTATCTTGTATTATTTCATCTCAAGGAGATTGCTTGGTGTTGGTGTCCCTTGTTAATTTCACATTGTATTTTTGAAATGTACCTGCCTCCTCACAAACAAACTGTCCTTTTTGAAGGAAAACACACATAGGCGAGTATAATTGAAACAAAAATTCCTTTATTAAGGGCTCAGAACCAAACAAAGAGGAAGGCAACGCTGGATAAACATCATAAATTGGTGAAGCCTTTGACCCCCAGGGCACACATCAATTATTTTACTGCAAAATTGGTGGCCTGAGGAGTCCATATCTAAGGGAGTGCAGTCTGGTCCAGAAGTCCAAGAGATCATGAAAGCAGCAGATGACATGTATGTTCCCAGGCTGTGGTCATACAAGAGGCTGCATCTTTTGCCAGACCAGCCTGAACCCAGGGCCATCACTCTGTGGTCTTCCTTCCATGCTTCCTTCCCGGCTGTGGCTCTGGTGTTGGAGGTGTGGCAGGAGGAGGAATAGGACCTGGAGGAGGAGGAGGAGGACCTGGAGGAGGAGGAGGAGGAGGAGGACTATGGGTGAGCTGACAAATGTGGGTTGCACATGTGATTTGGCCCCTCAACCCCTTATTTAGAGCTTCCAAAATTAAAAACTCACATAAGAGTCGTTGGCCTTCTTCCATCTGCATCATTTTGCATGCAGTTATGGCAGCAAAATCCTCCTCCACACTGTGGGGTGTTCTGAGGGCCTCAGTAGCCTTCCAAAATAGGCCTATGGCAGCCTCCTCCAGGTTACTCCTCTTCCTGCCACTTTTGCTTTGAAGGCAGAGGGTAGGGACCTGCGTATTGGGCAACCTGCTTGGCCCGGCCACCTCCTGGCTGAGACTTCTCTGTGTTTGAAAACAGGACATCGTTTTAGTTTTTGCTTCATCAATCACAATCATAAATTAGTACTCCAAACTAACATATATTTAACATCATTAATTTGACAACCATAAATATTTAGAAGAATGCTATACCTGGCTCAAGTTGGGCTCCTCCTGCTTGCTGCCTGGAAGGCCCAGGTTGGGTGTCAGAAGCCTCAGCTGGGGGGAAGGAAGCGTGGAAGGAAAACTGGAGAGTGCTGGCCTGGGTTCAGTCTGACCTGCCAGAAAATGCAGTCTGTCATAGTACCACAGCCTGGGGACATAAATGTTATCTGCAGCTCCTGATCTCTGGAATCCTGGACCTTCTTGTGCTCCCTTAGATAAGTGCTCCTCAGGCAACCAATTAGGATCTTCAAATAGGTGATGTCTGCCGTGGGGATCACAGACTTCACAAATTGCAGCAAATTATCCAGCACTGCCTTCCTCTTCATTTGGTTCTTATAATCAGGGTGGTTTATCTGCCACAGACAGGGCAGCTCCCTAAACATATCTATGAAGATTGGCATAAAGTCATGATCCTTCAAAATATCCATTTTAACTGCAAGACACAACACAAGACAAACCCTAATGTCAGCCTAAAGTCTTCTAAACTTGTCCAAATATAGGCCTCAATCTATAAGCAGTAAGTATAAGTAAATCTTACCTTCATTATTACGATCGGCGCCTCTGATACTCCTTCCTCCGCTCACAGATCGTACGTGCACATGCGTGAAACTCCGCCCACCCCTGACGTTCTTTCTAGTTTATTCCCCGCCCCTTCTCGTTCGGCGCAGTGGGGAAGAGCACATGGCGGAGACACAGCAGGTGTCTGATAATTACACCAACGAGGAGGAGGAAAGCCCGGAGCCTGAAACGTCCCGATCCAGAAAGAGACGATTTAAGGCGTCAAATATGTCCTTTGGGGAGATGTTGGAGATGGTCGACATCTTGAAGAGGGCCGACTATGACGGGAAGTATGGACCTTACCCCAACCCCAATGTCCGAAACGCCAAGATCATGGCAAAAGTAGTCAAGAGTCTGCACCGGAATTTTGGGGTACGACGATCCAAGGATCAGCTCAGGAAGCGGTGGTCGGACCTGAAATTAAGGGAGCACGAGCAGTACAGAAGGATCAGGAGAGTGCTGCAAAAAAGTAAGTAGTTGTCCTGTCTTCCTATTCTTTCTTTTTATTACGTTCGTGCTGCTCCATGTGCTTTTCTTTACTGTTGTACAGTTGAAAATGGCAACTTTCATGTTCATACGCACATTGTTTGTTCGTATGAAACATTGTTCGTTCGGCCTAGAAATCACCATTGTTTTGGCCATATGCATTTGAATACATTTTTTTGGCCCTACTTCTATTCAAATAATTTTGTTGTCTAGATGGGTTTGTAAGGAGAATGTAATGCAAACTAGATTCTGTGTAAGGAGAGGACACTCAGCAGCTGTTTACACATCTGGACACTGGAGCACTAGTGTGGGACACCAGAACACACTTTTTATTAGGGGTCCCACACAGGTGCTCCAGTGTATACTATAGGGGTGTCTTCATCTGAAAAGCTTGTACAAAACAAGTAAGTATTCAAGCTTGACAAAGGGAAAAAATATTTCTTCATCTTGGAACTCTGCCCAAATAGACAATTGTACCCCACTTCCAAGCAATGTTTCATATTCCTATTTCTGTCATGAAATATCTGTGTGCTAAGTATACCTTTTTTTTTTACATAGGGGAGAAAAGACTCGGAGGACACCCCTCATCCGAGGAGACCACAGACCCTCCACCTCAGGAAGAAGTGGAAACCCACCAAAGACAACAGAAGGAGGAGGAGGAAGGAGATGTGGTGGAAATTGTCACCACAACAGTTGAGTGTCTGCGACCACAGGCTCAGGTAAGAGATGGATGCCGGCATATTTATAATACATGGTGTGTTTTTGTTTCTATCTTTTTAGGTGATCGTGATGTTGTGGATCCAGGTCATTTCACCTCTGAAAGTGCACAGTAATCAAGGTATCTAAGATGGACCTCACGGGCACTCAGTGGGGGCAAGCCAGGATGGCCACTTTTAAGCTCCGTCAGGGTTGGTTCATTATGAATTCTGGCCTCAGGCCCAACTGAGGCTGCATAGTTAGCAGAATTTTGTCTTAAAAAGTTGTGTAGAACACAGCACGCCAGGATGATATGATTCAGTTTGTACTCCGCCATGTGTATTGGTGTAAGAAATAGGCGGAACCGGATGGCCATGATTCCAAATGTGTTCTCCACCACTCTTCTGGCTCTGGCCAGCCAGTATTAAAAAACCCTCTGGTCCGGGGTGAGGGTCCTCATAGGGAATGGCCGCATAAGATGGTCTCCCAGCGCAAACGCTTCATCTGCAATGAAGACAAATGGGAGTCCTTCCACATTGTCTTCTGGAGGGGGCAAGTCCAAGCTGCCATTCTGGAGATGCCTGTAGAACTCCGTCTGGGTGATGACTCCATCATCGGACATCCGGCCATTCTTCTCCACATCCACATACAGGAACTCATAAGTAGCCGACACCACCACCAACATCACAATACTATTGAACCCCTTAGAATTACAATAGTATGACCCCAAGTTGGGTGGTGGGGCGATGTGGACGTGTTTCCCATCAATTGCCCCTCCGCAGTTAGGAAAGTCCCACCGCTGGGCAAAGTAGGAGGCCACAGTCTGCCATTCCTGTGGGGTTGGAAGGAAACTGTGGAGTCAAACAAGAAAAAAAAAATAATCAATTTGCACCTAAACAGGGAAAGCAGATTAGACACAAACATTCTTGGCCAACATCAGTATAACATTTATTTTAGGGAGTTTTGAAAGACCAAGGTATAAGGTCCACCTATCAGATCCCCCACCCCCTCTCATGGGCCATTTCTAACATTTTGGGGGGGAGATCTTTTGGACAGGTAACCCTCTCCACAGCATTGCGAGATGAATGCCTAAATAATGTGTATTACTTTGGCCAGCCCCTCCTTACTTACACTATTGACAGCCCACTGGACAGGTAAGAAGTGTCATAATACAAAGATATAAATACACATTGTACACATTTTAGCACATTTGGACATTCTGCTATTACCTATCAAGATAATAATAGTATACAAAAACTTTAAACAGTACCATTTGAAAGTAAACAGGAAGGCCCTTGCACTACATGCTTTGGGGAATGCATCTATAAATATGACCACAAAAGAGATGGATATAGTGTGTATGGGTTTGGCAAAGTCAGCAGATAGATGATTGAGGATAGATAGAGAATTGGTATCAGCTGACTTAGCAGTTGGGGGAAGGGAGGGTTCCAAATAATTTGAGGACCCAAAAAAAAAGCCTCTGGCACTCTGCCTGAATTTAAAGCACAAATCACATTTTTAAACATTTTAGGGGGTTTTTAGGGTAAAGCACTACTATGGAGCTGACAAAATACATTGTTAAGTGACTACATGAGGTGAATATAGGGCCAGGAGAGCATGCTGGGGAGGTAAGTGAAGGCAAATATGCATGAAGGACAAAAAAAATAAGTACATAAAAATCCAGCATGTATGAGGACAAAGGGGACATTCACAGCATATTACAATCATAGGGAATGAGGAAAGAAATACAATATATTATCAAACATTAAATACAATAAAATGTAATAAAAAAGGATAAAAATCTTACCTTAATATACTCCTTCTGCAGGACCTGGATGATGGCAGAACAGGTCTCTGGGATAATGATCCCCAAAGCCTGGGGGGAGATGCCTGTCGAGAACTTCAAGTCCTGCAGGCTTCTCCCCGTCGCCAAGTACCGCAGGGTGGCGACTAGCCTCTGCTCCAGAGTGATGGCTTGCCTCATGCAGGTATCCTGCCTGCTGATATAGGGGGTCAGCAAAGCCAACAAACGGTGAAATACGGGGTCTGTCATCTGGAGAAAGTTCCTGAAATCATCAGGATTATTCTCACGGATCTCACGGAGCAAAGTCATATGACAGAACTGGTCACGCTGAAGCAACCAATTCTTGGTCCATGAACTCCTCCCCACCCTGTTCATGGACTGGACTTGTGTCAAGGTAAGGACCCCAACACCAAGCCCCCGCACAGCACAAACTCTACGAGGAGTATGTACACGCAACATGGCTAGAAAACGGTCGGCTGCTCAAAACAAAGTAACAGAACGCACAGAAGAACAGCAAGGCCTGTGAAGAGCGACCTGAAAAACAGCAACGAGCAGACAAGAATGCACTGAATAATCCAATACGAACTGACTGCACGCACTGAAGAGCAGATACAAACCCACAAGCACAAACTGAACAGCAGAAAACGATCTGAAAACCACGAGTCTGAAAAAGCGCTAATCGTCTCTCACCAAACTTTTATTAACACGAGATTAGCAAAAGGAGCCCAAAGGGTGCCACGCTTGGTTCAGAACTGCCCTTTTCTAGTCTCGTCGTACGTGGTGTACGTCACTGCGTTCTTGGCGATCGGAAATTCTGACAACTTTGTGCGACCGTGTGTATGCAAGACCAGTTTGAGCCAACATCCGTCGGAAAAAATCCTAGGATCTTGTCGTCGGAATGTCCGATCAATGTCCGATCGTGTGTACAGGGCATAACAGTGTAAGTTTGCTGTTCCCTCAAAATAACTCAACACACAGCCATTAATGTCTAAACTGCTGGCAACAAAAGTGAGTATACCCCTAAGTGAAGATGTCCAAATTGGGCCCAATTAGCCATTTTCCCTCCTGGTATCATTTGACTCGTTAGTGTAACAATGTCTCAGGTTTGAATGGGGAGCAGGTGTGTTACATTTGGTGTTATCGCTCTCACTCTCTCATACTGGTCACTGGAAGTTCAACACATCATGGCAAAGAACTCTCTGAGGATCTGAAAAAAAAAGAATTGTTGCTCTACATAAAGATGGCCTAGGCCAGTAATGGCGAACCTTGGTACCCCAGATGTTTTGGAACTACATTTCCCATGATGCTCATGCACTGTGCAGTGTAGTTGAGCATCATGGGAAATGTAGTTCCAAAACATCTGGGGTGCCAAGGTTCGCCATCACTGGCCTAGGCTATAAGAAGATTGCCAAGACTCGGAAACAGAGCTGGAGCACAGTGGCCAAGACCTCACAAAGGTGTTCTATCGGCTTGAGGTCAGGACTCTGTGCAGGCCAGTGAAGTTCCTCCACCCAAACTCGCTCATCCAAATCTTTATGAACCTTGCTTAGTGCACTGGTGTCGTGTTGGAACAGGAAGGGGCCATCCCCAAACTGTTCCCACAAAGTTTGGAGCATAAATTGTCCAAAATGTCTTTGCATGCTGATGCCTCAACCCCCAGAAAAAAACCCACACCATAATTCCCTCTCCACCAAATGATTTGGACCAGTGCACAAAGCAAGGTTCATAAAGACATGGATGAGAGAGTTTGGGGTGGAAAAACTTCACTGGCCTGCACAGAGTACTGACCTCAACCCGATAGAACACCCTTGGGATGAATTAGTGTAATCCGTATATTGCATTTTTCTTCCCCTGCTGGGGTTCAAATCCCAGCTCATCAGCTGCTCAAATTCCTTCTGTCCTCCTTTCTCCTCTCTGGGTTCAATTGTGCTGGAAGGGCTCTTATATACTTTATATAGATCCACCTTTCCCCCTCCATTGCTCAATTAAACAAATTTGCTCCCATAGTGTAGTATAAATGGTAATTTATTCAGACAACTTACATTAAAAATAGCAGGTAAGCTCTTCCACATAAATATCTGACGGGGCTGCGGCGCCATTTTACTCACTCCCCTTGTCCTCCATAGTGCTATGCTCCTTTTGTCCTCCACAACGTGTATCATCACGTTCACGTGACTTCCTCAGGGGACCCTGAGGAAGTCACATAATCGTGACAATAGGTGTTGGCCGGAGTTGCACTGTGGAGGAGAAGGGGAGCGAGTGGAACGGGAGCCACAGCCCCGTTGGATACTTATGTTGAAGCACTTGACTGCTATTTTTAATGTAAGTGTAAACTTATGTCTGAATAACTTACCTTTTATTCTATACTATGGGAGCAAATTTGTTTGACTGAGGAATGGAGGAGGACAGGGGATCCATATAAAGTATATAAAGTATATAAGAGCCCTACCAGCTCAATAGAACCCAGAGAGGGGAAAGGAAGACAGAAGGAATTTGAGCAGCTGATGAGCCAGGATTTTAACCCCAGCTGGGGAAGGTGTCTTTCGACCTGGAGACAGGTCTAATCTTAATGTGAATGCAGTGGTGAATGGTGCCCCCTAACAGGGCATAAAGTTTGTAGAAATTTTCTGCAACACAAATCTGTAGTTAATGAGAAGGGTACGAAAAAAATGAAATAGTGGGACACAAAAGTGGTGTTTGGACCTAAACGAAAAATCTGGAGATTTGCTATCGTATAGGAAACATTTAGAAATGCCATTAACTATTTGTGCCCAAGCGGTATCCTAAGAGACTTTTATTTTTGTCTTGAATTATATCTGAAAAATAATAGAGCACTTCAGGTGCCTAGGTAATTGAGTCCTGTATCTGCAGTTTAAGATCTAAGGCACTGTTGCCTCTGATTGCTAGTCTTGTGAGATTTCGAGTGAAACTTGGTGATGTTACTGCTGTGCAACTTTTCTATTAACTGAAGAGGGAGCTGTGCCTGAGGACTAGTGATAAGCTGATCATTCAGTGAAGTGACTTTGGCTTCTGAGTCTGAACCCTATTGATGTCATGGCCATTTTCTAGGCTAATAGGCATGGGATTGAATTTGTCATATAAATGACATGGGGGGGCTGGGCATAGCCCTGCGGAACATGTACAAAAGCATAGTTATTTTTATATTCTATTTGACAGGGACCAGTTATTTTAGTAATCCTCACAGTTAAACATGCAAAATTTAACCAATTACTGCCTGCCCACAATACATTTACTGCGGGCGGGCGGCACAGGCAGGCTGGATCAAGTACATGTACATGATCTAGCCTGGGGTGCACAGCACACCCATCCCAGATTGCGATTTTTTTAACATACTGTCACAAGTCAGTGTACCTGACCACTGCCACACCAGTCATAGGATGGTGCTGTACTGCACTGGTGACAGTATGTAAAAAAAAAAAAAAAACCTGGCAAAAAACAAATTTGATTTAATTTCATAATTTTTCAAAAAATTGTGACAAAAAAATACAACTAGAACTCGCCATGCCTCTTACTAAATACCTCAGACTGTCTACTTTGCATGAATGGGGTCATTTGGGGGTTAATTGTACTGTCCTGGCATTTTAAGGGCCTAAAGAAATTAGATCAGCCATCAGTACACATTAGAATTGATCAATTTTTCCAATTTATATACCATAGTTTGTAGACGCTATAACACAAACCAATTACTATACACGTATTGGGATTTTTTTACCTAAAGCATGTAGCAGAATATATTTTGGCCTAAATTTATGAAGAAATGTGTTTCATAATAGAAAGTAGAAAATATTTTTTAATTTTTCAAAATGTTCTGTCTTTATTCATTTATATAAGAAATAAAAAGCCCAGTAGTGATCAAATACTATCAAAAGAAAGTTCTATTTGTATGAAAAAATTATATAAATTGTATAAGTGTGCAATGTTGCAAGACCATGCAATTGCCAGTTAAAGTAGCAAGCTCATATGGTAAAATAGCATACCTGCGGAATACCCTGACCCTGGCTACAAAGTGGTGCATGCAATGTACACAACCTACTAGAGCAAAAGTGACATTACATAGAAAAAAGTGTGTTTACATTTCTGGCAAATGACAGTTCCCATCTACTTCATTCTGTTGGTAAACAAAGCTGGAAGGGATTCCATTCATCTATACAAGACCTTAGATATAGATGTTAAAGCACAGTTCCAGTCATTTGTTTGTTTATTAAAAGTCAGCAGCTACAAAAACTGTAGCTGCTGACTTTTAATAAACACGCACTCACCTGTCCCAGGATCCAGTGGTGCACTCACTGCAGCCATGTTCTCCCCGTGTCCTCCCTAGGCAGGGCTGGCATCTCTACTATAGGCACTGCGCTCTGTGACTGGTCCTGAAGTCTTCTAGGACCTGTCAGGTGTCCCAGAAGACTTTGGGAAGGAGAACTTCAGCTTCCATTCGCCTAAGGTGACCGGAACGGAAGTGGGAGCAGGTACCTGTCAAAATCGGGTACCTGCTTCCCCCTCCTCCCCCAAAAGCTCCATTTCACAAACAGGAGCTGGACAGGAGACCTTAAACTGATAGGTCCACCTTTGGGTGGAACTCAGCTGGGGAACCCTCTCCAAAACAAAAAAAAGGCACGAGGATTCCCTTTTAATTCATACCAGGCCCTTCGGGAACCCTATGAGGTCATTGACTATATATTGGTTGACTACAAATGGTTATATCAATTTATTTAAAGTCA